>NW_006792921.1:3193952-3201273 GCF_000442215.2 Lipotes vexillifer | reverse complement strand
TTTATTTTTTTGTGGTACACGGGCCTCTCACTGTTGTGGCCTCTCCCGCTGCGGAGCACAGGCTCCGGACGCGCAGGCTCAGCGGCCATGGCTCACGGGCCCAGCCGCTCTGCGGCATGTGGGATCTTCCCGGACCGGGGCACTAACCCGTGTCCCCTGCATCGGAAGGCGGGCTCTCAACCACTGAGCCACCAGGGAAGCCCAGGAATGCTTTTTTGACATGGTTTTTAATACATATTATCTGATTTTTTGTTTTTCAATTTTGCAGCAGCATACCTGGGCCATCAAGGACGCTTGGAAAGTGATAAGCAGGAAGAGACTTTTAAAGAGATTTACGATAGGTTTAGTTCCCCTGTTGTCCACCTCTCCACTTTCAGCCCAACTCATTTTGGGTTGGTAGAGGTCTGACCATGGGGTTCTGACAAATGTATTTTTATCCTTGTGAATTTATGCTTGCTTCAGTGTCCAAAACAAAACACTATTAAAAATTGATATGACTTTGAACAGTGGCTTGATCCCTGATTATGGCCTTTCCCGGCCATCCCATTTAATTTCTGGCTGGTCCAACTAGCGGCATTAAAAGCTGCCTCTTCTGACATTGTATGTTCCCTGAGTTGCACTGTGCTCATAGCAGTTTAGTCTGGCCCCTTTTGTAGGTCAGTGACACCCTTGACACCCAGTGACACCTTGTATACCTGTGTCAACACAAATCTTAAAAGATGCAATTTTCTTGGCAGCTTCATCCTCCTAAGATGAATTGGAGTGTGGGAGTGAAGGACAGGGTTCTAATCTCCATGTTAAGACCAGGGAGGGCAGACGCCTCTGTCCTCCCTCACTCGGGCCCTGGGGAGACTGCTGGCTTGAAGGACTCTCTGAAAGAAGGATTCCATTAGTGATATTAGTCACACACTGTCATTTTTGGTTTTTAAAAACAATCTGCGTGTTATCTTTTGAAAATACCTGGTTGTGCTTCTCCTGGAACAGTACTGATAGCATCCCTCATCTATGGTACAGCTTGGCATACTTGCTCTCTTCGGAAGAAATAAAACTTCAAAGAAAATATTCCTCAGGGCAGTCAAAGAGTTACCTAATCTCCAGCTCTTTAGAGTTGGGGAATCTTTTCTTATGTTAGCCCTGATATGCCAGATGGTTTCCTCTTTTTTTTTTAAATTTTATTGACTGATTGATTGATTGATTTTTGGCTGCGTTGGGTCTTCGTTGCTGTGCGTGGGCTTTCTCTAGTTGCAACGAGCAGGGGCTACTCTTCGTTGCAGTGTGTGTGCTTCTCATTGCGGTGGCTTCTCTTGTTGCGGAGCACAGGCTCTAGGCGCACAGGCTTCAGTAGTTGCAGAACGCGGGCTCAGTAGTTGTGGCGCATGGGCTTAGTTGCTCCGCGGCGTGTGGGATCTCCCCAGACCAGGGATCGAACCCGTGTCCCCTGCATTGGCAGGCGGATTCTTAACCACTGTGCCACCAGGGAAGTCCCCAGATGGTTTCCTCTTAAAAAAGGAAATCATAAATGAATTCTGCATGGTCAGGTATTGTCATCTTTGCAGAGAATTTTCTTTGCGTAATGTCCTATCTGATGGACCATTCTATGTATTATATGCTACATAATCTCCACCAATGTATACTGTGGTCCATAAAACTGCCATACTGTTTTCAGAAACTAGTAATTCACAAAGTAAACCTGAGACAGTGCTGTTAATAAACACAGATTACAAACAAGAAGGTAGTAAGTGGAAATAATGCACTCATTTAAGAGTAATAAAGCCTTTGATCTTACTTTGAAGGAAAGAGTCTATGTTTAAACTCCCCATTCAGGGACAGCCAGATGCCCATAAAGAGCAGTGCTTTGCTTTGATAGAAAATCACTGAGGCCTGTCTAGCAGGTCTGGTTTGTAAACAGATTAGTTAAGGGCTCATCAGGACTGATTTGCATAGGATTCAGCAAGCCCCAGTCACTTTTTCAACCTTAATGAGCGATGCCGTTTCAGGTTAGAAATTACACCTTTTTTTTTTTTTTTTCTAGCTAGAAATCTTAGGTAATTACTTTGTGGGAAAGGGAAAGAATATTCATATAAAGTGAACCCTTGCTGTCTGCAGCTAATGGGAAAATGATGACCTGTTTTGCTTGCTCCAAATGGTGAAGGATATAATGAAGGATGTAGGTCATGAGTTTAAAATTGGGTTACAAAAAGGCTTTTCTCCCTTTCTATGTTATTTGAGAGATAAAGGAGGATTAATCTGAATTATCACAGAAAAGGTAACATGGAGCTGCAGACTCAGACCACAAATATTTATTTACCTTCAAAAGTTTCTGGAGGACCTCTTTGGAACCAGGCTGTGTTCTATGGGCCGGGCTTCCCTCCCTCAGTGCTCAAGGCAGACAGAAGCCCTGCCCTCATGGAGCCTACCTTCTAGAGCCTACCATTATGGAGAAATGGGAACAGTAGAGGAAAGGAGGCACATGTTCTAAAATCTCTGCTAGTTAGCAGCCCTTTGCTTGAGAGATGGCAAGACCAGTATTCACAGAGAGAAAAGATCCTCTGATCAGTCTAACTGCACTTTTATTTTTGATTTTCAGAATAACTAGTAATTGCCTTGCTATCAGAAATCAAGAATATCTTCTCTCCTTAAATTTTGGAGTGAAGAAAATGTCAAAAGAAAACCTTTGCTTACTCTGATCCTTGAATAGATAACAAATGGGCAGCTCAGTAGAGACAACTGAGAACTTTGAAAATAAACAGTTTCTAAAGAAAATGAAATGATATCGGAAGTTTTCAACTCTGACCTTCCAAGAGGGCAGTGAATTGATGGTGGGCAGTGGTCTATTTCTTTGGCTTGCAGCAGCATCGTTCTGCTTACGAGAGATGCTTTTAAGCATTGTAAACATTGGTGACACTAACTTGCTCACTTGGGAACTTGGGTTTAAATAATAACCTTCAGCCTCTGTGTCTGGCCTTGTCAAGGCCAAGGACCTCAACCTTACCCTGCTTCCTAGAAGCCAGATCAAATCAGCACACTCGTATAAATGTCACCTTGGAGACATTCCACTCTGAAAAAAAAAAGTTCCAGCTCTGGGAAGTGTTAGGAAAAAGGCCGGGGACAATTTCATACTGACTTGGCCAGGACTCCAGGTCCTGTCCAGGTAATTCAGATGGATGGGGGGTGTAAAGGGAGGCCGTGCCCTGTGTTTCTCCAGATGGGTTTGATTAGGCTGAGGAGGAAGAGGACGTCTTGTTGAGTTGCCTGCTTGTGAAGATTGCTAGGGAGAGGGTTCCAGTGAAATCCATTTGCGACCAAGCAAGACACCTGTACTCCTTAGGAAAGCTGGGTCACGTGCATTCTGCATCTCTCAAGGGAACATACATGAGGCCTTGGAGGGCCTTACAGGTCCCTTTTCTGACACTTCCGTCCCCCGCACCCGCACACATACACACATACGGTATTTCCTCATAGGGAGATCCCACTCCAACTTGCCCTTTTCTACATCTCTCTCAGCTTCCACGGGGGAATACACCTGACGGCGTCTTTCAGGCAGGTGCACTTGCCTGGGGGGAGCCCTCTACGTGGTTACTGACAAGAAGGCTCCAACCTGCCATTCAGGAGTCTTTGACACGTGGCAACACCTGCATCCTAGACGTGCAACAGTGGGAATCCTGGCTCCTCTCCCTCTTTCTATAGACATCTCTCTCCAGCTCACTTCTTCCCAGCTCAGGCCAGCCTGAGGCAGATCAGCAAGACCAGTGCCTGAGCAGATGTCCAGATGGAGCTCCATGCGGACAAGGTCCGTTGTGGTTACATGTGTCCCAGGCACCCAGTGCAGTGCCTGACACGTAGTATAGACTCACTAGATACTGCATTTGTTGGGAGAATGAATGAATAAATGAATGAATTAATGAGATACCAGTGTTTTGTTATAAGCATCCCCAGTTTTTATTAGTAATACTCTGACACTCCCCCTCCTTTGGAACACCAGGAACAGAGCCAAAGCCAAAGCTCCTGTGGGCTCTGCTGCCATGGGCTCTGAGCACGAGGGATTGGAGGGGTTGGGAGGAAGGGGACTGGCTGTGGTGGGGCAGCTTTGCCAGGTCTCAGGAAGCCTGAGGGGGCGCCATCTGGGTGCTGCCCCAAGCTTTGGAAGCTCTCCTGAGTTAGCAAAAACGCTTAGCCCCTGTTATTAAGGGCCCCAAGGCCAATTCCAAGGCATCAGGATTACACATGTAAAACCACTAGCCCAGCCTCTGACCCACAGCAGATACTCAATAAACGTCCCTGTCCCAGTACGGCTGTATCTGGATGCTGGCAGGTAAAAGCTTCGACTGGACTCACAGGCCCGTTTCGTTGAAATGCTGCTTGGCTAATCACCAAGCTTAGGGAACATGGAAACCCATCGTAGCAGAAAGCCAGAAGCTTTGCTTATTCTCGTTTTCCTGGGTTTATATACATGAGCGACATAGGTTTAAAAATCCACCTTTATTTTACAAACTTATAATCAAACTTTGGAAAATAATGATGAAAGCCACCCTTCATTCCCTCACTCACCTCCTGCATCTTTTAACATGGCAACGTTGAAGCAGGATGGTTGGGCCATAAAGAGGTCAGGCCTGAGCGTGAATCCCTGCTTTACCATCTCCTAGTATGTGACTTTGGACAGGTGACAGCCTCCCTCAGTCTCAGTTTTCTCATCTTAAAATAGGGATGATAACATTACCTACCTTATGAGGGAGTTGAAAGGCTTTAAAAAGACAATACATGTGCAGCGTGTGGCACAGTGCCTGCCACAGAGTAAACGCTTTGACCCAGTCATTTCATTCCTAGTAATGCATCTTAAAGAAATAATGAAACATTTGTTTGTAATTGAGCGCACAGAGATATATTTACAAGTGTACTCCTTCATCTTAGCTTGTTTTTTTGTTTTTGTTTTTGTTTTTTTTGCGGTACGCGGGCCTCTCACTGTTGTGGCCTCTCCCGCTGCGGAGCGCAGGCTCCGGACGCGCAGGCTCAGCGGCCATGGCTCACGGGCCCAGCCGCTCCGCGGCATGTGGGATCTTCCCGGACCGGGGCACGAACCCGTGTCCCCTGCATCGGCAGGCGGACTCTCAACCACTGCGCCACCAGGGAAGCCCCTTAGCTTGTTTTTAGTGTTGACAAGTGGTTCGGTGCCTTTTCTGTGCTTTAGCCTCCTTCTCGGGCTCTTTCCAGCCAAGCTTTGTCAGGCCTAGAGTCAGCTGGTGAAGAGGTTTGGCTTTGGAGGTGGGAGAAAGGTATGAAGAGCTACCACAGGACTATAGGAACCCCTGAATGCTCCCTACATCTGTTAAATTGTCAATGGAGGCACAGCATGGCCAATGAAAATTATCCATCCATCCTTGCTTCTAGCTACCTATAGCCCTCCTAGTTATTGGAGAGGGAGTACAAATGATTGTACATAGGCAGACAAATATGATCCTAGAATAAATAATAGAGCCATAGAAAATAAAATAGAGCTACTGTGCGCAGCCTCCAGGAGAAGACGGGGTCAGGAATAGGGGAGAAGAGAGAAGTAGAGAGACAGCTGCCTTTATTTGGCAGCTAGAGAGACAGGGGAAAGAATAGTGACTTTGGAGTATGGCAGACTTATATTTGAAAACCAGCATGGCATTAGCACACTAACATTTCTAAAGTTTAGTTTTCTTATTTTTGAAATGGAAAAGCAGTTCATAGAGCTTTCGGGAGAAAGAAATGAGATGCAAGAGTATATATAAAGCATCTGACCCATGGAAGATACTCAATAAAACTCAGTTCCACTTTCAAATATTTGGTCCTGTTGTCCCCTCAAGAAAACTGTGTGCTGTACAATGTGTGTTGATTTCAAATTCAGAGGACATGATCAATGTAACATCTTTAAAATTATTTTATGTCCCAGATGTGAATGGTCTGGTTTATATAGTTTGCATACTTTTCATTATCTTAGTGAGATTTTAAAACATTTACCCTTGTACTAACCTTGTCGATTAAAGACCCTGTTGTTGATGGATTCAAGGAGAAGTTGGTTGAATAGTGAAGAATTAGATTAGTGAGGCCAAGAGAAACATTTTAAAAATGTGATCTCATGCAAGGTGGCGCTTAGGCCTGCAATACGCACTTGTGTTTATCATCATGGTGAGTTGTGTTCACATCTATTGCATGACTGACAGAGGGCTTTGAAGTTTACTCAAAATCCAACTAAAAAGGCTGCTCAGATTAGGGATTGGGGGTGGCACAAACCTGCTTTGACCCAAATGTCCCATGCAGATAAGCAGCAGGGTCGAGGGAGTATAAAAAACGTTCCTCTCAGCTCAGTCTTCTGATCTGCTTCCTTCTGTCCAGAGTATTTGCTAAACTCATTTACAGTTTGGAAAGCTGTGATCACCCTACCTGAAGCACTAAAAATTCATGGTGAGGCTCCAGCTTATCACAGGCAGTAAAGGCTCACAAACTGTAATGGACTAAAAGAGCCATTGCCCAAGATACCACCGAGGCAAAGTCCTTTTTTCCCCCTTAAGATAAGTATGTAGTCTACTGGATATTTTTAGAGCTCACATTTTTATATTATGCTTTTGGATTTCATTAAACCAGCTCCAAGGTTGACTTTCATGTTTGCAGTAATGTACCCCTTGTCTTCCCTTTATTTCCCATCTCACTATTACCCCTACCCCAGCGGGGCTTTTTGGTGTTGGAAGAGGGTGTGCCGTTTGATCCATCTTGCAGTTAGAACAGGAAAATACACGTGAGGAAGATGATGTTTGAATTCAGTCAAGAATTAGCCTTCTAATTTCAATAGCAAAATATGCATCCCAAACTTCAGCAGCAGTGGAGAGCAGCATTGTTGGAAATGACGCAGCAGGAAACTTACTTGCTGAGTTTAGAATGATTACCAACTTCCATCATACTACCTTCTAGTGAAATGTAACAGTTTCTTGTAAGAGTCATAGACATTATTCAAAACCAATCCGTTTAGCAAACGATGGAATTTATTGAGGCCAGAGAACAGATTTATTTAAAAACCCAAGAGTTCTGCTCTAAAAAAAAATTAAAGAAAAAAAGATTGCCTCAAACATTACAGTATCCTGAAACTTCAGAGGCCCTTAGTCGTGTCACTTTTGACCATCTACATCCACTCTCTTTTTAAATGCCATAGAAAGGAAAAGGGCTAGAAAGTATCACTGATTTTGCTTCTTTACTGCCTATCTTCTGGACAGGTTGAAAACCTAGTCTTTGTTGGCTTTGTTTGGTTTAGGTTTTTCTTTCTTTCCAAGTAAGTAACAACAGTTACCTATCACCTGGCTCTTGTGGA
>NW_006792921.1:3175179-3193942 GCF_000442215.2 Lipotes vexillifer | reverse complement strand
CCTAGGACCAGCAGGAATGGCATCACCTGGGAGCAGGATCCCAGCCGCACCCAGCCCAGATCTGCTGAATCAGAATCTGCAAAATAACAGGATCTTTTCACATTCAGGTCTGAGAAAAGCTGGTGACTGAGTAGGGCTCAGCCCGTGCTGTGTTAGGGGATACTGTGTTAGGTTATAATTAGTAAGTTTTTAGTTTGAAGGGGTATTCTTTGAGAGCAGAAAACACAGACTGAGAGCACTTCCAAAAGCAGAAGGTTTACTGATGGGATATACATGGACCTGAGCTGGAATCTGAAATCAAGACCCAAGGCAGCTCTAGGGAGTGGGCTGCCCTCTGCTTCTGCCTCCTCATAACTTTGTCTTCCACATCATGGTCCCTCTCCGAATACTTTGTTCCATCATCACGTCCTTTCAACTTCAGCTCATATTGGTGCCTGATTTCCTCCATATTTGTGAGATCAAATTCTCAAGAGCTAGAATCTGATTGGCCCAGTTCAGTGTTCTGCTCCCAGCCACCCGTAGTCACTGGCCAGCCTATGGACTGGACTCTTCGATCAGCTCAATGGGAGGCAAATGGTCTGCATAAAGGCTGCTCCTTGACCGGCAGGCAGGGAGAGAGTCCTAAGAGGTGGGCTCCTGACCACCCATCAATCTAATCACAGCTTTTAAGAAACACAGTATGAAATTCTGAGTGCATCTTGGAAAAAAAGCACTTACCTGCTTCACAAGGCAAATGTCGCCAAGACAATAGAAAACTTTCCTAAATTCATCTATTGCCAGACCTATTCTAGGGCAGGAAGGAGGGAAAGATGTGTATGGGGAACTGATCATTAATTTTAAGATCTTCTGTGGGCCATTTCATTTTAGAGACATATCATGACAAGATACAAAACTATGTACATGGGAGCCTGGTGAGAGACAGTCGTACTGGTTGAGATTTGCTGGGTGATTATTCAGAAGACAGGCCACCCCCTTATATCTCTTCCAAGAGCCTAATAGAATAGCTGACTTTATGAAGCCTGGAAGAAATTGCTGGAGAAAATTTTAATGTTTAAAAATTATTACTGAAGGATTTGAAATCTTTAAGAATTCCAGGAACTTGAGTATTTCTAGAAAAATTGTAAATCCCAGAGCAGATATATCAGCCATCTGGGGACCCCTTTGACGCCGTAACAAGGTGACCTGACTTCGTGGAAGCCCCGTAGTCTCATTTTAAAGGCACCGCCTGGAGTTGGTTACAGGCTCCAAAAACGGGGATGATTTGGTTTGTGGGGCATCTCTGTGCTGGTTGGGCCCCTCCTCCCTCCTGGCTCAGCCTGGACCAGGATGGCAGCAGAACTGATCCTGCTTCCTGTGCGCTCTCCCCTCCGCCTATCCCACCCACGGTCGCCCCTGCGGCCTTCCTGGAGCACAGCCGCAACTCGGACCTCACCTGCTCAGCCTTCAGAGGTTGCCAGGCAGCAGCAGGCATTTCCACTGCCCCAGGCCAGCCGCGATCCCACCTCTGCTCACCTGACCACAGCCCCTGTCATTCTGAAGGGCTTCCAGCCCCGACGTCGCATGTCCCTGCCTAGAATCTCCTCTGATCTTCATCTACCCAAATGCTGCCCCCTTTCAAAGTGGGTCTCTGGTGCTGCCCCTTCAGGATCCCCCTCCTGGTTCTGTTCCTCTCAGCAGCTGTGACTCTCACACATCACTTCCCTTTTGGGTTTTGTGGGTTGTTCAACTTTAACTCAAAAAATGACATTCCTTTCCTGTTGGGTCAGAAGTCCCTTGAGAGTGGGGACCTTAAGCCTCACATGGAGCGCGCATGGTAGGAAACCAGAGGGGTAGAGTAAGGCCTGTAGTACCTGGACTCCGACTTCTGCCAGAATTCACACTCCTGGTGGACTTACTCGCTGTGGTTTGCGTGGCTTTGGACAAGTCACTGGCCTCTCCCAGACTCAGCTTCCAGATCCGTTAAGGAAGACAAGAATTGTACCCACCTCACAGGCTTGGTGGAGGATCACTTCTGAAGCACCTCTCAGATTCCCAAGCGCCTCTCACACCATCAGCTGCTGCTCTTGTGGTTACAGGAGATGCTCGGCAAATGCCAGGCCCCAGGCAGCTGCGGCACCAGGATGCTGGAGGCTCAGGTTCTAGCCAACTGCATTCACCTGCTCCTCCATGAAGGCTTTTATAAGCATCAAGGCTTTTATAAGCACTGCTAACAGGCAGAATTGCTGGGTTTTAGTTTCACCTCCTCCCCAACGCCTCAGCTTCTGGAGGAGGTGCTAATAAGCAGTGAAATGACCACCAGGTGGGCTGTAAGGGAGGCGGAGGCAGAAGCAGGCAAGGAGCTCGGACAACCCTCTGCTAGATGATCAGCTCTGGAATCTGCCAGACCTAACATCCCGGAGCCCCGTGCTCCGTCCCACTTGGCACCGAGAAGAGAATAACTATGCAGGGTCAAAGCAGCAGTTCTGGTTCTGGAGGAGTTCTGGAAAGAAGCCCAGGTCACGCCTCTCTCTGTCTGGCCCTGTGAGTAAGCTCCCAGCCCCCAGCCTCCACCCCAGGCATCCCGGTGTTTTAATAGCTGCTCTTTCTCTCGAGCGGGTACCATTTTTATTGGTCACCTTCTTGACAGAAATATTCAGCTACAGAATGTTCCTGGCAAGTGGCAGACTAAGAGTGCCATCGGCGGTGCAGGGACTCTGGCCTTCTGTTCCAGGGCCATGGCCAGAGCAGGCAGGCCCAGGACTGGCAGCTTCCCAGGCACCCAAGAAGCCAGTGACCTCGCTCTGTGTGTGGGGAAAAGCGGCAGAACAGGCGGGCTTCAGTGAGCCTTCCCCTCCCTCAACCCGCAGGCGAGCATGGGGCCTTGAAGGGACAGGCCTCCCCCCAGAGGCAGAGAGGTCAGTGGCTCTCAACATTGCTGCACGCGAGAACCACCCGGGGAGGTGTTTTTTAAAAATACAGATGTCCAGACTCCATCCCCAGGGTTTCTTTTTTATTATTATTATTGTTTTAAATAATTCCAGCAACTGAGAAGCAAGGATTCCCTTTTAAGCTGAAGTCCTATATAATTTTCAGTGCCCTAAATTTTCTTCTTTTAAGAGGTGAATTTTATTTATTTATTTATTTATTTATTTATTTATTTTTGCTGTGTTGCGTCTTCGTTTCTGTGCGAGGGCTTTCTCTAGTTGTGGCGAGCGGGGGCCACTCTTCATCGCGGTGCGCGGGCCTCTCACTATCGCGGCCTCTCTTGTTGCGGAGCACAGGCTCCAGACGCGCAGGCTCAGTAGCTGTGGCTCACGGGCCTAGTTGCTCCGCGGCATGTGGGATCTTCCCAGACCAGGGCTCGAATCCGTGTCCCCTGCACTGGCAGGCAGACTCTCAACCACTGCGCCACCAGGGAAGCCCCCCAGGGTTTCTTATTGAATTGGTCTGGGTTGGGGCCTGGGCAGCCGTATTTTTTAAAACTCCCAGGTGATCCTGGTTCGGCCTGACTAGAGACCCACGAACAGCGAGGACACCGCATGATATGAAAGAGAGCACAGGCCTCGGGGTCCAGTAGACGTGGGGATCCCCCTGGACCACTGATTAGCTGGCAGTCCCTCAGGCAGAGGCACAACCTCCTGGGTCCTTGATTTCTTCAGTCGGCAAAGGGGAGGTGCTGATGCTGCCATCGTGAAAGCTGTTGTATAGTTAATTGAGGGAAGGCGTGTACAGCACTCAGCCCTTAGCAAAGTCTTCCTTTCTCTGTATTTGTAGGCCTACACTTTACAAATAACAGAGAATTCATTTAAGTGATAAAAACTGAACACACTCTACAGTATTTGGTCTATACTTCTTTACCCTGTTGAGGTTCCACTGACATTAAATCAGAGATTCTCAGTGGGGGAGGGAAGGAAACATGTTCCCTCACGAAGGCACATCAGAAAGCGGGTAGAGAAGGAGGCACAGTATACTTTGGAAAAATCATGAAATAGGCTTGATGCCAAGAGAGACTTAGATGGGCTCTATCTCCCATGTTACCTAAGTGGCAGTCTTTTACAGTGGGCAGAGAGCCTGCCTGACCTCTTCTGTGGAGGGAGAGGCTGTATCTTCCTAGGCTGTAGGCTATACAAGATACTTAAAAAGGTAGTGTGGGACAATGTTATTCATGCCTCTGCTTTGCTAGATGTGCAGAAATACAAGCGACCCACGGAGAATGGTCTCCTAACAAGTCTATGCTCTTAATACCCTACACCAGGGTCAGTAAACTATGACCCAGCAGCATGCAGCTTGTTTTCTACTGCCTGTGTTTTTCTACTGCCAATCTACTAAGAATGCTTTTTACATCTTAAACACTTACATAGACACACACACACACACACACACACACACACACACACACACACACACAAAATATGCAACAGAAACTTTATGTGGCCTGCAAAGCCCAACTATCTGGCCCTTTACAGAAAAGTTTGCCAACCCCTGCCCTATGCAATACTGTTTCTGTAGCCCTGGTTGGACTAATGCCAAGAAGTAGATGAACCGGACTTATTCTAACATTTTCCGTAACCATTCAGTTTTCTAGGGCTAGTGTGTTGCAGACTGAATTCCCTAGGAAGCAGACTCTGAGAGTGAGTTTAATGAATAGAATGTTTATTAAGGAATGCCTTTGGTATCATCGCCTGTGGAAAATGGGGGAGAGGGGAGCTGGAGTAGATAGAGAAGCCAAGCTGTGATGCAGGCCCAGAAATAGACTCAGCCAATTCCACAGGAGCTCTGGACGTAGAATATCCCCTCAGAGTGTTCCCAAGTTGTACTGAGATGTCTGGGCCTTTATGCTCCTGTAACAATCAGTCACTGGATATCGGCCACTTGGGAAGGGGCCACACCTTGGGCCAGGTGGCTCTCTAGAGCTGAGGCCATCCCTGAAGGAACTGACAACTGAAGGCTGCCTGTCCAACACTCCCAGCAGCTGAGTTAGCAGATCTTTTGTTTAAGGTGGATCTGGGAGGTTCATTACTGTGTCCAAGACATTGTACAAACATTCTAGGGCCATGACTGTGGAATCATTACAGGTGGGAGTGATTTTTCTAATCTCTTTATCCCCTGAAGTACTTAGCATAGAGTCCTGTAAGAAGTAAGTATCTGATGAGTATATATTCATTGAGAGGATGGATGGATGCTTGGGTGAGATGAATAAATTATGTAAGTTTAAGCATAGGGACCTTGTTTTCTAGTTCTTTGGTCTTCCTTTCATGGTTCTTTTCTGCTCCCTCTACCCTCCCCTAACCCAATCCATTTTAAGTTTAAAAATCATCTAGTAATAAAATGCAAAGAACAGAGATGTTCAAAAATATGTGTGGAATGAATTAAAAATGAATCAATTACTGAAAAGAATTTTAAATCTAAAATAACTTAAAGTTCTGAGTATTACAGTGTATTTTGTTATAATTTTATTTTTCCTGAAACTCTTCCAAAGCCTCTATTTTTTTTTTTTTTTTTTTTTTTTTTTGCGGTACGCAGGCCTCTCACTGTTGTGGCCTCTCCCGTTGTGGAGCACAGGCTCCAGACACGCAGACTCAGCGGCCATGGCTCACGGGCCCAGCTGCTCCATGGCATGTGGTATCTTCCCGGACCGGGGCACGAACCCATGTCCCCTGCATCGGCAGGTGGACTCTCAACCACTGTGCTACCAGGGAAGTCCCAAAGCCTCTATTTAAAAAAAATTTTAATCTTTATTAAGAAGGAATTCTTGCCTGTAAAAAAAAAAGGAAAAAAATATATAAAGTAAAAAACTAAGTCCTCCCTTCCTAATTATATTAACAGCATGTTTTGTGTTCTTTTAGATTTTTTAAATGTATATACTATCATTTACTTATATGTAGATGTGTCTATTTGTCTAAAATGGTATTATCAAATATTTTCCCCCCAAAAGCATATGATAGACATCTTGAGGTCACTATATCAATACTAAAGACTGTTGATTCTTTCAAAGATGCAATGTCCTGGTCATATCCTCAGCCCCAAGAATTCAACAAAGGTGATTTGAATTGAATTCAATTTCTAAAGTTTGCTCCCCCAGAGCCTTTATTACTTTAGATCCCATGGGTTTGGAAGCCGGGTTAGGATGGGGAAAGAGCTACACTAAGAACTTGCCTGAGGGAGAGGGGCTAGCAGTGTTGTTAAAATCTTTCATGAGCCATGAGGGGAGCTGGTGCTCATATGAGCAGGTGGAGTCTGGCAGATCTTCCTCTCATAGAAAGATGGAAGGAATGTGATAGAACTAGGATAGCTCCCTCCCTGCCAGGCTTTGAAACCCCCAGTTGTCTAGGGAGTTCCCTGGTAGCCTAATGGTTAAGATTCTGAGATTTCACTGCCATTGCCCAGGTTAAATTCCTGGTCAGGGAACTGAGATACTGTGAGCCATGTGGCATGGCAAAAAAAAAAAAAAAAAAAAAGGAACAAAAAGAAACCTCCCAGTTCTCTAAAAGGCATGAGTTCTATGGTACTCATCCTTAATCAGTGTCCAAAGGTCACTAACTGACATAGGCTTTATGGGGCACAGAAAACCCATTGTTTCTGATGCTTCCTTAAGAAGCCAGAAACCATGAAGCACCATGCCCTGAGGTCCTCAACACCACTACACTCACCTCCTCCCGAGACCCACTTCTGTTCATCAGGAGCCTTGGAGAGGGAAGCGCTATTATAGAATACCACCTCATCCTCTCTCCTTCCAAAGGCTGTTCTTAAAATTAGCTTAAACAGGAAATTAATAACACTGATATACTTGACCTTTGAAAAAGAAACATTAGATTCTCTTTCTGGTAGCTGCGAAACTCAGCACTAGCCACAGAAGTGCGTGAGTCACTCAGAAAAGGGGCCAGTAGCTGCAGATCTCACCAATTCAAGTGAGAGGGGCAAAAGGCAAATTAAAATGTTATCTTGTGGATGCATAAGCTTGGTTTCCCAGGTATTTGGTGTGTGGAATTGCAGACTGTATTTTCCTTCTTCTCCACAGCCCCATGCAATAGAATTGAGGCAGTAGAACTGACTCACTACAGGCTTCCACCCCTTGGCCAGAATTAGACCTCAGGGAGAAAAGGGCAGTGTGGTATGTACTCAGACATCAGGATTTAGTCTCACTTGGGCCTTGGTTTGCTAGGAAATAGGCAACATCATAGATCAGTCTCTGACCAGTAAAGTGGGGGAAAGTAGATAAACCACAAAGAAAGGATCCTTGAATGGCTATCTACCCCAACTTTACCCCAGGCAGAAGTGATTTTCTACAGTTTTTGTTGGCAATTCTTTTGATATTCAAAGGAACAAAGAACAACTAACTCAATAATAATGACAAGAAACAGACAGTGGCCAATTACCCAATAACAAGGGTTAAACATATTTATAGGAGCCCTTTTAAAAACTGAATTTCATAATAGGTGACAGACTTTTACTTTCAGTAGTGGCAGATAAGGACACTTAGATCAACTTATTTGTTGAGAACAATTAGAAAAGCTGGGCCAACTCATTTTTTTCAAAAATCCGCTTGAAGGCATTAGAGAGTGAATAAGGCAGAAAAGAATTGCCAGGTTAAGATCTGGGAGAAGATAGACACCCAGAGCAATGGAAACCCAGTGGCATGTAGGGTCACATCTGCCAGTTACAGAAGAGGTGGTTGGGAGGTTGAGAAGCTAAGCAGGGCTCTGGTAGCCTTGCAGGACATGGGGAGATAGAAATTGGAGTCTAAGGCTTCCCAAGGTGAGGGAGCCTAGTAAGTATCCCATAATTTGGGTGATACCCCTAAATATCTATATTTTGGAAGTAAAGGTGACCAGAAATAAACTCTCAGAGTCTGAACCCCGGTTTCAAATCCTCTCATATCTGAATTTGGATTGCTATGTCCCTAGTTATCATCCAGAAGCAAACATAAATCCTTTCTGAAGGAATGATAACATCACCCTAGACTTCAAATTCTTTCTACTGTTTTTCCTATCCAATTTCAGACTCTCAATCAAAAATAACCAGACACACAAGGAAAGAAAACACACATATAAAAATCCAGAGAGGGCTTGCCTGGTGGCGCAGTGGTTGAGAGTCCGCCTGCCGATGCAGGGGACATGGGTTCGTGCCCCGGTCCGGGAAGATCCCACATGCCGCGGAGCGGCTGGGCCCGTGAGCCATGGCCGCTGAGCCTGCGCGTCCGGAGCCTGTGCTCCGCAAAGGGAGAGGCCACAACAGTGAGAGGCCCGTGTACCACACACACACAAAAAAATCCAGAGAAACAACAGACCCACAGAAACAATGGTATTATCCAGACAATGGAGGTATTAATGAAGATTTTAAAATAATCATGCTTGATATGTTCAAAGATATAAAAGATAAAATTGAGATTTTGGGCAGAGAAAAATGAAATGGAAACTGTAGAACTGAAAATTTCAGTAACTGAACTGAAGAACTCATTGGATGGGTTTAATAGAAAATTAGACATAGCTGTATAGAAAATTAATGAACTGAAAGGTCACTAAAAAATATTCGGAATGATATTTTGAAGGATGAGGAAAAAGCAGAAGAAGGAATAAGAGATATGGAGAATCTGTGAGAAGGTCTCACATAATGTGTAAGTGGAATCCCAAAAGTGGAGAAGAGAAATTGAGCAGAAGCAATTGCAGTGATAGTTGCTGGGATTTGAAAAAAATGATGAAAGACATCAAGCCACAGATTCAAGAATCACTACAAACTCCAAGCAGGACTAATACAAGAAAAACCAGACCTAGGCAAATCAGAGTAAAATTGTTCAAAACATCTTCAAAGAACTGACAGAAAATCACTGCCAGTTTAGAATCCTATACTCAGTGAAAATATCCTTCAAGAATGAAGGTGATTTTTCAGCCAGAAATGGATGAGTTTGTCACATGTACTAAAGGAAATACTAAAGAGTGTTCTTTACTCATAAGGAAAATGATCACATATGGAAATAAGAGGTGTAGAAAGGAATAAAGAGCAATGGGAAGTGTAAGTATGTAGGGAACATAAATATTGATTATGAAGATGCTTTGTGGAATTTATAATATATATAGAATTAAAATACATGTCAACAATATCACATGAGGTCAGAAGTGGAAGAGGGGTAAAGTAGTGACCTAAGGTTCTTGTATCATCAGAAGAGAGTAAAACTACAAAATAACATTAGACTTTTTAAAATCAAAGATGTATATTATAGTCTCAATGACTCTAAGAATAGTAAAAGAGTGTATAACGTGATACATGCAATCACCCCCATGCATACATGCACGCACACATAGAAAAAAGGACGGTCCATCAAAATGTTAATTGTGGTTATATGTGGATAGAAACAACCTGGTTAATTTTTTCCTTGCTTGTCTATATTTAATTTTTTGTTCATCTAGCATGTGAAGAAGGGAGAATAAAGGGAGCCTTGTAATTTTATGACTTGGCTATTTCCCTTTTTAGTTCTTCTGAGCTAAAGCTAGATGATTAAAAGTAAAATTTGCCATTAATTTAAAGCCTGTTTTTCCACTTAAAAATATAACCTGAATAACTTTCCCTGTCATTAAGTATTATTATATAATATTTTTAATGGCTGTAGAATAGTCCATTGTATAGCTGCTCTATAATTTATTTAACCATTTTCCTATTGTTGGACACTTGGATTATTTCCAAATTTTAGAAGTAATAAATATTTCTAATGAGCATTCCTTCATACATGTTTTTTCCTGAGGATATATTCCTAGAGGTATAATTGGTGTCAAAGGGCCGATGAAATATTCGGTTTTTTGATTCATATTACTAAGCTGCCTTTCATTAAGGCTGTATCTAGTTGCTTTTTAATTGACCAGTATAAGAGTACTGAGAATATATAAATAATAGTTTTTAACAGTGTCTGTGAAAGCTTGAGGCTTGCTCTCCATGCTAGAGAATTATGCCCAACAGTGCAGGATTGTGTGGAATTCACAGAAAGGGAGTAGTCTGATGAGTTTGTGTTAGTCTGGGGAAGCTTCATGGAGGAGGTGAGGCTTGAAAGCAGGTAATTGACTGATCCAGAGGTCAAGGAAACAGCTGATACGAAGCAGAGGCCTGCCTGTCCCCAGTGGGGAGATGTCTCAGAGTGGCTGCAGGGGAGAAGGCACTTTGTGCTGCCGAGTGGAGCAGGAACAGGCCGGCTTTCATGGCTGGGGATGGGGCAGCCAGCCTGTGCTGGACTGGAGAAAATGGGTGCCAGGGTCAGGGCTCTGGAGTAAGGCAGAGTCTTGATCCAAGGGACGTATCCTTGTCCTCATTTGACTCCCACACTTGATGATTCCTCAGAAATGGAAAGAAATTGGGGCTTTTCTCCCTTTCATTATATTAGTGGGGGAAAAAAACCCCCACCAACACTGCCAATTTGCTAGATATTCTTGGAAGGATAATAGAATAAAACTTTCTTCTTCTTTCAGCAGAATGGAATTAGACTCACCTTGTTACAGATTGTGCTGCTACCAATTAAAAAGAGCAAAGAAACTCTGCTGAAACATTCTCCATTTTTCAGCTGCTTTTATTTAATCTGTGTAGTTTAAATTCCCCAAGGACCTTAAACTAAATCGGCCACCAAATATTGGAATATAAAAACAAACTGTTAATTAGAGGGATTGCAAAGAATGCTTTTCCTTTGGTTTAGGGAAGTGGGGGAGTGGAGAGGATGTGGGATGGGAACCCCTTTAAAGGTGGGGCAGAAAGATGTTTAGGGCACCTTTCTTTCTCTCCAGGGATTTCAAAGTAAAGATTTGTAAAGACTCCAGGAATAGCTGAGACAGCGCTGGCTCTTGTTAAATCAGGTAGGGACCTCATTAGAGGTTGATGAAAACAGGCAGTCTCCCCGCTGGGAGAAGGTGCAAGGAAGCCTGAGTGGAGACCCGCGCAGGACGGCCCCTGAGGAGACGCCCCACGCGCGCCCACTGAGACCCACAGCTGGGCATCCTGAGCCCCAGGGAATGCCCAATGACGGCTGCCAGGGCAGACCCCACTCCCAGGAGCCTGCCTAGTCAAACCCCGCCGTTGCCTACACACAGTCCCCACCTGCCTGGAAGCAGCTGCTTCTCACTGGGGCAGATCACCTGGGAACGCATCTGGCCTGGCAGAGGAAAAGGTGCCATCCCTGGGACAGCGGCGGGCAGCGGTGCCCTCTCCCTGCATGCACCTGGGTACCGCGCGGCCGCCGGGTTTTGATCTCCACCCTGCGTGGCCTGGACTTCAGGGCCATGTCATTGAATTCAAAAGCAGGACTTTGGGAGTCAAGAAATGGAATCTCGGATTTTTAACTTTTGAGTTTTTGTTGTTTGTTAAACTACTAAAGAGCATGAGGTGTATTGAGTGATAGTCACACTGCCCAGGTGACTATAGGTGACTTGCTTTTCCTCTTTGAACCTGTCTCCTCTCTGTAAAATGGGGCTAAAAATAAAACACAGCTCAGAAAATGTTGTGAAGATTAGGTGAGATGATGCTGTTAACCATCTAGTAGGGGCCTGGCCCAGAGGAAGTGAGGTCAAATTAGGACTTATTCACACTCCAGATTCCAGGGGAAAGGCTACCTGGGTTGGGACCTCCACTGCAGTCAGGGGTCAAGTGAAAATTACAGGCTTCTCATTAAAAGAAAAATATATTTCTTTAAAAAAAATTATGTAGGACAGATGAATTCCTTCTGGGCAAATACGCCCAGTATGAAGTGGGATTCAGAGGTAAGAGAAGCGTGCAGTCATATGTAGGACTCCCAGGCCAGGTGAGTATCCAACAGAGGAAGCCAGACCCCAGAGAAATCAGAGGAGCTGGATTTTATCAGCTACTTAATGCCCTGCTGCTCTGGTTCAGGCCTTTGTTTCCTTGATTTTCTCTGCATCAAACGTGTGTACTATTGTGGTAATTCTGGCCTATGTGGGAAGCCTGTGAACAATTATGTAGGCACCGAGATGGGATATATTTATTTGTCCACATGATTTCAGTCAAGGGAACTTTCCACTCCACCAAGCTCTGCACACCAGAATTTAGAAGTGTGTGCTTTAATTTTGCCTGATTCAGGGTCTAATCACTGTCTACTAGGTGACCAGCCTCTAGCATGAGTACTGCCCCTGTGCAATGGAGGTGCTGGCTCAGTCCATCAGAGTGGGTGGAAGGGGAAGGGGGTCCAGGGCTGTGACTTCTTCAGGGGGGTCACCGAGAGCCCTGGTCATTTGCAGATGGGCCATTGCTAAGGATGCAGTGTGGTCTTGGAGGCCATTGAGCCTCACGGGAAGGCTGCCACTTCTGGTCGGCTCCTGGGGCCTAGGCTAAGGTTAAATTGCACCGGCAGCAACCCGGTGGTGGAGCTCACAGAGCCCCGTGTGGTGTAGGCATCGCTTCTGCATGGGCAGCCTTCCCCTTCAGAAGCAGGGAGGGTTTTGGGTGCAGGGCGGTAAATCATGCTTTTGAAGGTCACTCAGAAACCTCTCCTGCTCTCCAGGCGAGGCCTTCACTTTCCCAGCATTTGCCAGGCTTCCTCACTCTCTCTGCATCCTTAAGATAGTCCTATTTTGCTAAAAATATGTTAGCAACTGACATCCTGGAAAAGAATGAATGGGACAAGTCAGAGTTTGATGCTTTGCCTCTTAAAATTCACATCCAGTTTGCCAGACGGCAGGAGTGAGAATGATATTTGACGTGGACAGTTGGCCAAGCCACCCAGAGAGAGACCCCTCCTCATCGTCAGAGCCCTCACCGTGGAGCCACGTCTCCTAGCTGAGGAAACCGAGGTAATGTTCCCCTGCAGCCCACCTTCATGTGGATCCTCCCTCCCTATTTCCTCCGCATCCCTAGAAATCCTAGCTGTACATCATTAGAAATGTGATACCTAAGTATTACATTTTCAATAATGTGCTCACATTCCTTCAGCCCCCAAATGTGTCATTGCTGTATGCTGTATAGAGCAGTATCCTTTGCTGCGTATTTACTGTGTTGGGATTTTTAGTCAATTTTACCAAGTAATACATGCACATAGTTATAAACTGAACATGTCCAAAACAATGTATGACAAAGAATAGGCTCCCTTCCTCTGCCTCTCTCCCACCCAGGCCTTTGTTTCCCCTGCACAAGGAGCAACCCCAGTTACTAGTTTTCCTGTGTCCTCCCAGAGCTAGTCTACATATATACCAGCCTGTGTGTGTGTGTGCGCCCGCATGCGTGTCCCGCATGCGTGTATGTACACCATATCCTTTTTGAACTTCAAGAGGTGGTACACTGTAAGCATTGTTTTTGCATATTAATTTTTTCACTCAATAGTATATCTTGGAATTTGTTTCATATCAGAATGATCTGCCTCATTCTGTGTGCCATAATTTAACCAGTCCCCTACTGCTGAAAAACTGTGTTGTTCTCACAGTTTTTCAGCAGTAAAAGATTTTTTAAATGTTTTTAAAGATGTTTTTTAAAAGATTAAACTGTGTTATAATCTTTTGAAATATGAACTATAGAGAATATTCTTGTGCATAGTTCTTTGGGTACAATAGACGTATCTGTGATTATATCTGTGAGTTAGAATCCTACTCTTAGATTGCTGAGTCAAAAGGCATACGTATTTTAAATTGTGACTGTAATGTTCTACGTGTTTGTCCACCTGACAGTGTATCGGGGGTAAGGGTTAAAGTATGACTAAGGGACATGTTACTAAAATAGCACTGAAAAGGGTGTTAAAGCAACTTTACACTGCATTGAAGGAGTATGGAGCTTTCCGCATGTAAACTACCCTCAGAAAGCTTCTGTTGCAAGAAAACAATAACAGCATTTATCAGATCCTTAAACTACATGTCAAGCATTGTGCTTGATACACATGATTTCATTTTACCCTTAGACTACCCCATACAGAGTAATCTTCATCCCTCCTTTCAGGATGAGGGGACTAAAGCACAGAGAAGTTCAGTAACTCACCTACCACACTAATATGTGGCAGAGCAAGGATTTGAACCCAGGCTGGGTGACTCCAGAGCTTGGATCTCAACCTCCTCGCTGCCCTGCCTTATATAATAAATAATGTGGGACACAAAGACACTCACTCTGTCTGTGTGTACTAACGCTGCAGGAGCATTCCAACAAATACCATATGTGAACAGAGTTCAGCCTCAGTAACACAAAATAAGGACAATGCTTATCCCAGTTTTGCTCATCCTGGTGGCCAAACCTTGAATGTAATAGTTAGGTTAGGTGTACAGATTGGACCTCCCAGGTCCAGGTGTCCATATAGTATGGGTTACAGACTCTGAGTGTGTTCTTTCATTCAGGGCTTGTGCTCTGGATCCACCTCCACCGCGCTCCACACCGCTCTGTACCTGGAAAAGCGGGCCTCCAGGGTCTGCCTGCCCTAGACTTCCTGCCCTCTGGCTTCTGGTTTGCTTTGGCCAAAGGGAGGTACTGGCAGGAGATCAAAGGGCAGGAGTTGAGAAAGGTCAGCGTATTTATCCCCCTGGCTCCTTCCTTCCAGGCTGCAGTCTAAGGTGTCTTAAATCTTGACATCTGCTTCTTGCCTCCAGTCACTAAATCTCAGATATTGCTTCTGCAGTTCTCTTTAAGAGGTCTTTTCAAACTGAGACTTTGATTTCTTTGGAAGACTCTGTTTCCCTCTAACATGCTCTGCAAAATTCTGGCTCTGCCAGCAGAAGGCCTCTGTCTGTCTCTAAACTGAGTGTGCGTGTCTCCATCCTCTCAAGAAGAACCAGACACTATGACAATAGAAGTGTTGTTTGTGGAACTCCTTTTGCTGGAATCACTTCTTTCTTGGGACAGGGGGAGCTCGCCCTCACCTTCACTTTGTCCAGGCACAACTATCCTGTGCAAAGCCATTACCTGGCCCCTCATGAAGGCTTCTCTGGGTGTTACTCTCTAATCACTTCACAGCAGATTGCATTTTCAAAGATGGATGCAGTAATATCTCCTATCCCCCATGCTCTTCTGCAATGTGACCTTGACAGTCTTCCCATCAAGAGGTGGGATTTTTGTCCCTCTCTCCCCGTGCTGGGATCTGAGTAAGCTTGTTGTTGTTTCCATCAATGGAGTGTGGCAGAAAGGATTCGTTGTGACTTCTGAAACAGGGTCAAAAGGCCAGTTGGCTTTGATCTGGTCTTCTTGAAATGCTCACTCTTCAAAGGTCCCCTCTTGGGACCCTTCCTCTCAGAACTTAGCTAGCAGACTGTGAGAAGCCCAAGGGCAGTAGTCCAGCCCACAGTCCCAGTTGAGCCAGCCTTCCACCTATCCCAGCTCAGGTAGCAGACAAGGGAGTGAAGAGCCCATGTGGGAGATAGATCCTCCAATTCCAGCAATTCCAGCCCCTCGTAGTCCAAATCTTCCCAGATGAGGCCCCAGACATGGTAGAGCAGAGAAGAACCATCCCCACTGTGGCCTTTCCAATACTTGATCCCTGGGATCCACGAGCATACTGCATGGTTGTTGTTTTACACCACTAAGTTCAGGGAGGTTTGTTATGCAGTCATGGTTAAGTGGACCATGTTGTGTGCCGCTGTGTGGTTACCTGGTGATGGGAGCAGCTGATTTGTTCAGAAATGCACAGCCCCCAGGAACCAAACTTTAAACAACAGCCCCTCTCCACTTCTATTTTAGAAGGAGGGGAGATAACGGAAGTTTGGATTTTTCTCCAAACATCGATTCAGTGATTTGAGAACAAGTATGGGTATTTAAAATCAAGGGATGCTATAAACATTCAATATACTGCTCAAATTCCAGTGCTACTTTTATAATGTGGGGTTGCAGGTTTTCCTTCCTTTGCTGCAATTGTCTCTAATCTTGCAGCCATCTGCACCTGCTACGATGGAAGTAGAACACCCCATGCCTCCTCTCCCTGGTCCCTGCTCAGATTACATGCTTATATTAGGTTGAACCGTATGAAATTGCCATTTTGTAGGTCATAAATGGTTAAATCTCAGCCATTTCATGTGGTTCAACCTAACGCTAACCTCCATCTCCTCAAACACATCTATCACTGAATTGTATTCTGAGGTTTCAACTTAAATGGGACTTGCTCTCTGCTTTCCTTTCCTGCCCCACTCCACCTAAATTGGATTATTCTGTATCACAGCATCTTGTCCTTTCCTCCAGAACACTTATCACAATTCGTAATTACATATGTGTTTAATGTCTAATACCCCAACCAGACTTATGTAAACGCCATGAGCGCTGCACACTGTTGTTTCCCAGCCCCTGGCATGGGGCCTGGCACATCATAGCCACTCAATAAATGTCAGCTCAATTAATGTATATACAATGTGGCTCTCTTCATATGCAGGCAATGTTTTTATTCTGTTGCCAGAGTATCCTGAAAACACTATGGTCCTTGTCATTGCATTTGGATCTGAATGTAAGCTCCTAGAGCAATGAATCGTTTCTAATCCTGACTGTCCATTAGAAACACCCGGAAAGATTTTAGAAAATGCTGAGGGATCTGTCCTCAAATCAATCAAATCAAAGTCTCCAAGGAATGGGGCCGAGCCCAGGCATGGTTGAGAAACAGTTTTGGAAGACAGAGACCCCATCTACAGAGATCTCTGTGCCCGGTGCTGTGAAATCATGACGCTTTCTTGCTGTTGCCCCAGTGGTCAAGCTTCAAACCCCAATCAGGTAATTTTGTTCTCAGTCCCAGTTGCCTTCTTTGGGCACATTAGATATTGCCACCAACCAGTAAGCTTTTGAGAACCAATCAAAATTATTTTGCAAGCACCTTTTTCAGTGATTGTACCAAGGGGTGGCTTTAGCTTTTCCATAGCCTCAAACAGAGCCCCAAATCCACCCCAAATAAACATGAAGTCTAAATTAAAAGCGTGTGTGCTTCTAAGCAGACTCTCTAACCTCTCCTTCCAACAGTACTCCCATGCTTAGGCCCTTCCTGTAGAGAAATTCTCAAGCCATCGCATAATTTTCTTTCCTATCTTTTCAAACTCTTAGGATTTTCCAAAGTCACCATTTAAGGGGAATCCACCCCCCCCCGCCCCCATCTAACCTTCTTTCTGTCCTTCCACATCCATTTGAATACTGAATACCCACTGTGTAGCCTTTCTACATGTCCAGGACCAGGTCTTACCCATTGGAGGGCACACTAACCTGAATAAGGCTTAGTCCCGCCCCCAATAAGCTCACATAATGAGAAATTGAAACAAGGTGATATGTGCTGTTTTAACAACTTGTAAAAGGTGCCATTGGGACACACTGAGGAAAATGATTAGTTATTGGTAGGAGGAATAAAGGAAGGCTTCGCAGAGGTGGTATTAACTGGACATTGATAAGTAGGAGTCCACTGGGCTGGAGGCAAAATGGGCAAGTGACAGGTGTCTGGGCAAATGCGAAACCTAAAAAATTAGAATAAACCCAACAGTCCTGGAGGTAAGCAAAATAAATCAAGCAGTAGATAGGTACACATCAACCCTTTATCCTGAATGTGGCCTCAGACCACAGAGGGCCCTCTCCTCGTTTCCTAAGAACAAGACATGTTGTGCGTTTGTTACTCACATTCACACAAAACAAATCCCATTTTCATAAACTTTATTGATTCCACCGTGCTGTTTACAGCTACTGATTTTATATACTCTTCTCATCAAACTGCAAGTTGATTATTTCACTTCATACATACTGTAGTAATTAGATTGCTTACTTTAATGGCATGATGGGTTTTGTACACTTTGCCAGTGACACTGCTGACAAAGCAGTTTATCTCACTTTACTGCATTGTTCTTATTAATTCTTCCACAGCCAACTAAGCTCTTTCTCTTGGGAATTGCCTGGGAGGCAGAAAGTCTTATTTCTGTCCCACTTTGGTATTCCTAGGGCTGAGCAGAATTTTGAATTGGTCTCACTTTCCAGTAAATTCAACCTGCCTGGATCTGAATCAGGGTTTGTTTTGGTTATCTATTGCTGGAAAACAAACTACACCAGCACTTGGTGGCTTAAAATAACAACAGCCATTTGTTGTCTTTCACATTTCTGAGAGTTAACCAGGCTCAGCTGGATGTTTCTTCTGCTCTGTGTGGTGCTGGGTGGGACTGCAGTCGTCTGGGGACTTCACCAGGGTGGAACTTCTAAGTTGCCTCACCAATGTGCTTGGCAGTTGGCACTGGCTGGTGGCTGGAAGCTCCTCTGGGACTGTTGACCAGAGCACCTTAGTTCTTCATTCGGCTTTTCCACAAGGCTTGAGTGTCTCATAGCATAGTCTGGATTCCAAAAGGGAGCATTTCTAGCACACAAGAGAAACTGCAGGCCTCTCCAGGCTCAGCCTTGGAAGTTACACAGTGTCACTTCTGCTGCTTTCTATTGGATGAAGAAAGTCAGAGGGCCAGCGCAGACTCAAGGTGGAAGGATATAGATCCACCTCTTAATGAGAGGAGCAGCAAAGAACTTGCAGCCATGTTTAACGCACTATAGGTATTTTCTCCTCTAGAGATCAATTTGCTTGCTGAGGACACACTATACCACAAAATGTATCTCTGACGTTGCCCGATTGTTTCACAAATGTACAAGTCTACTGCATTTCTTAAAAAATCAACTCAAAGGCCAGCACCATCTCTTCCTTTTTTATACACATCTTACTACGATGGAGAATAATCAGGCTCAGGAACTATGCTTCTGTTTACTCTTCTGGCTCACTGATATTGATGACAATTGTTAAAAGCATGCTTGCATTTCACTTTTTCATTTATATTTTGTCATTTTGCATTTTTGGTTGAATAATACTTCTATATCTAATTTTTTTAAATTAATATTTATTGTT
>NW_006792921.1:3168899-3173087 GCF_000442215.2 Lipotes vexillifer | reverse complement strand
TTCCTGCTGTTACTCTTGCATTTTCTTCTGATTGGCCTTCTGCAGATGGGTTTTGAGCAAATTCTTGGGAGCCCATCAATCTGCCAATCAGAGGCGCTTGCCTTCTCTCCTGAAAGATGAGTTCTAATAGTGTGGGTGAAGGGGCTATTTTTACACACATTTTACAAATGATTTCTGGCATACTCATGGACTTTTTACCTAAATTTCATTTGTATGAAGGTAATAAATGTGCTTAGTTTAAAAGTCCAATACTACTACAAGACTCTGAAAGAAAAACAGCAACCCTTTCCCCAACCGATCCCCTCCCCCAATTTCTTCTTCCATGAGATTTCAGGAAATTCATCTCTTTAGCTGTACCTCCTGTTATTTACCTTCATATTTCTAATAACAGTATTTCAGCTACAGCTACTACCCATTAGCCTCCTGTCGTGGAAATCAGAATTCAGCTCTCATGCTCCTCCACCTTGTCACCCTTGAAATTCCTTTCTCTTCTCTGTTGGATCCTCTAATTTTTGTTTATTTGTTGTCACTGATGTAGTTAATCTCATGTCTTGCTCTTTCTTAACTACCTTGTTTCGGTGGAGCATATCCTCTAGGAACTTTTTGAAAAGTGACACATGGGAAATTCCCTGGCAGTCCAGTGGTTAGGACTCGGTGCTTTGACTGCCGTGGCCCCGGGTGGCCCAGGTTCAATCTCTAGGCGGGGAACTAAGAACCTGCAAGCCTCGAGGCACGGCCAAAAAAAAAAAAAAAAAAGTGACACATGGAAGATACATTTTGAGATCTTGTCCTTTTTTGCCATCATATTTGATTGAAAGCTTAGCTGGGTATGAGATTCTAGCTTGGAAATTATTTTCTCTTAGGACCTCAAAGGCATTATTCCATTGTCTTCTAACTTCTGGTCCTGCTACTGAAGTGTCTGATACCATCCTG
Organism: Lipotes vexillifer; assembly: GCF_000442215.2. Taxonomy (NCBI): domain Eukaryota; kingdom Metazoa; phylum Chordata; class Mammalia; order Artiodactyla; family Lipotidae; genus Lipotes; species Lipotes vexillifer. The sequence continues at coordinate 3,172,154 of NW_006792921.1, read as the reverse complement.
GTTCTGCACGTGATCTGTTATCTGTTCTCTCTGTCTCTGTCTCTGTCTCTCAGAGCTTTTATTCTTTATCCCCAGAAATCTACAATATCTTTGATATCTATCAATATCATTGTTGTGGGTTATTTTCATTCATTGTGTTGGGCCTTTGTGGAGCTCATTCAATCTGAAAAATATCCTTCGGGAAAGTTTTCTTATGTAATTTCTTTGATAGTTCCTTGGTCTGTTTTATTTGTTCTATCTTTCAGAAATTAGATTTCCTGAATTGATTCTCCAGCTTTCTCTTCTCCATACTTTCCCCTATTTATACTATTTTCTGGAAGAGTTAGTCAGTTATCTTCCAGTTCTACTACATTAAAAATTTCTGTTATCATGTATTTAATTTCCAAGAGCTTTCTATTGTACACTGGATATTCCTCTTTTCTAGCATCTTGCTATTTCCCTTCCTCTCTAAAGATAACAATCATTATTCCCCGAAGTTTTGCCCTGATCCCTGCGTTGCCTCTGTGTCCTTTACCATACCTGCATCGTGGGACAGATAACTCAATGTGCAGCTCCAACATGGCTTGAGCCAAATTAACAAGAAGAAATCACTATTGAAATTTTCTTCTTTTTGTTTCTGGAGATACTGCACCATACTGAGTCTCTTCCTAATATATTTGACCCCTCCTCTCTCCCTTCAATGCATCCTCTTCCCTCCTTCTTTAATCGAGGGCCATCATTTGATGGATCTGCTACTCTTCTGTTTCTACATTTAAAAAGAAAAAAACCCCAACTCGGAGCTTTCCTTATTCTCATAGGTTCAACTAGTAGCTCTGTGTGAATCTATAGCGCTTCAGTCTCTATTTCCAAACTGTTTCGTACACGAGACCTGGTTCTATATGCCTGCTGCCTATCAGACATTTCCCTTTGAAGATTCTGACACAGTTCAAATGCAACATGTTTGCACCAAACTAACATCAAACCAATTTTCCACAAAACGAATGTCTGCTCCCGGTAGCATCTCCTTCACTCAGCCTCTCAGACTTGAAACTCGAGAACCAGTCAGTCTTGCCTTTAATCCCAGTAGCTGGCAACACTCACCTGATGCTTACTCAGAATTTGAGAGTGTTCTACGTACTAGAGACTGTGGTGAGGTTAATGCTATGACAGGTGTAAGTCATGGTCTCTGCTCAAGGTGTTAGTCTGTGATCTGGAAGTGCATGAGACTCAAGTTAGGGGTGTGTCTACGCATCTTCTAGATCACTACTGTTGCAGGTTGGGCTCTCCAGGAAGCAGACTCTGAGGTGGAGATTAATGCACAGAAAGTTTGGGGGCGGTGCTCTTGAGGTCAACACCCGAGTAAAGGAAGAGAAAGAAGCAGGAGTGGGCAAAGGGAAAACTTGAGCTGTGCTGTCTTTGTGGCGGCTTCAGCAGGCAGACGCTAAGGGGAGTTCAGAAGCTGGGACAGCAACTCTTCATAGAAGGAACCAGAGCTTTATATTTCCATGGACCAGTCATTGGACGCAGGCGACCCTAGGAAAGGGGCTGACCTTGGACAAAGCAGCTCCCTTTAGGAGAGGCAATCCCCGAGGGCTTTCTGTCAGCAGTGGGGAGAGTCACACCTTCATCCCTGAAGGGACATGTGGCTTGTGGTGCTGCTTCCTGGCATCCACCAGATCTGTGGACTTAAGCATAGTCTTGGTCACCTCAGAGGTAGATAACAAATAGTCAGGGGTTGGTTGACTGAGTAAAGAATTCAGAAAGAATGAGGTAATCTTTCATTCATTCATTGTATTTCATGCCAACTGAACCCACTCAGACTGCATTAGGTATTAAAGATAAAATGATAAAATTCACAGGCTCAGCCTTAAATAAGCTTGCAGTCTGGTAGGGACTACCAAAAAGTAAGCAAATACTATAATACCATGAGAATTATAAAACAGAGGATTATGGACTACAAATGCATTTTCAAAGAAGATTTAGGACATGAAAAATACCAAATGAAAAAAGAGACTACAAACTGTTTAAACAGATTTGTTTAAGCATATTTTCCAGCATATGTTTTTGTTAAACCAGTGCTAAAAAATCCCTTGCAATCTGATTTGCAAACTCTCTGAACTATTTTTAAAACTTACCATTCACCTAGAAACACTACATGCACTGAACTGTTACAGGCAATATTGTCCTTGTCTTTTTTGCAGCTTTGATTTATTTTTTTTCCTTCCCTAAATATGTAAAAATGTATAAATATATGTACAGAAAAAAATTCTGGAAAGAAATTCATCAAACTATTAACAGTACTTATAACCCCAAGTTGTTGACTTTTGTCTTAATTTTTTTTCTCCTTTAAGCTTTTTTTTTTTTCTCTTTTTTTTTTTTTTGGTCTTGACCGAATTTTCTACTATAAGTCTGAGTGCCTTTTATAATGAAAGAAAAAGACTTTAAAATACAGTGTGAAAGTGTGACAAAGTCATGTGAACACAGAAGAAGAAAACTCAGAGCCATTAAGTGAGGGAGAGCTTCTCAGAAGAGGCATCACCTACGCCACGCCAAGCATGGAAGGTGAGTCGGAACTGCCAGGAGAAGGGAGGGGGCTCACGGTGCCTGTGCTTGAAGGACCTTTCAAGCAGAAAGGATGAAATGTGCCCCTGACCCTGGATGTGAAGAAGCATGTAGGGTGAACTGCAAGTTCAGAAAGTCTGAGAACTAGGGAGCTTTTGAGTGGTGAGAGACGAGGCTGGAAGGGCAAGAAGCAGGCAGATCGTGAAGGGCTGGAGGAACAGGAATGTGGACTTCATCTGGGAGCCCCAGGCAGACGCTCCCACAACACCTAATACAGCTGAAAAGGACCCATGGCCGAACAAGGTGTTGATTAATGGTTGCTGTTTTGTAAAACTCATTTAGAAACAAAAAGTGATTTAGAATGAAAAGCTTCATGCGTGGCATAGAGTTTCCCAGCCACAGCAAGGTGACCTGACTCAGGCAGGGAAATCAGTCTGCTGAACATGCAGAGAAGACGATTTAGACACGAACACCTGCATGCGCGCACGCCCACACCCCCTTAAGACTCCAGCATCTGTAGTTTGAAAAGGAGAAGAAAAGAGCCAGCCCAGGCTCACTTTGCAGACTTCACAGGTGAGCGCCAAGCTTCTCAGGTAGCCCTTACCCATGACTCTGCACTCTCCACAGGTCACTAACAGTGTTAACTGTTTGCAGCCTGGGAACCCATTACAAACACATGTTCGGGCCTTCCCTGTCTAAAGCTGCAGGAATGGG
>NW_006792921.1:3164223-3168760 GCF_000442215.2 Lipotes vexillifer | reverse complement strand
TGTGTGTGTGTGTGTGTGTGTGTGTGTGTGTGTGTGTGTGTGTGTGTGTGTGTGTGTGTGTGTGGAGAACCAGTGGGCAGCACGGGCACCACTTTTGCTCCTGCACCGGCCCCTCCTCCTCCAGCCCCACCAGCGCTGCCTGGTGGACTGTTACCCCCCCTCGCTCAGACAGTTGCAATACTTCTCACTGCAGTCCTGCTCCCTCCACCTGCTCTCCACTCGACCACCTGGACGATCTCTGAAGCAGAGAAGTGAGGGAGTCGCCTGCTCACATGACTCTGAATGACTCTGATTACCTCTGGCAGAGTCCAAACTCCCCCACCGTTTTCCGGGCCCATCGCCTACTCACGGCCCTCCACAGTCTGGTCTCAGGCTTCCTCTGTGGACCCACGTGGGAGCACTTGCCATCAGAGACACAGACATCGCAGGCTCACCCCTCACAGCCCCGCTTATTCTGTAATATTTTCACCTTCTCTGCCAGGGTGTGGTGGGAAGTATGGACTTTGGAGTCAGCCCAGCCTGGGTTTTATTCCAGTTATAGCATTACTGAGTATGTGATCTAGGATAAGATATTTAATCTCCCTTACCAATGAGGAACTGTAGTGGGAGGGGGCTTATCCTGTTGCCTTAGCTTCCCAGTGAATCTCCCGGGTGGCCATGAGGGGATAAGGAACCCCATGTGAAAGAGTAGGACAAGACGATATTCCTTGGGATTTACAAAGAGGGGCCTAAGAGATCCAGCAGTCACGGCCCCAAAAGACTGTGTGAGAGAAGGCTAGAGAGGAAGTGAACTTCATGAGGTTTACATATTAAATTTGCCCAGTAACCTCATCTCACTGGAGGTGAGAGGGCAGAATCTCTCTCAAGATAGAGGGTGAAGCTTTCCGCCAAAAAACCCTCCTCAGAAAAATTCCCCTTTCCCCTCTTTCGGTGCCTAGTTGAGACTTCAGCCTCAACATCCCTTTACAGAAACAAAGATGTTAGTTAAAAAATCATGACACCACAACACATGAGCTGTCCAAGGGGAAAATGTAGCAAGAGGCAACCAATTACTACCAGAGCAACTGGGTGGTGGCCAATGTGGTTGCAGCAGCCAAAGTGTCTTGTTTCTCAAAAGCTCTGCTGAGAATTTATTGCCCATCTTCTTCTAGTCAAGGAAGGTTCGTTGTAAGGTTGCCAGCTTGCTCAAATAAAGAGAGAAGGATATTGAACAATTACAGGGGCAGCGCATGCCGTCAGGCACAGCTGGTCTTCATGGGGATCGCAGATGGGCACTGGGAAGCCAGGAGGGATCCAGGCAGATTTAAACCTGACCTGAGTCTGAAGTTTTCTATTAGTCTGGTCTGGGCTTTGTCATACCTGAAATTGGGACTGGTTTAATAACTGCAGGTGAGAAGGAAAGGTAGGAATCTGATATTGTCGAATTTCTGACAGACTGTGTTTGAAGGAGATAAAGGTGTTTCTAGACTGAAGCCTAGTTCATTGGGCCCCTTCAGTAAATAAGTATATCCAGTATGTAAAAACAACTAGAATAGTGTTTGGCGTATAGTAAGTGCTCAATAATTACTAGCTATACTAACAATGGTTACTATTATTATAGTATGATCACCCAGTGCCTGGCACAGAGTATTATTATGAGTTATTCAAGTGCATATCTCTCCCTCCACCAGACCAACACTCCCTTTGTTCCATAAGTAGTAGGTCGGGTAAGAGCAACCTGCATGAACATGATTCTCTGTACCCAACAAGGATGAGCCACGATACACACGGAAAATAGTGGGACCTGGAGAGCTTGATGCGCAACAGCAGAGCATGTTGGCTCTGACCGACTACTGCACCGACATGCTGGAGTTCTGGATTCTCTTCAGATACGACTTCTGACAAGAAGCAGGGGCACAAAGATGTCAGCGAGAGAGGTAGAAGGGAAGAAAGAGGACATTTCTAGGTGGCCTACTGCATGCCAGGGACTGCGCTGGGCCCTTTACATTTGTTAGCTCATTTAACAAGATGAAATAATGAACAAGTGCAAATGGTGGCTTTTATCACCCTCACAGAATATGGATACATTTTAAAAATGTGAAATGCTGGTCCAGAGAGCTCTGAGCCTTTTTTCTTCCATTATAATTCTTGTGTAAACATGAAACTACACAAGTTTAAAGATGGAGCCTCCCGGGCTTCCCTGGTGGCGCAGTGGTTGAGAGTCCGCCTGCCGATGCAGGGGACACGGGTTCGTGCCCCCGTCCAGGAAGATCCCACATGCCGTGGAGAGGCTGGGCCCGTGAGCCGTGGCCGCTGAGCCTGCGCTTCCGGAGCCTGTGCTCCGCAACGGGAGAGGCCACAACAGTGAGAGGCCCGCGTACCGCAAAAAAAAAAAAAAAAAAAAAAAAAAAAAAGATGGAGCCTCCCTGGACACAAGCATAAGAGTTCCTAATATAATCAAAATCCTCTTATTTATTTTCTTGCCTAAGTGGCTTCTCCCAGGAGGACAGCAGTTGCATTTCCTTCGTGCTGTGTGGCAGTAGTTGCAAATTAATGTTCTCTGCCATCAAAACAGCTCTACACACTTCTGCCAAAGGTAGTTATCTCATCTGATAACAGGTACAGCCTTGAGACGGTGGAGTTTTCAACCCCAGATCTTAGAAAGTCTGGGCAATTAGCCACTCACTTGCAGAAAAGAGCGAGGAAGGCCAAGACAGCAGTAAAACAAAAACTTGTATGACAGCTGTTGTTCCAAATTATATCTGCAATTATGCTTCTAGAGTGTTCTCTCCATCTATAGGCTAGAGTAAGTGAATTGAGGTGGTAAATAGGAGGAAAAAGAAGGCAAAGAATGGAAAGGTGATGAATAATTAGCAGGTTCTCAGCTTAGCATTCCAGGTGGTGGGTATTAGCTGGAGAATGCCTTCACTTTCAAACAGGGATCGGAAGGCATACGCCTAAGAAGAAGCTATAGAAATGTCACTTGAGAGAGAATTTTAGAATCAAGGTATATATGAAGCACATTAAATGAAGTATATACTACAAGATTAGAATTACATCTATACACAAACCCGTAGAATTAAGTTATACCAGTATAAAAATTGGTTGAATTAAATACATAGGTTTTTTTTTTTTTTTTCCTATCTGATGTTTATCAGCTGAGTGTATTTTTCAGTTTAGAAATTGCTTGTGTGAAAAACTACTGGCTCTAGAATAAGTATTTCTTGGCATGGATCTTAGCATGGTTGTATCTGGAAAGAATGTACTTCCAGAGACCTGGCTGGAGATAGGAGGTGAATTCAGTCATAAATACATCTACAGGGTCTGGTTCAGTAAAAACTCCATGTACCCTGTTAAAAGAATATTACTTTATCTTTCACTACTTACGTTGAACAATTCTAAAACCTAACTGTCTTGCTCATCTGGTTTCAGGTTTATATGGAAAAGTGGGCATAAGAAGTCCACTTAGCTCAAAGCTTGTGGCATGTGGGGTTAGAGGCATCCAGTTAGTGTCCCAGATTTGCCCCGACTGGCTCTCTGAGTAACATTGCCTCAGCAGACTCGTTGGCTGCCTACCGGCTATTCACTCTCTTCCTGCCCCTCACTTCAGAAACACCATTTTGCCCACAGCAGCAATATGTCCAACTCAGAATACTCACCGCCCAGGACACTTTGCAGCCAAGGCTGAGGCTTCACTTTCTAATCTGTTGAATATATTCTCTTATTACAACTGAGTGATCTCCTCAATTGCATGCATGGTTCTAGATCTTATTCTCAGAATATTACATTAAAAAGGAAATAGTGTGGGACTTCCCTGGTGGCGCAGTGGTTAAGAATCTGCCTGCCAGTGCAGGGCGCATGGGTTCAATCTCTGGTCCGGGAAGATGCCACAGAGCAACAAAGCCCGTGCTCCACAACTACTGAAGCCCACGAGCCACAACAAGAGAAGCCACTGCAACGAGAAGCCCTCACACCGCAACGAAGAGTAGCGCCTGCTCACTGCAACTAGAGAAAACCCGCGTGCAGTAATGAAGACCTAACGCAGACAAAAATAAATAAATAAAATAAATAAATTTATTTTAAAAAAAAAGGAAATAGTAGTTTAACCATGACTCCAGTAAAAGGAACCAGGCTAAACTACCTCTTGCCCATCTTCTTGTCTACTTATCTGAAAAGGAGTCATTCTAGCACTAAGCTCCATTTGATGTGTGGCATCAGGGAGCCTTGACACTTTAGGGTAAGATTTCTATCAGAAGAATGAATCAGGGTTTAAACTGGGAAATATTCAATTCAGAAACAATTTTTAAAGTTTTACAAGGTTTCAAGTAGTGTTCACTGTTGACTTATCTTTTAAAAAACTGAAGATCTGGGCTTCCCTGGTGGCGCAGTGGTTGAGAGTCCGCCTGCCGATGCAGGGGACACGGGTTCGTGCCCCGGTCCGGGAAGATCCCACATGCCGCGGGGCAGCTGGGCCCGTGAGCCATGGCCGCTGAGCCTGCGCGTCCGGAGCCTGTGCTCCGCAACGGGAGAGGCCACAACAGTGAGAGGCCCGCATACC
>NW_006792921.1:3138158-3164112 GCF_000442215.2 Lipotes vexillifer | reverse complement strand
AAAAAAAAAAAAAAAAAAAAAAAAAAAAAAAAAAAAACCTGAAGATCCCAGGATCGAAGAATCATAGGTACTTTTTAGTTTTCTTTGTACTTCTCTATGTTTTCCAAATATTCTACAATAAAGATTTACCACTCTAAAACCAGAAAAGAAAGATATTTTGGAGTACAATGAAAGGGCTTAGAGAAAAAAAAGGCCTGATAAATATAATTTCCTTAGAGAATAGCATTACATAAAATAATATTAATAAAAATAAATGTCAGCATTGACATTTTCATCAGATATGCTTTTGAATGTCAGCTGAAGTTTGCTTCTATCATGTGTGCATTCCAAGTAACTGAAATATTTAACGTCTGAGTATTTAATAACATACTCTGTAAAATTCCCACTGATCTAATAATTTTTCTCCTTATGGACAGACAAGAGAAGCCCATTATCTTCAATGCAGGATTCTGCTTACATAAATAGCCTAAATCATGGAGCTGGAAATAAGAATTGAGCAAGTCCAAATAACTCCCGGCTAACACTAGGATGACATTTGGTTAGGGAAGATGTCCCAAGAGGAATGTAAACTATTTGTAAACATCCTGTTACTAAAACTTGGACATAAAAAGAATGACAAATGGACTGGATTCAGCAACTTGATTCTAAGCACGCATGAGTTTGGCTCCCGTGAATACATTTTTGGCACATACTATTTTTCATGTTTTCTTATGTGGATATCGTCCCTACCGTATGAGGAAAGATCAATCAACATTTACTACTTGTCCAAGAACAGGTTGAGAGCAATCAGCACCCTCACTGCTGGCCCTGCGGTCGAGCAGAGTGAGTCACAGAATTCTCATTCCTTGCTGAGTCTCCCATCCAATTTCCCTCCAAGGCTCACCCCTGGGGACTGATTACAACCATCTGCTTAAGAGCTATAACCCTGACCAAAAACATTAAAAGCTACAAATTGTTAAACAGAAGGAATACAAGAACAACAGGGCAAAATGACTAGATCTCAAACCATGCTTGGAATTCATTATCCCCAAACAGCTTCCAGTGCATCCAGCTGAGATCTCAGAAGGTACCAGTCAAGTGGCGAGGAAGTGGCAGGCTGAGGCTTCCACTGGAGTTGGACCAGTCCACGTATGGGTCCAGGAGCTCAGACACAGTGTTCGAATGTCACTGCTACATTTTCTCTGCTTACAGTCCAGCTCCATTTGGGAGAATTTGTGGAAGGGCCTTTTTTTGGTCTGGGTAGTTTCTTTATTGGCAGATTTACTCTTTCAAGATATTTTTAAGGCAAAGGAAGTGTAATAGGAAACCTGCAGCATATTAAGCGTTAGATACTCCCTTGGAAAAAGTGGAATGATTAAGTGAACACTTTGAAGCAGGCAATGTGTGATCAATATGTGGAGAGAGAGGATCAAGACAAGGAAATCTTTACTAGAAAGAGACAAGAGAAGAGGATTTCAGTGTTAACGCCGTTTAAAAGCCAGGCGTTCCTCTGATAATGAACTGTAGCTACAAACCACAAGGGATAACTGCCTATTGCTTTATTAAAAAGTAAAAAGATGAGAATGTCTAGACAAGAAAAATATCAGAGATCATGTCTTAAATGTTCTTGTACTGGAAAACAGAAAACCTTATACAGTTCCTTCTCACTTTTCTGCTTTTTTACAAGCAAAACCCAAGAGGTGAGGAATTGTGGAGGGAATTTTTCTGGGACCCAAGGCCATTCCCACGTAAAAGACAGGCAGGTGCTTCAACATGCCTGAAGCCTTCCTTCTCATCAAAGGAGATAAGACAGTAGGTGCTTTGAGGGTAGGGTCAGTATCTGAATTTTTTTTACATCCCCTTCTCTCCAAACACTGTATTAACCACTGAGAAGCCGCTCAATAAACGCTAGATGAATTGAGTTGAACTGAATTGTAATAACTTGGGTTTTTGTTGACCTTGTTCTTTAAGTCATATTTTCTGTCAGTTGTTTAGATTTGGATCTCAGTATGAACCATACACAAGGCTTAGGAAAGATGAAAGAAAGATGGAGAACAAGGACTGATGAGTTTGGAATAACGAGAGTGAAATATGGTCTCGACTGCACCCATCTGTTAAATGAGGAAGATGGACAAGGATGACCTCTAAGTTCTTTCCAGCTTTAACACATTATGAGCTTTGCTACATCTCCCATCTCATTGAAATTTTTGCTTTTAGCACCTCACAATTCGACCCCTCTCTGAAATACTGCATTTTCTATTCATTCCATCACTATTAACCTAAAATATTGGAATGTCCAACAAAGACGGGCTTTAAAATAAAGTATTTATTAAATAAAATAGGAGACATCCCTATAACAGAATACTATTGACAGTATGGCTGGTAACATATTGACATTGTCGCTAGATGGCCATTTATTAAAGTGGAAAGTTGTTCATAAGTTAAAAAAAGTTAAAAGCCATGGTATCATAGTAAAGGAAACCCTGGAATATCTGGAAAGAGATTCACCAACATGATTATCTCCCAATGGTGGGATTATGAGTGACTTTTATTTTTCTTTTTGGATTAATGCATTTCCTAATATTTTTACAATGAACATAGATTACTTATGCTATAAAACAGGAAAGAAATAAAAGACTGCATCTCAAATCATCCTAAAAAGATTGCTTGGGCTATTCTTAAACTTTCTATGGAAAGTGATTCCTTGCCCTCCATTTATCCATTCAAGGCTTCTTATTGACTTCACAGCGAGGCTGCAGATTTCCACTTGACCCAGAATTGGTCCTCCAGTTTGCATCAGCTCCACCTTCGCTGTCTCTCCCCAAACACTGCCTCTTCCCATTTCTTCTGGACTGGATCCAGTCAGCTTCTTCTAGGTTCCATCTTGTGTCATAGAGATGAAAATAGGCTAAAAGCTCTATTCCCAGACTTCTCTGAGGCTGTGGTTCAATTTAGGTTCTGCAGTGAGATGCTCTTGCATGAAGATTAGAAGGCAGCAGGAGACAGATGCTATCTTCCTTCAGTGTTGCTGCTTAACACAGACACTGACACTGGCTGCAGCAGCCCAGCTCTACCAGCTCACGTGTGGTGGGTGGCTCTGGAGTGGCCAGATTGGTGGCAGTACAGTCTTGGCAGTTTCCTGATCTCTGCATCACAACTACTGTAGTGTGACCTTGAAGCCAAAAGAACCCCTGACTTATTCTTCCAGTCCTTCCAATGATACTGTACGCACCTAATTCCCTGTGTTTCATCTCTTTCTGCTTGACATGCCTGGAGTGGTTTATTTTTCCTGCATTGAAACCTGAGAGACACATCATCCAGGCAGAGTCTATTGGCCATGTAAAGCCTGGTTCACATCCCATCTTCTCCATGAAGACGTCACTGAAGAGTGTGTAGATCTACCTAATACTAGACTAGAGCTGAGGAAACAGACTGTTGAGGGTTCCCTTGCAGGGCTTCAATTTGTTTTCTGTTTGGGGTTTCATTATAAGATTTCCTTGAACAAAGTGTTCCTTATCAAAAAGAGCTCTGGAACCCACTGGACAACCTTAAGACCAGAATCTTCTTGCAAAGAATATGCTATTTCTTGTAAAATATCTGTGATGTTGCAACCAAAAGGAATAGAGCCAAGAATGGGGTTCATTCTAGGCTTTCCTTGAGATATGGGACTTGAACGTTTCAATGCGGCTCCTTTTAGACATAAAACCCCACCCTTCCCACTTCAGTTAAGCCCTGCCCCATCTTCAGTGAGACAGGAAACAGCTGCTCATCATCCTGTCTTTAGCATCCTCTCCAGTCTGTGCAATCCCTCCTCCCCACCATTTTCAAATTTTTGTGCCTATCTAAAGTGAAATTTGAAGATTTCTGCAAAAGGATTGATGATTTATATCATTTTGTGCATTGGGGCTGCAAGAAAATTGGCGTCTAGCAAGATCCTTACTGTGCTCTGTCCCATCACGGTAAGGATCAAAAATAAGAGCTTGAAATAGAAATGCCTCTTTTTCACCCATAAAGTTGAGTAGTTCGTCTGACATACATGCAAAACTAATAGTTGTAGATTTAGTACATTTCTCTGTAAATCTGAACTTGAATACCCACAAAATAATTTTGTTCGGACAGCAGATCCTATAGGAGTGGGGATCACCACTTGGGCCCCAAAGATGTTATAAAGAAAGAACTATGATAATAATGATTCATATTAACACACCTTTTATCAAAAGCATTCTAATAACTTTTTAGACTCCATGTAGGGATGACATTGGGTATTTCTGCTCATCATCATCTTTGGGGTGAAGGTACAGCAACTGTTTAATGATGCAAGGCCTGGTGATCATAGTGTTGGGAAGCACTGGAGAATCTAGTCACCAAAAGAAATGCTGAGAAGCATAAAGGTAACTCCGGGCAGTATTACATATTTTCTAGGGCCTGGGAGAATTGCTTCAAGTACCATGGACTCTTAAAATACATCAAGTCAATCTCATATATGAGAGAGGCTTCCTTTGCCCCTATCCCTCCTAACTTGCTGGAGCTTTTGTCTGGTTTCAACTCAGAGGAAGACTGTTTCCTTCCAAAGAGGCATCTCATGTGAGTTTGCATTTTCTTTATTTTTAATTATTTAATTGAAGTATAGTTGATCTACAATATTGTGTTAGTTTCAGGTGTACAGCACAGCAATTCATTTATATATATATATATATATATATATATATATATATATATACATATATATATATACACATATATATAGATATATGTGTAACTGAATCACTTTGCTGTACACCAGAAACTAACACAACATTGTAAATCAACTATTACTTCAATTAAGAAAAAAATACAAGAAGAGTGGTAGGTCCAGTTTTAAGAGGTGACAGCGCACCTCACACATTTTGCTGTAAGCAGCAAAAAGAAACCTGTTGGCACCTTCAACTGTTTGCTTAGAAATCTCCTCCACATGGCTTATGAAATCTTAGTTCCCTGACCAGGGATTGAACTCTGGGCCAAGGCAGTGAAAGCGCCAAGTCCTAACCACTGGACCACCAAGGAACTCCCCTACATATGTGTATATGTGTGTGTGTGTGTGTGTGTGTGTGTGTGTGTGTGTGTGTGTGTATTCTTTTTCAGATTCTTTTCCCTTATAGGTTATTACAAAATATTGAGTATAGTTTCCTGTGCTATACAGTAGGTTCTTTGCATTTGCATTTAGACTTGAGATTTAGGAGGCAGACACACACCGAATAACTAAGTCAATGCGTGCCAAGAGAATTAGAAGAATGTAGCATTATTATTATTATTATTTTAATTAAGTATAATTGCCTTATTAATCCTTATTTGCATAATAATTGGCAAAGCACTTAGCTAATACATGGCTATATTTGCAATTTTATTCACCCAGAATATTTCTACTCAGCATTTGTATAGCACCTATTGGTTTATGATGCTAATATAGTAGATTCATGTTTCTGTTAAGGCTTAAGTGAAAGAAGTTGAAAGCCAAGTCCATTATATTACCTTCTTATATAGAACCTTTCATCATGAAGGATTCCAAATTGCTTTACAAAGTACAGTGAAACGCTTTTACAATGAATTCCTAACGGGGCAGCTACAGTGGTGTTAGCTGCGGCATTTCATTGCAGGAGCACCGTATTCAGCATTATGAGATTGATGGGTAAGGGGCAGATTTTACAATCTTATAGCCCTTGGGAACTCAGACCGTGTTATTTGCCAAGGTGTCTACAGTCCGGAGCAAAGGAAAAATTAAACTCTGCTATTGACCTATTATTAGATGAAATTTTAGTCTTAGAATATAAAGTATGCACAAAAGGAAAATATTTAGTGCAAAGGAAAAAAAAACATCTTAATACAATAAGTGAGAAATGCATCATATGTAGAGAACGTGCTAGTAAATACCAAGTATTTGGTAACTACCACATTTTCTCAAGAACACAATTTTCCTTCTTTTTAATTGTTTGTTCAAGCATAACATTCAGAGAAGTGCACAAACCACAAAGTGACAACTCAATGGATTTTTCACAAAGTGAGCTCCCCCATGTAACCAGTGATCTGTTGAAGAAACAGAACGTTACTAGGGCCCCAGAGAGCTCCATATGCAACATCTCAGTTATTACCCAATATTCTAAAGGGAACTACTTTCCTGACTTATAACACAGTAGGGTAGTTTTGCCAGTTTTTGAACTTTATGCAGATAGAATTACACAGTATATACTCTTTTATAATGCCTTCTTTTGCTCATTTTTATGTCTGTGAATTTATCACATTAACTGTATATAGCAATAGTTCATTCACTTTGATTGCTGTCTAGTAGTCCATTGTGTAAATGTACTGTAAGGGAGGAAGAATATTTTTACTGTAAAGGAGGAAAAATATCTTTTTCCTCTACCCTTGTAAGTTCTTTTCTTTTTTTAAAAAACATCTTTATTGGAGTATAATTGCTTTACAATGGTGTGTTACTTTCTGCTTTATAACAAAGTGAATCAGCTACACATATACATGTATCCCCATATTTCCTCCCTTGTAAGTTCTTAACTGGGACCCTGTAACAAAAGACAGGTTAACAAGAGAAAAGCATACAGATTTATTTAATGTAAGTTTTATGTGACACAGGAGCCTTCATAAGGAAATGGAGACTTGAGGAAATGGTTAAATCTGGGTGTTTTTATGCTAGGTTTGATGAAGGGTGGAAAGTTGTGAAAAGATATGATAGGACAAAGGGTATGAGGTAAGTGCAGTAAACTGGGGGAAACTTAGCAAGGCCCATTCATTCAGATTCCTCTCTGTGTCCCTTCATCTTTAGAGATAAGGATGCTCTTTTCCTCTGGATATTGGGAGGCCATCTCTCACTTGACAACATGTGAGAGGTGAGAGGGTTTTTATGACCTACTTCAAGAGGAGATCAGAAAGTCCCTCCTACACATGCAATTTCTCAAATTCCTTCAGTTTGAAATATTCAATATGACAAGGTACCGTATTTTGAGGTAGTGTGTCCTGAACCCCATCAGTACTTTAATTTATTTGACAAAGGATACATACGCAGAATATATAAATAACTCAAATCATTAAGAAAAAGGCAGGCATCCCAACAGAAATGAGGATAAAAATTTGAGCAGAAATTCACTTCACTTTGACAGAAGTGAAAAGGTGATCAATCTCATTGATTATCAGGGGAATGCAAATTAAAACCAGAAGATACCACTATACTTCTAGCAGAAGGGCTAAATGGAAAAAGGCTAGCAATACTGAATGTTGGGAAGCTGTGATGATTCTGGTTGTCATGTAAAATGGTACAACTACTTTGGAAAGCTGTTTGACAGTTTCTTGAAAAGTTAAACATACACCTACCTCACTCCTAATCCTTCTCTAGATATTTACCTATTTACTGAAGATAAATGAAAATATATATTCATATAAATACATGTTAAAAATGTTCATACAACTTTATCCATAGTAGCTTCAATCTGGAAATAATCCAAATGATCATCAATACTATATTGGATAAATAAGTTTTTCTTCTTTTCAATAACTCAGAAACAGCTGTTTTAGCGAGCAGAAGGAAAGCAATAAAAAGGATCAGAGAAGAAATTTATGAAATAGAGAACATAAAACAGTAGATAAAAACAGTGAAGCCAGGAGTTGATCCTTCAAGAAGATCA
This sequence comes from Lipotes vexillifer, assembly GCF_000442215.2. Lineage (NCBI taxonomy): Eukaryota > Metazoa > Chordata > Mammalia > Artiodactyla > Lipotidae > Lipotes > Lipotes vexillifer. The sequence goes on along the minus strand of NW_006792921.1, from coordinate 3,156,466 downwards.
ACAAAAATTGACAAACTTTTAGCTAAACTAAACAAGAAAAGAGAGAAAACTCAAATTGCTAAAATCAGAAATGAAAGAGGGATATTATTACTGACCTTACAGAAATAAAAAGCATTATGAAGGGATACTATGAAAACTGTATGCCAACAATTTAGATAACTTAGATGAAATGGAAAAATCACTGGAAAGAAATGAACTACTAAATTTACTCAAGAAGAAAACAGAAAGCCTGACTAAACCTAAAATAAGTAAAGAGATTGAGTTGAGAATCAAAAAACCTCTTACAAAGAAAAGCCCAGGCCCAGATTTCTTCACTGATGAATTCTATCGAACACTTAAAGAGTAATCAATACCAATTCACCAACTTTTCCAAAAAATAGAAGGGAAGACTTTTCAACTCATTCTGTGAGGCACTTTAACTTTGATATCAAAATCAGACAAAAGATATCACAAGGAAAGAAAACTATAGAGCCATATGTCTCCTGAATATTGACCCCAAAGTTCTCAAAATACTAGCAATATATAAAAAGATGATACACTACGCTCAAGTGGGATTTATCCCAGGAATTCAAGGTTGGTTTAACATCTGAAAATCAATTAGTGTAGTACACCACACCAATAGAATATGGACAAAAACTACATAATCATCTCAATAGATACAGAAGCAGCATTTGACAAGATTCAACACCGCTTTTTGATAAAAACATTCAACAAACAAGGAATAGAAGGGAACTTCTTCAATCTGTTAAAAGACATCTATGGAAAAGCCAAAGCCAATATCATACTTAATGGTGTAAAGCTGAATGTTTTCCCCCTAAGATCAAGAACAAAACAAGGACGTCCACCCTTACCTTTTATATTCAACATTGTACTGGAAGGTCCAGCCAGGGCAATTAAGCCAGAAAATGAAATAAAAGTTATACGGATTGAAGATGAAGAGATAAAATTATCTCTATTTGCATGACCTTGTGTATAGAGAATCCTTAAAAATCCACTAAAAAACCATTAGAACTAATAAATGAGTTCAGCAAGGTTGCAGAATACAAGATCAACACACAAAACTCAACTGTATTGCTGTATGGTAGCAATGAACCAACCAAAATTATATTAAGAAAATAACTACATTTGCAATAGCACCAAGAAAGAATAAAATACTTAGGAATAAATTTAACAAAAAGTTATTGTTTAGTAGATTTAACAAAATTATGCATGCAAAACTCTTTTTCTGAAACCTATAAAATGTTGCTGAAAGAAATTAAAGAAGACCTAAATAAATGGAAAAGCATCACATGTTAGTGGATCAGAAGTTGTAATATTGTTAAGGTGTCAGTATTCCACAAATTGACCTATATTAGTACAATCCTTTTCAAAATCCCATTCTTTGTGGAAGTTGACAAACTGATCCTAAAATTCATATGAGAATACATGGGATCCAGAACAGCCAAAGCAATCTGGAAAATGAAGAACGAAGTTGGAGAATTCACATGTCCCAATTTCAAAATGTACTACAAAGCTGTTGTATCCAAGACACTGTGGTATTGGCATTAATGGTAGACATACAGATCAGTGAGTAAAACTGATAAACCAGAAACAAATCTTTGTGGAAACAAAATAATATAAATAAACATGTATGTCAATTGATTTTTGACAAGGGTGTCAAAACAATTCAGTGGGGAAAAGAATAGTGTCTTCAACAAATGGTACTTAGACAATTAGATATCCGCATGCAAAAACATGAATTTAGACCTCTTACCTCACATCATGTGCAAAGTAACTCAAAGTGGATCAAACCTAAATGTAATAGCTAAAACTATAAAACTGTTAGAAGAAAATATGGGGGTAAATCTTTGTGACCCTTTATTAGGCAATGGGTTTTTATATATTGCACTGAAGTACAAGCAGCAAAAGAAAATAGGTAAATTGAGCATCATCAAAATTTAAAACTTCTGTGCTTCAAAAGACATCAGTAAGTGAAAAGACAACTCACTGAATAGGAGAAGAAATCTGGCACATCATATACCTGATAAGGGACTTGTATCTAAAATACATAGAGGGACTTCCCTGGTGGTCCAGTGGTTGAGAATCCGCCTTCCAATACAGGGGACACGGGTTTGATCCCTGGTCGGGGAACTAAGATCCCACACGCCATGGGGCAACTAAGCCCATGTGCCACAACTAAAGAGCCCGCATGCAGCAACTACAGAACGCATGCACTCAGGAGCCTGCTCGCCACAACTAGAGAGAAGCCCACATGACACAACAAAGAGCCCGAGTGCTGCAACTAAGACCCAACACAGCCAAAAAATAAATACATTTTAAAAATAAAATAAAATACATAAAGATCTACTACAACTCCATTAAAAAAGACAACCCAATTGAAAAAAAGGCAAAGGATTCGAATAGACATTTCTCCTAAGATGTAAAAATGGTCAACAAGCACATGAAAAAAATGCTCAACATCATTAACCATTTGTGAAATGCAAAACAAAACCACAATGAGATGTCACCTTACATCCAGTAGAACGACTAGAATAAAAAAGATAATAATTCATGTTAGCAAGGAAATGGAGAAGTTAGAACCTTTATACATTGCTGGTGTGAATGTAAAATGATGCACCCATTTTGGAAAACAGTTTGGTGTTTCATCAAGTGGTTAAAGAGAGCTACCATATGATCTAAGCAAATCTACTCCTAGACAGAAATGAAAACGTGTCCATTCACAGATTGTATATGAATGTTCATAGTAGCATTATTCATAATAGCCAAAAAGTAGAAGCAACTCAAATGTTCCTCAACTGATGAATGGATAAATAAAATGTGATATATCCATACAATGTAATATTGTTCAGCGATAAAAGGAAAAGAAGTATTGATACATTCTATAGTATGTATGAACCTTAAAAACATGGAAGAAGCCCGTCACGTAGGCCACATGTTATATGATTCCATTTATATGAAAGGTCCAGTCTAGGCAAGTCTATATAGACAGAAAATAAGGGGTGTAGGATGGGGGATGGGTTGAGAAAATGACAGGTAAGAGGTATGGAGTTTCTTTCTGAGGTAATAAAAATGTTCTAAAGTTGACTGTGGTATGGATGCACAACTTTGTGAATATACTAAAGCAACTGAATTGTACATTTTAAACAGGTGAGTTGTAGGGTATGTGAATTATATCTCAATAAACCTGTTTGAAAATAGCTTTGCTTCCAAATTACAAAATCAATACACATTCTTTGTGGAAAACTTATAAAAGATTGGAAATACAAAAGGATAAAATGAAAGCCAAACACAATTCCACAGATAACAAGAGTTAACAGTTGGATGAATATCAAGGACACTCTTTTGCTTTTTTGAAGAAAGGAGTAAATTCCCTAAAAGCACAAGTTATCAAGAGCTTTATTGGCTTTACCAGTTCCCCAGACCATGCCTTGGCATACGACATTGTTTTCACAAAGCCCTCATACTGTAGAAATGTGTTTATTCTCTGAGATGGCTAAAAAGTTAAGCTATTTTCACTTTAGCAAGTGAAAGTGAGATCTCCTGGAGGGTCTTGGTGGAATGGGACAGCCAAGGATAAGTTTGTATGGAAGGTAGAGGAGCCTGGGCATCTAGGAGGCATTAGGGAACAATGAGCCTTTGGGAGAGAAGGAAGCAGAAATAGAAGACAGAAGTAGAAGGCTGGGGCAGGTACACATCTTTGAAGATATGCCTTACCTATATCTCTGATTTTGCATGGGGCTAGTCCAGGATCTGACAAAAGAGGCACACCATTAACCATGTCTAGTGGACATTCCTGGCATTAATGTCATTACTAACTATAACCTCTCCTCTCTTGGATGGTATGGCAGATTGTATTTCCCAGAGATGGCCACACTGACACATTTATCCCATCCCATATGATCTTTTTGCAATGTGCCTGACACTTCTCCACCCAGAGATGGAGGTCTATAGACCTCCCCTAGGTCTGTATTCCCTCCCCTAGAATATTGGTATGACTGCCCACCAATGGAGCATGGTCGAAGTGATGATATATGACTTGCAAGGCTAGGTCATAAAAAGGATATAACTTCCACCTGGCTCATTCTCTCAGGACACTTGCCCTTGGACCCCACCTTCCATGTTTTCAAGAAGCCAAAGCCACAGGAAAAAGCCATGTGTGGGTGTTCTGACCCTCAGTCCCAGCTAGACCTTCAGCCAACAGTCAGCATCAACCTCCAGTCATATGAGAGAAGAGCCTATAGGTGTTTCCAGCTCTCAGACTTTCAGAATCCCAGCTGCCAGCAACACTGAGGAACAGAAAAAGACATCCCTGCTATGGTTGTCTTGATTCCCTCAAAAGGACCCATGAAGATAAAAAAAAGTGAGGCAAGTAATGAGGGAGTTATTGTCTTTCTCCTTGCTGAATTTGGTGTCATTTATACTCTACTTCTGAATACCCAATAACCTTAATACAGTTTTGGAACTTTTAACCACCTGAAGAATCCCACCAACTTAAAAAACCTGAATCTAATAGATCTACCATCTCACATCAAGACATCTCAAGTTGTATCTTAGAAAATCTAAATTTCTATAGATCATCGTGATATAGGTTTTTGAATTTCACAGGATTTCCTAATGAATCTTTGCATTTGCTAGTTAACTACTCAAGACACATTTCTTCCTTCTGGAATATTTTGCCCGCTGTCATGTTAGGCTACCCATGTTAGGTAGCCTATGTTAAGTGAGTAAGGGCCTTGGTTATGAAATGATAAGGTGCATTTTTGATTTGTGATCCAGTTGAGAACCATGACTTTTATACTCAGTCAGTAGCTTGTATCTACTTTTTGGGAAAAAAGTAATGTTATTTGTTAAATCAGCATTCAGATCCTTCACAGACCATCTTTGATCATTTTTGCATCAGATATGTAAGAAGCGTATCTTCCTTTGTGAGAAGAGAAACATTACTTTTAACTTTTTACCCTTTTTATTGTTTAAATTTTTAATTATTAGCATACAATGACTTTATAATAATAATAAAAGCAAAACAAAGCCAAAAAAGTTAATTTTTAAAAAGGACCTTGCTTCTGCAAGATGCTCATTCACCTTCACCTGGATCTAATTGCTTAAATTTCCCTGTCTTTTCATCTGTATGTAGGTATAAAAAAGAAAAGTTCACAGTCCTTGGCATTTGCCATGGAAAAGGAGGACAGTTCTCTTCCAAAATCCCCACCCACATTCCCCAGGCAATAACTACTTGGAGAAACCCTATGAGCTTGCAAAGACTACCATACTTTCATCTAAGGCCTTAAAATTTCTCATATAGTTCAAGGTGGAGACTTGAATTCACTCTTGGGAGTTGGAGCTTACTGAGGACAAAACACTTAAGTAGACATTTAGTTATTTAAAGATAAAATCCAGGGACTTCCCTGGTGGTCCAGTGGCTAAGACTCACGTGCCCAACACAGGGGGCCCAGGTTCGATCCCTGGTCAGGGAACTAGATCCTGCATGCTGCAATGAAGATCCCACATGTGGCAATGAAGATCCTGTGTGCTGCAACTAAGACCTGGTGCAGCCAAATAAATAAATAAATATTTTTTAAAAAGATAAAATCCAAATCAAATTCTGAATTAGAAGTTTCATGATAAATAGTTCTGGACAGTAATATGAGGAATCTATATATTATGGGCTGATATTTTATTCACTAGTCCTGAGAACTCCATTTGGGAGAAATAAGAGGGCCTGCAATGTGGGCGTTGGGTGCGGGGAGGGGAAGGCATGAGGAAAGGGATCCAGTGGGCGGCCTCCCACAAGACCAGGGACAATGGACCCTTAGAGTGGTTCTATCTGAGATCCAGTTTTAAGCTTCTCTTCCATGATTTACAATCTTAGATTTCTTGAACACCAAGAAAATGTCTGACTGAAAGATATTAATTTAGAGAGGATTGTTTGATTGCCATGTAGTACACCAGGTGTTCTAGATTATGTAGGTTTTCTCCTCAAGCCAACTACAAAAATATCTTCTTGTACCATATTGTTTTGGCAGCCTCCAGGATTATTTCCACTGAGTTTGTGTTGGTATAATACCCTCTGCTTACACTGACAGACATTCAAAAAACAGCCATATGAGAATCGTTATTCCTTTTACCCTTAGGATACTCTTAAGTGCAGTGTTTCTGACAGGATTCAATGTCCTCTACATAAGGATGAGTGTGTAAAGTTTCTTTCAGACAAAATCCCAGAAAGATCTTTTATTGCCCAGAGAAACTGATACTTTCCCTCATGGATAATGTGTATCACGTATATATTATGTTTTCACTCTTGCTTTGACCCACAGGAAGCTCAGAGCCAGATTTGCCACTCAATTTTAATAATTACTGGATCAAAAGGCAGCATATCTATGTTACACTTTACCCTTGGTCTTGTTCTTCTATTCTAGATGTTTTTGTGATGCTGGTTTTAAAAATCTACTTAAGTTTTTTGATTTTATACTGCTTATCCTCATAAGCTTCCTCAGATCTTTGGTAAAATCGTCCAAGTATGTGTAAATAAACAAATAAAATAATGGAACAACTTAAGGTAATCAGTATTATCTGGAGCTACATGAGACTTAAGAGATGATCTAATCCAAATTCCCTTATTTTATAAATGAGTAAAAGAAGACTCAGCATGGCTAAGGGGAGTGAAAGACCACCTTAATTTTCCTGAGACTGAGAAGTTTCCAGGGACTCAGGACTTTCAGGGCTAAAATCAGGATTATTCGGGTGCCCTGCTGGGTTAAGTGGTTTTCCTAAAGGCACACAGCAGCGAATAGCAGAAATGGCACCATGGACCAAGCCTCTGGCCCGGTAATGTAGCTCTTTTCCCTTATTAAATGTCATCTTAGAATGTGGTTTTATGAAAGCCAGAGTTGAAAATAGGCATCTAGAACAATTTGGTGTTCATTTCTTAGTTATTATGTTTAAATTGTTTTTCTTTCGCTTTTAGGTTTTCATAGGGAGTTATACTTGACGCTTCTCTCTTGTGTACAGTTGTACCCATAGCTAGAAAGTTCTAAGCATTCCCTGAAGATAAAGGCCTCATCCTCATATGTTCTTTTGCAGAGGAGGCTGAGGATGAGCTTCTTGGGGGCTGAAAAAAGAAATTTCCCTTTGTTTCTCTTCTCCAAACGCCCACCTGTGTTTTCCAGGACAGAAGCTGAAAGCCCAAGAACTTACATTCACAATGGAGCTGTACAAAATCATGTGATCTCCTATGTCTTTTTTCCAATAGAATATTGCCCATTTTGAGGAAAGAAAACTAAAAATATCTCCTTTCCCCACTCTTTTTACTTCCTCAGCCAGATCTAAGGAACTGAAAATTACCTCTAGTGGTTCTCTGAGCAAAGCAGCAGCTTTTACAACTTACTGTGGAAGCAGATTCTAGAAAATTTTTATAGTCTCAACTTATACCTGAAACTATTCTTTTATTCGTCCAACATCCAATCATTTAAACCAGTGTTAAGCAAAACTTAGCATATTTAAAAATGGAAATCTAAATAGTTTTCCTGCCAGTTTGGGGGAAAAATGAAAAGTGCAAGATTTCAAGGGGAGCCAAGATTGTTCTAATTCCCCCTTGGTACAGGGTTCCTCTGGGTGCAAAACAAAGTGATCCTGTGTCAGAGTTGATGACGGTGGTTACACAGGAACCTCTCAGCGATGGCACTTCTGGCCATTAGGAGACCAGGCAGTGTCCCACTCCTAACGTGGCTGGCTGCCTGGGCTGTCTCTCAAATGGAGACTTAATAGAACATATATATAGACAATACCGTGTAATCCTCAAAAGACTCTTGTTTTAAACTTTAATTTTGCTTTATCTTATGAGAACCTATGTAGAAAGAGAAAATAAGTCAGTACTCAGCCCCACTGCCCAGTAGCCAAAGTATTCACCCTGCCAGCAATTTCTTCCTCCCTCCCTCCCTTCCTTTTTTGAGAAAGGGTGTTATAAATGTGGGGACAAACTATATTTAGATTTTATTAGTTCTCAATCTTTGATTCTATTATTGCTTCCCCATTTTGGAATATATTTCTTGATGGCTGGAAATGAACACTCCTGATGGTATCTTTCAATTTCAAAAACAACTGTGAATCTGTGGTGCTGTGCTTGTTATGCTTGTTGTAGATTATCTCTAGTAAGGAGAACAGTCACGGCAAGCATCTTGGTGTGGCTTTGTGACTGTCCTCACCACTTCAGCTCCACTTGCCACACACATTTATTTAATATCTGCACTGTACCAGGTACCGTGCTTGGCATCATGAAGGTTCTGCCTGCAAGGAACTTAACAATATGGGGGAGAGAAACAAAAATGGCAGCAAGCTGGAGTGAAATAAGTTCTAAACAGAATTGTGAACAGCATGGTCTTTACCTAATGGTGGAAGTGGTGGAGGCGGTGGGTGTGCATGTGTGTGTGTGTTTGTGTGTGCTGCAGTTAGAGAAAGCTTCCCTATGGGAAAGTGCATTTAAACTGTTAGTCATTTTCCCACCAGTCTTGGGCTAGCATTGTCTCTGGGTGAGAATACATGGCTACCAACATGCTATGGCCTAAGGGGCTCCAAAAGCTCCATTATCCAGAAATGTCTTCTCCCAGGGGCTTGTTACGACACCTGAAATCCCATTATTGGGCTTAGTCTTTTAATTCAAGATGCTGAAACTCCAGAGAACACAAGTTAAAAATGTAATTATGGTCCCTCTGGGAGAAACAACACATTTCACTGTTGGGCACACATGGTATCACTTAGTTTATCAGGTCAGCTAGTTATCACCTTGGAAAGTGAAACAGAGGGTAGGTACATTTTACTAGGTTCCCCCAAGAAAACATTTGGATTCTGTAGCAGTGCCATACACATGGCAGGGTCAAGGAAGGAGGTCCATAATATAGAAGAGGGAGACTGGAAAACACACCTCACTCATGAAACACAAATGTTTTACTTTCTTCACTGAGTGGATTATGGGGGGCGGGGATGACACTGTCAGGATGCTTTATGGGTGTGACTGCAAACAGTAGAAACTTCAGGTCATCAGGGGACCCAAGACTGGCAAAGAATGCAGGGCCCACACTCTTCACCAAGTCTCATAAACAAAGCCTCTGGTGATTGGCTACCTAGCATCCATGGCTCCGTGCCCCCCGAGGTACCCAATTTTTAAAATCTGTTGGCCATTTCTTGCCCATGAAGCCCTTGTGCTTCAGGAGAACCTCCTCCTTTGCCCATCTTGAGAGATGGGGCCTGATGAGTTTAAACCAATTTCACCTATCCCATCCCTCTGATCAGCCACCAACTCATGAGTGGGCACGTGACCTGAGCTGATCCAATGGGGTGAATTTCCAGAGCTTTGCTTAGCAATCTGTCACTTACTGTATGAGAATGAAGAGGCAAGCAGCCCAGATTATGACTGGAAGCCATTATTTGACCAGTAGGTGAAGCATCCTTCGACTTTGGCCAAAGCTGTAGCTGGCAGTGCAGAGAAGTGGAAAGAAACTGGATTCTTGAGGACAAGGTAGAGCCTCTGGATAAGGAATCCTGAAGCTTGCTCCTACAGTTGTCTTGTCAGGGACATGGCCTATCAAATACCCTAACAAGTATGGTCTAAGGACCAGCAGAATCAGCATTACCTGGGAACTTGCTAGAAATACAGAATCCCAGGCCCCATCCTAGACTTATTGAGTCAGAATCTGCATTTGAATAAGATCCCCAGGTAATTAATGTGTACTTTAAAGTTTAAGTACTGCCCAATATAGTATAACCCCACTGACTTGGGTTTTCTGCTACTGTTAACTGAAGGCTCCCTCACCTGGTGACTCTAGGCTTCCCTGGTTCTGTGGTCTCAAGTAGTCTCTTTCTGTTTCAACACAACGGACTCCCCCAATCCCCCACCCCACACTCCTTTCTTCTTACCATTGTCCATTTAGACAACCATCTGGAGATGTCTCGTTTTCCCCGATGACCTCTTAATCTATTTCTAAAACATCCAACAGATATGTTAGCTGGACCAATTCCAAATGGTTTTTAGAGCAGAGAGAGGGAGTTTTGTACTGACTAGCAAAAGACAACTTTACTATTTGTTTATTGCAAGGGTCAGAAGGTTAGCTCTTAGCACACCAACCCAAATCTTTGCAAGTGATTTCTTGCTCTGGCCACCAGAGGTGTAGAGTTTCTGAAATACTTGGGAGACGAAGATTCATTGGTTAGTTCCAATGTTGTGTCTGAGCTTCAGAGGAAAAAACTTTTTAGGCAGAACGGTATAAAAGGATCCGACTCTACTCATTTATTTGCAGGGGGGCACTGGTGGGTGGTGGATGGGAATCCCATCAGAAAGCTTACTGATCAGGGCAGCACCTGACAGATGGTCCATGCTTAATAAATGTCATATCACTGGTGCCTGCTTTAATATAGCCACGGAAGTGATGCCCATTTCCAGAGGGAATGGCCTAGACCATTTGCCCATCAGGTAGTGCTCTTTCTGAGATACAGGCAATAAATGCAGTACAACCCACTGGGTGTCAAGTTGAAGGAGTAAGTTGTGATTTTTTGCATTGGATTCCACACGGCACTTAAGGATTTTCTAAAGAGGCCCCTGGCCTGGAACGCAGAGACTTGCTTCTCTCTCTGGCCCTATGTGGCCTGGGGCAGGCAGTCAACTCTACCTCCTAGGCTTGCAATCTCTTCCACTGTCAAAGAGAGGACAAGATGGCATGGCTGCTCAAGTCCCTTCCAACATTCTAGGAACCCTGACTCTGCTCTGGGTCTTTTTTTTTTTTTTGGCTGCATCGGGTCTTAGTTGTGGCCCGTGGGCTCCAGAGTGTGTGGGCTCTCTAGTTGTGGCGCATGGGCTTAGTTGCCCCATAGCGTGTGGGACCTTAGTTCCCTGACCAGGGATCGAACCCGCATCCCCTGCATTGGAAGGCGGATTCTTAACCACTGGACCACCAGGAAAGTCCCTGCTCTGGTCTGTTTCTATAGCATTTTTCTCAGTAGTCCTCCTTAGAAGTGATTCCATTTTAGAAAACTCCCTTAAGGGAAAAGCAGAGCACAGAAAAGTGAAGGGACTTACCCTGTGATCTGACCATGAGAAATAAGCAGAAGATTCTAGAAAAGTTCTGCTTTCCCTGAAACCAACTTAACATCTTGTCATGCGATTATATTTGTCTCGGGTGATTCACTGGGACTAGGAACAAGTCCATAGAAGAGTTCAGCCGATGGCAATAAGTTTATCCTTGTTCATGAGATCTAATTTTTAAGTAAAAATTCTAGATTAGAATCTGGTTTCCTTGGTCTAAAAGGATGTTGTTGACTTTAAAGATAGTTTGTATGATTCACCTAAAGGTCTGAATGAGGACAGACACCTGCCTCCCTGGGTCTTAAGCCGCTCCCTCGACTGAATGGTGTTTTTTCAGTCCTGCATTTGCGTAATAGAACCAGTTAGCAGACCAGCCACTGCGTTTGCTCTGGGGGGCTATTCATCCAGGTCATAATGGAAGGAAGAGCACCTGGTAACATCGCCAAAGCAGACTTCATTTCCCTTTGTCATTGCAACTGTAAAATAACTTTCAAAAACCCAAACTGCTATTGAGAACCAGATAAGGCAGTTCTCACGTCTCCACCTCAGTGAGTGACAGTCTCATTTCTGCTTAATTGAGCAGCAATTACTTTTTGTAGCGGAGGTGGTAGCGTTGGCCTGTTTGTCACGTGAGTGAACTGGTTGTGATGGTGGGGGTAGCGGTGGCCTCGCTTGCCTGCTGGTGCTCGGCTGGTAATTCCGCTGTTGGCCTGCACACACCGGCTCAGCAAAGAGTGCTCCCAGGGAGCACTGCTGTACCTTGTAATTGCCAAAGGAAAGCAGAAAATAATCACTGAGAGTAACTGCATTACACAGTGTCTGCCCTAGCAGCAGTCAATCACAAACAGCAAGAATTCCATAAATGGTCCCTCTTAGGCTGACACAGATTGAATTTCTTTTCTTTGCTGAAAAATCTCAGCATTGAATTTAATCAATATTAGCATATGACATGGCTATATTAGACAATTGTTGGCCTTCACACAGACTCTAAAATGCTGTCAATTACCCTGCCACATTCTCTTTCTCATTAAAAAAAAGGGGGGGCTATTACTACAGAAATAAGTGATTGTAGGCTAAGGGACAGCAGCTGTTTAATTTTTGTCTTAATTTTAGAATTCTGTCAGACTGTCATTTAAAAAATCAAACTCCAGGTTAACCATATGTAGGGAACTGTTTAAGTTAGAACAAAACAGACATGTATATGTTTCTTAAATAAAAAAACAATGGCTGTTACTAAATGTTTGTTATGAATCCCCTTGAGTCCCAGCTACACAGGTCTCAGCTGTGTTTCTGGGCAAGCTCCTTGGCCTCTCCGTATCTCAGTTTCTCCATCTGTAAAGTGGCAACAATAGCTTCTACCTCATAGGGTAGGTGTGAGAATGAGATCAGGTACACACATATGGGATGTGCACAGTACAGTGCCTAGTATTACATAGTAAGTGCTCTATTATTTGTTTGCTATTATTACTATCGCACATTTTCCACTCATTAAAAACTCTTGGGCTTCCCTGGTGGCGCAGTGCTTGAGAGTCCGCCTGCCGATGCAGGAGACGCGGGTTCGTGCCCCGTTTCGGGAGGATCCCACATGCCGCGGAGCGGCTGGGCCCGTGAGCCATGGCCGCTGAGCCTGCGCGTCCGGAGCCTGTGCTCCGCAAATGGGAGAGGCCACAACAGTGAGAGGCCCGCATAACGCAAGAAAAAAAAAAAAAAAAAAAAAAAACTCTTAATTGCAATAGTTAAGGGGAAAAAAGGTCATGTGATACCCAGAAGGGTAAATATATTTTTCAGTCTTCCTAATTTGGTTTAGCACACGATGGAACCTAGGCTGCAGCGGAGCTCGGCTGGAGGAACAAGGAGGAAGCGGAGGATTGGCGTAACTAAGAGTGTAGGGACTGGCCACTTTCACCAGCAGAGGCCTTAGCAAGGGCAGGTACATGTCATCCTCTAAGCCTGGAAGGAAGGAGCAAAGGACCAGAGAAGGGAAATTGTGGGCGTAAGTGGAAGTCTGTTGAAGGGGCTCATGTAGGGGTAGTCTTTGTCTGGCTGGGCGTGGTTCTCAACCCTGGTTACACATCAGAGTATCCCAGGCTGCTCTTCAACCCATTACATCAAAATCTCTGGGGGTGGGATCCAGGCTTGGTATTTCTCACACTTGGGTGATTCCAACGTGCAGCCGGGGTTGAGAACCTCCGCACTGAAGAATAGGGGCGAGGAAGAGGTGGAGGGTTGAGTGCATCCCGAGTGGAGAGAATTTCCAGCTGCTCCTGTGGGGAATTCTCCAAAGAGTCACAAAAAAGAGATGAATAAATAAGTGCTGAGCCTGCATAGCACAGGGAGATTAGCTCGGTGCTTTGTGTCCACCTAGAAGAGTGGGATAGAGAGGGTGGGAGGGAGATGCAAGAGGGAAGAGATATGGGGATATATGTATATGTATAGCTGATTCACTTCGTTATACAGGAGAAACTAACACACCATTGTAAAGCAATTATACTCCAATAAAGATGTTAAAAAAAAAAAAAGTGCCGAATTGTAGTGATGGACCATCTGAGATTAAATAGCATGGCTTTGAAAAAGAACTCATTGTAATTGTTTCTTGGCAGCCTCAGTTGAGGTTCCCTTGGTGTGTGGAAGGTAGAAATGGTCAGCACACAAGAAAAAAGGAATTTCTTGGAAAGATAAGGGAGTATCTCAACAGAAGCCAAGAGAAGTGAGGGAGCCAGGGCAATGCTAGGGGCCTCAGCATCAAGAGGTCAGGGATCCTCTCTCTAAAGTTCGGCCATCAAAGGCTCAAATCAAGACCTCTGTTCCAATTTCAACTTCCTGGGAGAGAGAATGGTGGGCCCAGCACGGGCCAGTGGCCTGTTCATAGACCAATCAGCTGCAGCCAGGGGACAAGGGCTCACAATGGCTGGCAGCCCACCCGCTGTGTATTGGAGACAGTTCCCAAGAATGGAGATCACAGTGAGCCTGACAGACTCAGCCAGAGGGGTCCATGACCCCATCTTCTGTAATGACACTTGACATCTTAGCAGTGGGAGTGGAGAAGACCAACTCCAAGGGTCTCCAGGGCTGTACAGCATGAAGGCGGGCATGGTAGACCAACTGCTATCGGTCAGGAGACAAGGGAAGCCATGCAGCTGGAGATGAACTGTGAGGATTAAGGATCAGTGATTGTAATGAAGGCAAACACGTACTTAGTGCTTATGAGCCAGCTACTGTTCTATGTGCTTTACATGTGTTACTAAATGCACTTAATCTTTACGATAACCTTATGAAATAGTACCATTGTTACCCTCATTTTTCAGATGAGCAGACTGAGGCACACTGTAATTAGGTAACTCACCAAAGGTCACACCAACTCAGAAAGTCAGGCTCCAGAGTCTATGTTCCTGTATGTTCCAAAACACCACACTCGTCTAAAAAGATAGGAAGTCCTGGTGATGCTTAATGAGGGTGGGGTACAGGAAAAGTAGAGGGTAATAATGATGCGATGGGGAACTGAATCTGAATTTAAAGTCTTGGAGGGAGAAAAGTTCCAAGGGATGAAGAACCCATGTTTTTGAGTGGCTGACATGAGTGTTAGGAAAGTGGACATGAAAAGTTGTACTTAAAGTGACTCCATCAAATGACCCTTATTATAACCAATCTGTAATTATCATATCATTATCTGGATGGTGCTCCTGACACACCAAGGGTGAACTCCACCCAGTTGGTGCTCTGGAAATGTTCTTTCAGTGGATCTAAATTGAGAGTTTATTTCCCTCCACCTCCATTCACTGGAGTGGACTACTTAGCCTGATATCAGAGAAATTTACTAACCAAGAAATTCTCCCCCTCCATACTCCATGTTCTATTAGTGCTGTCTAGCTGTTCCTACAATGATTTCGCTGCCACTGAGACTGTGATTTAATTATGCAAAGTGTGACAGATCATTTCAAAGTTGTTCGTTGCTGAGGAAGCACATTCGAGATGTGAGGGAAAAAAAGCCTTTACCTTTTGCTAAGTTTCATATCCTCTATGAATACTTTTTAGTGGGAAAGAACTTACATTCTAAACGATTACCCTGCAGATTTATGAAATATCTCAACTAGGCGTGACAATGAAAATGTGCTTAACTGTCTCCAGCAGTGGGAAAGAAATGATATATTCGGAGACCCTGACTCTATTACCGGCACAACGTATAGAAATGCTTTACCTCCCATCACACCCAGACTGCAACCACCATCATGTGTCTTCCACACCCCAGCAGAACGTGAGGTAGACTTGACTGCCCTCAGGCCACTTGTGCTGGGGAGCCTGCACTCTGGGACTCAAACACTGCTGGGGACAACAAGACCAGGGTTAAGGGTACACTTGGTAAGGGAATCAGGCTATGACTCAGTTTGTTGACACAGCCATCTAAACAGTTGCCATGACAGTCAGATGTACCAGAACACTTTGTTCCTCAAAGTGCTGTGGACCAACAGTGTCACCTAGGAGTGTGTTAGAAATGCAGAATCTCAGGTCCTTCTCCAGACTTACTGAAGCAAAATCTTAATTTTAACAAGATCCACGGGGATTCATACGCACATTGCAGTCTGAGAAGCACGGGCATAATACACTGGTCAGTCAAGAGTTCTTTAAGGGCAGATTCGGTGCCATTTGTTCATGTTATGTCTCATGCCCAGTACGGTTAGTGGGAGCTCAGTTATTTGTTGTACTGGAGAATGTAGAGAGGCTGTAGTATAAAAGAAAAGCAAGGAATTCTCCTCTGTTCACTTCCTCAACTGATATTTATTGAGTACCTACCACATGCCAAATATTGTTCTAGGCACTTGGGGTGAAGTGATGAGCAAGACCCACCAGTGCCTGCCCTCATAGAGTTACCTTCCCAGGTACACAATAAATGAGCAGTAAGAATTTCTCCTCGAACCAAAGTGAATAGGATCTTTTGGTTATTGGATACTGGAAGCTTAACAGCTCTTTGCTAAAAATAAAGCTAGCCACATTATTTTTCATCTAGTCTTCCTCACTGTTTTCTCTCTCTCTCCACCATTGGAAAAAGGCATGATTTTTAGTCGTTATCCTTACTGGCAGCAATGCCACTTTTCAGTTGTATTGAACATCTAAATCAGTTTATAATGGCTTTTTGATACTTTTCATGTTTCTCAGCTTTCTATTTAAGCTTCACGGCTTACCCTGTTCTGTATCCTGCAGAATATAAGCCTGTGACCACTATCAATTGTACCATCTCAGGATATTGTTTCTGTAACAGCTGGATATCTGACAATCACAAGAAAGGAGAATTTTTAAATGTCCCTTTCCTGTTTTCACATTATCTTGCAAATCTTGGGACTCTGAAACATGACACCTGAAATGGACCAACACATTTTTATGTAGAGAGTATGTCACTTTTTTCTTGGTGAGAAGGCATGGAATCCATCTTTTCACAAAGGTGGTAGAGATAACATCTAGCTTTGGGGGAGTTATGTAATATATTTAAATGAATTCCTTTTCTGCTTAAACTGGCTAGTTAGAGGGGTTTCTGTTGTCTGCCACTGAGAACACTGACACAGCTATCTATTCAGATGGTTTTGATTATTCTATGTAATTCTCAAACTTTTTAGTTTCAGGGTCCCTTCCCTTGCTTAAAAATTATTGAGGATTCCAAAGAATTTTTGTTTATGTAGGTCATATGTATCAATATTTGCCATATTATATCTTTAAAAAAATTTAAATATATCTATAAATTCATTTAAAAATAACAGTAAACCCACTTCACATCACCATAAATAACATATTTTTATGAAAAATTACTACACTTGCCAAAACACAAAATTAGTGAGAAGAAAAACATATTCCTTTTATTTAAGCAAGTCTCTTTGATGTCTGGGTAAATTCAAGTCAGCTCAATTTTTGTATCTTCTTCTAATCTGTTGCAATATGTTGTTTTGGTTGAAGTATATAAAAATGTTTTACTCAGATATTAATAGGCTTTCAAGTAATTCCAGACGTTCTTCTTATACTACACCAAAACTCGACAAGTTGTACTTTCTTAAATGTTACTTGCAATCAATGAACTTTTTATATGCTATTATATTAAAATTCATTGATATCTCTTTCAATTTGATTAGATCTTTTACCCATGCATGATTTTGAAACACCACACATCGGTCATTTCAAAAATATACATTCAGCATTTCATTATATAATATTAAAGAAATCATATCAATTATTATTATCTCTAATCTCATCAGAAAACTCTTGAAGTACTGGGAAGCTATCAAGCTCCCAGGAGCAAATACAAGTTTTCTAAAATTTTAATTTTCACTTGAAAGACCAGATTTTATGATTGGTAACAAAAACTGTCACCTGTTTTTCTTGAAGTGACAATCTCACTTTGTTCAATTTCAAGAAGAAGTCTGAAAAATTCCCAAGTCTGGCTAATTATAGCTTATTTGTTGGTTGTCCTTTCAAGTCAAAAATGATATTTTTCATGAAAAAAGCAGCTAGTTCAACTTCCAACTTAATTGCACACACGCCTTTCCTCAAGACAACTGTCCTTCTTTGTTACACAGAATTGCTTTATGTGAACTTTCCATTTCATCTCACAGAATATTAAAAGGATGTATACTCAAGAGTTGGGATTTAATAAAACTAATACTTGTTACTGCATTACCAAGGACATTCTTAAGCAAAACTGGCTTTTTTTTTCCCCTGAAAGTGTGTGGTGGTTTTTAAAAATATGACTATTTATATCATTTTGTGCTGCTACCTGGATACCTATTACTGCTTTTATACTGAGTGCAAATGTCAACACAGTGCAAAAGGCAAATAAGGGCTTTAAGTTGTTATGAGTATAATTTTGACCTTGCAGACCCCCGAAAGAGTCTTGGGGACCCCCCAGGAGTTGCAGACCATACTTTGGAGACTGCTGATTTATGCAAAATGCTTAGCATAAAGTTGTGAGGTCAGAAGGGCTTAATAAATAATAATTATTAGCTTGTAAATGGAGGATGAACACAAGAAAATCAAGAACAACTAAGGAGAATGTTCCTCCTCTCCACCCCTACATCTAAATGGTTAATGTGATAGACTGAATTGTGTCTCCCCTGTCATGTCAGTGATCACCCCCATATGGTGACAAAGTGGGTATAGAAGTCCCAGGCATCAGAAGCACACCCTACAATGTCTAGCAAAAAAAAAAAAAAAAAAAAAGGTTTTTTTTTTCAATTCACCCATTTTCTTCCAAAGGGAA
>NW_006792921.1:3111449-3138145 GCF_000442215.2 Lipotes vexillifer | reverse complement strand
CAAAAAAAAAAAAAAAAAAAAAAAAAAAGGATGTTTTTATCCAGTCATCAACTCTTTTCCAAGCAGGAAAAACATTTTCCACATTCCCTGCACCCACACTCTAACTTCTCCTCAGGTCTCATGGGCCACAGCTGGGACCATGACACAGCTGGGACCATGCAGGCACGTGACCATGTCTACACCAATCATTGGCAAGAGGACTGAAGCCACCAAACATGACTCCCCTGAGGGCGCCAGGGCAGGTCCAGCTTCCTCTGACAGATGATCCAAGGGAAAAATAAAGGGCTGTTTTGTACCATCCTCTGTATCCCGGTGAATATTTGTGATTATGCTATAATAAGTTTATAGTAAGTCTGCACGTCAGACCCTTTCACTGTAGTGTCACTCAAGGCACATTGCCAACAGTGATTCCAAATGACCTTGCCATTTTTATAGCTGCTGGAGGAAGGAGGCAGTCACCTGGTGAGAGCCCACTACTCTGTCCCCGAAGCATCTTCCAACTTGCACCCTTAGGGAAGAAAGGACAAACATTATGACCCAAACTGTAGCAGCTGCCCTCCCTGTCCCATCCACATCCCTCTAACCCTGTCATCTCAATATGCTCCCAAGAAGGCCGACTTCCTGCTGCCAGTCCCTGCATCTCCAAGCCCAAGGGTTCTTTCTGGAACTGCGCAAAGCTCTCTGCCAGGAATTAACAACCCCTCAGCAGCCTTCAACCAATGACTGACCAGTGTTGGTGTCTAAATAACCTGGTTCACCAGCCGTCTAGTGGGCTAGTTCTGAGATGTGTGTCCTATGCCATTCCCCAGGTTTAGCTCCAGTCACTCACTGTAACATTTGCTTCTCCCTTGCCAGTGCTTCCTACCGCTCCCAAATAAATTACTTGTGTTTGGATCCTTGTCTCTGGGTCTGCTTCTGGGAGACTCAAACTAGGACACAAAACATCCTATATTATATAAATCAATCTGGACTTAGAGTCTAGGGAATGCCTAGGGGTAAGTTTCAACTCCATCCTGAACCATGAAAAATAAGAGGAATTTGAACCAAACTGGGCATATGGCCTGACCACCATAGGCACTGGCGTCAGAATCAGTTTTGAGTCTGCTTGTCTAATTTTATAAGCTCTCTTAAGAGAGTTGTCTTGCCAAAGTGTCTTCATTAAGCACGCTCCCCAGGAACTCAGGAATCTATATTATATTTTGGGGTGAAGGTGGGGGGATACCCAAAGACAAAACGACTTCCTACTTACACGGGCAAATAAATATAGTGCAAGCTGTATGTATGAAAACTGAAAAACAGAGGAGTAAGATGGAAGTGGGTCCACAGCTCTGTCCTTAGGAATATGGACCCTAGCTAGCGTCTGACCTATAAAAGGATTTCCGAGAGTGTTCATCTAGCTTTTGACTAATTAAGTGCAAGAAAAAATCTAAAGGCAATAATAGAGTGTTGTAAATGCAAAAGGAAGAAAATCTTTAAAACCTCTGTATATGATTTTTGTCCAATTTTCCATTTCTACCCATTGTTTTCTGTTTCTCACTAAGCTAAGCATACTCATTGTGAGGCATTTTTCATAGCAGTTCCTTGTTCTCTAAAGTGTGTTGCCATATTTTTCATGTTTTTCCTCACAACAGTGGTAGGCTAGGTCAATATCATTTTCCCTGTTTGAGGAAGAGAAAAGCAAGGCAAGCAAGAGGGGAAATGTCATCAGTTCAGGTCAAACAAGAAGCTACCGAGAAACTTCTACCGACCCACCAGCCTGGGGGCAAAGCACCTCTGGGCACCATAGATGTAAACAAGTTCAAAGGCCAGTTACTCCCTTCAGGCAATTAAAAACTACTAAATTGGAGAACAGAAAGCCTTTTAAAAAACTGTCACTACATTAATGACGTCGATATTCCTCACAGTTCTCCAAGACTGTCAGCCTTCAAGAACTGACCTCTCCTCTCTGCATTTGACAATACTTTGTCATCCTATCACAAGTGTTTTTCTGTTCAGTGCTGTCTGCCTAGTCCCTTGCATGATCTCTGGCGCATAACAGTAGTTCAATATGAACTATTAAATAAATGAAAAAAAATTTTGTAAGAAACATGGTGTGTGTGTGCACGCACGCGCGAGCACACTTCGTAAAAGGGAGGGGGAGGGTCCAACCCCAAGCCTACGCTTAACTACCAGCAAAGGCAGGCAAAGTCTCGGGGGCACTTGAGGCTTTCCTTGAAGAAAGACTAGACTGCCATAGTCACAAAGTGTCTTTCTGGGTACCGCAAAGCCATGTCACTTCCTGCACAGTCCTTACAAAATTAGTTCTCTTTGAAATTCTGATTGTTTCTCCCTGTCATAGCGCTTGAAAATATGACAATGGGAGGCTCACGAATAAGCCGGTGCACTCTGTAGACCACACAACAGAAAGCTCTATTACATCGGGTGCTAAGGGGGATAAAAGCAAGCAGAAGGCTGCACTGCAGAAGCCAACCATCTTGGGCACATTAGCACACACATACATATTTGCAGAGCTCATTCACATTAAACCGATTAGAACTCCTTTATTTCCTAAAAGGTTCCCATTTAGCCACTAATAATTTGTCCATTCACAAGTGTTTATTGAACAGCTATCAGGTGCCAGGTGCTAAACCAGGCACTGGTTGTGTAGAGTACATCTACTCCCACATCACCAATGTTTCAGGGATCCTTCAAAGTTTCTGGTCCACTGATCATGGCTTATCTTTCCAGGGCTATTATATATTTGTCACTGTTATTATATAGTAACTATTATTACTATAGTTGGTAATGAAGAAGTATAGGCAGATGCTCTGTCCACACTTGATCTAATTGCACTGCATTATTGGTGGACATTCCCTATTGCCTGGTGGAGGAAAGGCAGCAGCAAAAGTCATGTCCCCATTTTGGTCCTCAATTTCCTTATCTGCAACACGGACAGTACCCTGGGCAACCAGCAAAGCCGGCACTCTCGGCGGCAGCGTGCTAAGCTCAGCCTCACGCAAGTTTCTTAGCTGGTCCTTCCACCCCTCCATCACCTGCACTGTCCCCGGGGGCCTCTCCCTAATCCACGCAGCATGCTCATATTGAGTAAAATAAAGAAATCACTGTGCTTGGTGCTTCTCCCCACTGAATGCTTCATTATAACCCATCAGAAAAGAAGTTAAACTAAACAAATGCTCACTTTCCTTTTCTTCCCCCACCCATCAGTCTCTGGCTGCTTGATGGAGAAAATATGGCTGTTAATAGCCTACAATGGAACAAACATTTGCATAACTGTTACCTCAGAGCCCATAACTCTGAGCTAATTGGCTGATGGTGATTAAAATGATTAAGTGATTGTAATTTATATGATTAACCAATTAAACCGTTCTCCAGTGACTGGCTCCGGGTAGGCCTCAGAGATATGCGCTTGTCTCCCAGCACGAAGGCCGGAGCTAAACAGTGTTAAATGTTCTTTCAGATGCTGAGTTTTTCCTCTGACCAGCGGGAAAAATGTTTTACACCCGGTAGGGGAAAATGTTTTACACCCGGTAGTTGAATGTTATCACATTAAATGGGTGGTACCAAAAACCTCAATGCCTGGCATAAAAGAAGCGGAGACAGGGTAATGACGCTTTAATGTGGAGGCACAAGGTGGGTGTGCTGTTCCCCAGTACTACGATTGTTATTTGCAAGTAGCCCACGTTCCCCTAAAATGATAGAAAGACACAGTTAAGACCTAGAACTCTGAAGCCATGTTGGCTAGTTCCAGCCCTAGCTCAGCCGCTCACCAGCTGTGCTATGCGATCAAGGTATTTAACCTTTTAAAGCCCATGGATTCTTCTCCTATAAATAATATTCTTACCTACCTCTTAAGGTTATTATGAAGATCAAATTAGATTTCACATATTACACTCCCAATAAATTTTAGTTGCCATTGTTACTGCTATTTTTGTTATGATTTTATTACTTCTCCGAAATGTAAGCTCCAAAGACATTCTCACTTTTCTCTTCCTGGTGTTCAGCCTGGTGCCTGGCACATAACAAGTACTAAAAATATGTGTCGATGATCCAAATTATAACAGCTCTAAACTCGCGCCAAGCATTTTTCTAAATGTTTCACATTCATTAATAAAGGTGATCCTTGCAACTACTGGGGGAGGTAGGTACTATTATCATCTACATTTCAGAGGGGAGGAAACTCAGATAGGGAGGTATGTTAACTTGCTCAAGTTCCCACTGCTAGTGAGAGGTGGATTTGAGAGTGAGGCCTACATTGGGGCACCTCTGTAACTAATAAGTAGGAGGATGTTTAGACATTTCCCTCAACCAAGGTGAAATGTCGTTGCCAAGTGAGACTAAGAAAACAACATGTTTCCTTCCACTTACTGTTTGTTCCTTCCAAAAAACGAACTGGTTAATTTGCCCGGTGACACACTTCAGGGACTTGGCAAATTTGGCAAATGCGATAAGCAAGAAAGAACTTGAATTCTCAGAACCAGGTAGGCACAAAGCAGAAATTGAACATATTCTTTGTTAACCTGTTAGGTAACCGTTCACTGTGATTCAACACGGCCACCCCATCACCTTTTCCCGTCTGCCTTCTTTTTACCAGCAAACTGCTACATTCTCTCTGTGCCCCAGGCTAGGCACCAAGACTTCCCAAGCTTTTAGCCACCGGGAGGTCTGAGAGACTCAGCTGGGAGCTAGATGGCTGACTGTTGGTTTTCAGGCTACAATTTGTTAGAAAGTGGAAAGAGAGGCAGGTAACTGGCATCACTATTCTGGGAGCAGTGGCCAGCATTCCAAAGGCAGCTACTTGTGGGTGTCTTTCTCCCAGGACTCTTCTGGTTGTTAAATGTCAGAATAACAAAGACAGCAAGTGTTTTGCTTCCACTTAAAGAATAACATTCAGTGGTGCCATAGCTTCTACCAGGGACGAGGATTATTGTACTGCGGCTTCTGCTATTACTGTAATAAATGTGGGTACGAGGCGAGCTGGAATTTCCCTACTGAACCCAATGCGCTATTGGTTCCTCAGCCACCTGACTCAGTTCACCTTCTTTTTCTGACTCTTCATCTCCTCCTCCTTTTATTCCCTCTCCTAGCCCAGAAATTGATCTTTTCTCCTCTCTCTCTCTCTCTCCCTCCTTCCTCACCCCATTTCTTGAATATGAATGCTTGATATTTTCATGGGACAAACTATGGTTTATCCTGATGTACATGGCCATTCAGTAGGGACTGGCGCATGCATGTTTTCTTTAATAACTCCCATGGTATGGAAGTTGGAATTTTTATTCGTTAAACTAATACCGAAATTGACTCCACTTTCTTGGTGTTACGTTGGTGGGACTTTACCTAGGTTCTTATTTTTTAAAAAACATTAATGTATTTTTCATATTAGAAATTTTACAGAATATAGAAAAGGCAAGGAAGAAAATAAAAATCACTTTGGCATATCTTCTAACATTTTTCTTTCCTTTAAATCCTCCTCTACTACAAAAAAGTGGGAAAATATATTTAAATCTGAAAGACTGTGCTCCATGTGTATGCGTGTACATAAAAGGAGGGTTGGGTTTTGGAGAAAGCCCTTCGTGATTCACTGGGCTTGAAGAAATATATCAAGATATTTGACAAATTCAAATTATGGCTGGGTCGCCACAGCAATAAACTCTGGATCCCTGATCTTTCCCAGGGTTTAGGGAAACCAGTCTCTGGTTATTGCATGGGAGAGAGAAAAATCCAAGCTCTGGCCTTGGCAGGTCAAAGCTATTCAATTCATCTCTAAATCTTTACAAATCCAAGAATTTCCCTGAAGTTATCATTCACTCTGAACTTGTCCATTGCTTTTCGTAAAGAAGAGGAAAGAACCTCACTTTGGTTAAACATCGGCTCCTATGAAACCAAGCATTGGAAGGGGGCAGAGTCCATAATTGATTTTCTGACAGGTTATAAAATATTAAAAGATGGGAAAGTTTTAGAACTAATTTTTAGGTATCCGTCTGAAGCCATGTCCAGCTGGCCTGCAGGATCAATGAAATAACATTACATAGAAATGCTGAACTCATACTGTCCTGGCTAATCTATATTTCAAAGATGAGATTGAGCTCTTAAATGACCTGCACATAGAGTGAGCTGATCCCCAGTTTAAACCTCCCATTTGGAACCTGGTTGCAAAAATTAACTATTTCAAGGAAATGAAAGTCAACACATCCCTGAAGTCTTGGCAGATGGGGAGGTGGGAGAGAATTAGGACAAACCAGGTAAACAGCGCCAGTAAAGCCCACAGGGTCTTTTGTCGATTTAATGTCACTTCTTGGTATGATCTTTGACTTTTTATTTTACATATTCTGGTTTGGGGGAGTATGCATGGGAGACAGCCTTTATGTTTCCTGGATGTTTCCTCCAGGGTAGCATTATGGAAATGTGTCTACCTTTATGTGTAAATGAGGCCTATCCTAGGAAGGACGGAGGTGTTTTTCAGTTCCTTTAGTTCTATCGCCAACAGGAAGTCCCACCTGAGAAGCACAGGAATTCAGGAAGTTTAGGGGTTTCGGGAACAAGATGTGAATCAGGGGTGTGGTCTCAGGGTTCCCAGTCCAGTCTTCACTATCATTTGTCATGTGACCTTGAAGCAAAGGGAAAAATTCTGGCCTGAGGTAAATTTGGTTAGGGATTCCATTTAACTGTTTCTAAAAACTGTCTCTTTGTCTTACCTCTGAGGCTAGGTCTCCCTAAGATGCATTCCACCCTGTAAATGTCCTAACCCTCTCAGAAGGTTCTCCTGAAGCTTAGACCAGAAGATTCAAAATTGCAGCCTTCCCCAAGGCTTCAGGCATATCTCATTGACCTCTCTGTGACCCTGGGGACTCCTCACACTTGGGCATAGTATTTAAGTGCTCTTTCCTCCTTTCTCCCCCAGCCCCTATTGCTATTTCTCCCACTTCTTACAGCCCCCCTGCTCTACCCACCCCTGCCATGACCATGAGCTCTTTGAAAGCAGGCATTGGGCCTAGCTTATTTCTATTTCCAGAACCTAATGTAGCACCTGGCACCATGACCATACGACATGTATTTAGTTATTTTATTTTCTAGCTCCCTATTTAGAGTATAAGATCAGCAAAGGCAGAGTTCTTTTGCTAGATTTGTTTACATCTCGATCCCCAGGATCTAGAAGAAAACCTGGCATATAGCAGGTGCTCAATAAACATTTGTTGGATGGATAGATAAGTGAGTGGATAAATAGATAAGTGGATGGATAAATGGACGGACAGATGGATGAGCTGAGATCTAATGCAGTAGTAGAAGTGTAATCAAGGTGCTATGGGAATGTAGTTCCA
The DNA here is from genome assembly GCF_000442215.2 of Lipotes vexillifer. NCBI lineage: Eukaryota > Metazoa > Chordata > Mammalia > Artiodactyla > Lipotidae > Lipotes > Lipotes vexillifer. The sequence goes on along the minus strand of NW_006792921.1, from coordinate 3,130,829 downwards.
GAGCCATTTGGTTTTTTTGTTTGTTTTGTTTTGTTTTGTTTTGTTTGCGGTACGTGGGCCTCTCACTGTTGTGGCCTCTCCCGTTGTGGCGCACAGGCTCCGGACGCACGGGCTCAGCGGCCATGGCTCACAGGCCCAGCCGCTCCGTGGCATGTGGGATCTTCCCGGACCGGGGCACGAACCCGTTTTCCCTGCATTGGCAGGCGGACTCTCAACCGCTGCGCCACCAAGGAAGCCCGAGCCATTCGTTTTGAAAGGGTTGAGTCGAATATTGGGAAAGACTTGGCTGAAGAGATGCAATTGGAGCTGGGCCTTAAAGGATAAGGGAGTCTTTGCTATTTAAAAGTGAGGAACGGGAACTGAGGTAGAGGGGAGAGTGTGGTCAGGGCAACAGGGCAAAGTCTGGAGATATCTTTGATTGTTGCAACTGGTCGGGGTGCTAGTGGCATCTACTGAGCAGAGCCCAGGGATGCTGCGAAACATTCTACAATGCATGGGACAGTCCCCACAGCAAAGGCTTACCCAGTCTAAAATGTTGGTAGTGCCAAGGGTAATACAATCAATAGAAAAATTAATAGACTAGAGGTAGCAGGTCCAGGAAATGTGTGTTTTTGCTCTGCTGCAAGCAAGACCTTAATCCAAGAGTGACTCCTTTGAGTTGCTTAGGCGCCAAGAGGACTTCAGAGTTTGGATGACAGACACCCTGAGGCACTGGCCTAAGTGCATTTGGCCTTGATCACCTAACTTGTTGCTATTAGATGAGTGCCAACAGAGGGCACTGTTAAATTAGAGAGATAAACTGGCCAATGTTGTGCTTGTTACAGGGTGGCATTCCATAAAGGCCAGTCCTGTCCCTTCTTTAAGAACTTGTGCTGATAGCTCTTCTTGATTCCAATCCTAGTTTTTTAAAGAAGCACTTCCTCAGGTGTCTGCTCAAGTGTCCCCTTCTCGGTGTGGTCTTTTCTGGCTGTGTATCTAAGATGGAAGCCCTCCCCTCACACTTCCTATCCTCCTCTACATCGTTTCCACATCTGACATACTCACATTTTGCTTATGTGTTTATCATGCATCTCTCTGTACTAGAATATAAGCTGTATAAGGGCAAAGTTCTTTGCCATGTTATTGCTGTGTCCTCAGCACCCAAGACACAGCCTGGCATGTAGCTGATGCTCAATAAATAGTTGTTGAATGAACAAATGAAACAAATCCCAGTTCCCAGTAGTCAGAGAAAGTTGCTATTATATGCTATGTGAGAGTTTGCATTTTTTCTATTTTTCTATGATCAGTATACAATGAATGTTTTGTGAGTGAGCAAAAGGAAAAAAATTCCATGAACTGCTGAGGCCAAATTTTCTCTTGAAAAGAGGTAAGGTGTAGCAGCCCCTACGGCCCTACATTCTTCTAAATGTGCAGGAAAGATGCTCAAGGCTGATTTCGCTCACTCTCCCTGCTCTCTCAGCTGATCCCTGTGCAGGGAGGCGTGCCATCAGGCCCTATCAGCGCTGCTGGCCTCATAATCAGATTTTAATGACCGTCTGCTTCCCTTCCTACATGTTTATAGTCCTCAGCACTCTGATTAGGTTTTTGGTCCCACAAGATAGTTAAAAGCCCACAGTTTGCGCTGGGTGTTTTATTTTTTCTAAGTTAAGTGAGCGGGTAAATGTCCCTTTGATCTTCTCGCTGTGGATGAGAGCTGTTTGTGTTTTTAAGGCCCTCACCAATTATGTGAGATGGACGCAGGACTGGGTTTGAGGTTGGCCTTCTGGGTGGTTCAGAAGTCCCTCCAAGGTTTTTGTTCTTTCTCCTCCTGTCTCTCCCTCATCTCAGGTACTGGAGGAACAGAGGAAAAGAAAGCAGCAAAAAGCTCTGGGAAGAAAAAGGAACCGATGGTATGGGCTAGGCGAGAGTCAGCCTTCAGAGCTGGCGTTCCAGGAGGTCAGAAGTGTTTCTCTCTGTAGGGCTGCCCTCACCTTTGATTGTGTGAGTTGCCAGTGGTGGGGAAAGCACAGAGCTTAACTTGTCATCCCCACAGAGTTTGGTAAGTAGCTCCATGGGAAGGCCAATAAGGAGGAGACTGTCCCAATCATCTGCTGGGCTCTATTTGCAGCTGAAAGGAGTGACCAGCAGAACTCTTGTTATTGTACTTATTCCAGCAATTATGTGTACAAGAGGGATGAGGAACTGTGGGGACTATGGAAATCACATAATGTGTCTCTGGGGCTCCCCAGTTGTGTCAGGATTGAAATATGAATGCCATGCTGGCTGGTGACTTCCTTGTGGCGTGTATACATTACCCCACCCGTGCCACAAGTCGCATGCAGTAGCTATTCATTATTTTAATTAAGGTTATTGCAAGAGTAATCATCATCGCCGTCAGTATCAATCATCGGTAATTTTTCCGATTATGGCCATACGTGGTGACAGTCCATGTTGACAGTAAATGATAACACCTCTGGCTTGAACTGACACTTCACTGGACTTTGCGAGGTAGCTCTGAACACTCCTGGGCTTGCTATGTAAAGAGCTATTTATCTATGACAAAAGCTGGGTCTATCCGATATTTGCTTTTGCTTCCCAAATGGATAAGTTCATAATATTTGCAAAATTCATCCTTTAGTAGATGACAGCCACGGAGGCCAGAACACATTTAGAAAGAAGTTATATGCTCTGAGCTCAGGGCTGCAGCATCACAGCCATTCCCCAACCTGTCCTAAATGTGTATTAGTTGAGTTATAGCTCTTTCTTCCAAATGGACATGGGAAATGAAGTTGCTTCGATTGCTAAATGGCTCTTGGCAGTTTCCTATTTCTAAGTGGAAGCAGGGGGAAAGGAATCTGAGGGCAAAGAGCTCCACTTCCCTTTATAACTGGCTCTTTCTGGCATCCCACATGATTGAAATTCTTCAACATTTAAATAAGGTTTCTCCGAAACAACAATAACCTAGTTGCTTATTATTTTTGTTACTGCATTTCCATGGTTTAAAGTACTCCCTGGTCTCAACCGTTTGTGCTACAAATAATTTTAATTGAGCCGAGAAACCCTTGACATTTTAGAAATTACCTTCTATTTATAAGACTTTAAGAAGGAACCGTCCTGGCAGTCCTGACCTCTGTGTGATTTGGCCTTTTTCCCCCACTACTTTGAGTTTAGTTTTTTTAATTTTCATTGAACCAAATTACTTTCATTCCTAATTTAATTTTTTGCAGTAGCAAACAGAAAGCCAATTTGCTATGTTCATAAAATCCCACACAAGCTATGAAATACCCAGACTCCTTCGACTCACACTTATCAGGAAGCTGCTCATCTCAAGTCCATTCCATTAAGGTTGATGAAATGGGTTCTGGGAAGATTACTAATGATGAGGGCTTTAAAATGGAGGCTCTATCAGGTTCTAAAGTATCCTTGGGGGTTCATGGAAGTCTTTTGAATAGTGAAAATTTTAATTTGTGTTATTTATTTTCCCCAAATATCACAAATCGTTCTGGTGTAGGCCTTGTTAAGGCAAATTTCACTTTGATACAAACAACAAAATACTGTGCTTTGTTCAGTGCTTTCGCATTCATTGTCCTCTCTGCTCTTCAAAGGAACCCATTCTTTCATTCAGTAAATATTTATAGACCACTTTCTATGTTCCAGGCACTATTCTAGGCACTCCGGATATAGTACTGAGCAAAACACCTCGTGGAACTTACATTTTAGGGGGAGACAAGTTTTAAAATAAAATAGAAGTAAACAAGGTATGTTTGTTTGGTGTTAAATGGTGCTAACTACATTGTAATAGAAAACAAAAACTAAGCAGGGAAGGGGAACAGGGAGTGCCAGGGTGGGAAGACCTCACTGGTAAGATGACATCTGAGCAGAGACCTGAAGGAGGCAAGGGCAAGAGCAACCTTCCAGGTAGAGAGAACAGCAAGTACAAAGGCCCTGAGGCAGGAACAGAAAGGAAACCATTGGGTGTAGAGTGAAGTGAGCAAGGTGCTGATGGTAAGAAATAAGATCAGAGTGGAAGCAAGAGTCCCATCCTATAGGACCTTGAAGGCCAGTGGAAAGACCTGGCTTTTACCCTGACTTAGATGAGCACACTGGAGGGCTTTGGGCAGAAGCATGACCCAGGCTGACTTATGTTTGAAGGACCAGTCTTACTGCAATGTAACAATAGGTTGGGAAGAGGGCAAAGGCAGAAGAAAGGAGATGGGTTAGGAGACCATTGCATTTATCAAGAAAAGATGACAGTGACTCAAACCAGGGTGGTAGCAAGGGAGGTGCTGAGAAATAATCAGTTTCTGGATATTGAAATGAATTAAGGAAAATGTTATTTAGTCCAATTTTAAAGTGAGAAGACAGTCTGACTTTCTCAAGAATATACAGCAAGGGTGTGACAAAGTTGGGCTTGAAACCAGACCTGTGGGTGAGTCCCCCAGTCCACCCCGTGCCACTGCCACTGAATACAGCCCAAATATCCATCTTGGGCCTCAGAGCCGTGGTCATGTTCCCATTAGCATAATAAATAAGGAATCGGGAAGAGCAAGAGCTCTCCAGTCCCCTGGATACCTGTATGACTAATGCTACCTGACAAGTAGCAGGTTGGAGCCTAATGAATGGCTGGGAGAACGAGGACAGGAACATTTGCTTCTGGGAGAGGAGAGGTGCTCGTTAGCGGTCCAGTTGCTCAGATGGTTCAGGCTCTTGTTTCAAGCAGACCCTGTACCACCGGCTAGCTTTCTGCAAACAAACAAGGCTACTATTGCTTTGGGGCCCCATGGCTTTAAAAAAAAAAAACCTAGGTGAGAGTCATATAACATAAAATGAACCATTTCAATTTTTAAGTGAACCATTCAGTGGCATTTAGTATGTTCAAATATTGTGCAAACACCATCTCCATCTAGTTCCCAAACATTTTCATCGCCCTGAAAGGAAACCCCATTTAGCAGTTCCTCCTCATTCTTCTCTTGCCCTAGGCTCTGGCAACCACCAATCTACTTTCTGTCTCTATGAATTTACCCATTCTAGATATCTCCTATAAATGGAATCATACAATATGTGGCCTTTTTGTGTCTGATGTCTTTCATTTAGTGTAATGTTTTTGAGGTGCATACATGTTATAGCATGTATCAGTATTTCATTCCTTTTTCTTGTCTGACTAATACTCTACTGTTTGTCTGTACCATCACATGTTTATCCATTCATTCATTGATGGACGTTTGAATCCCCCCTCTCGGTTATCGTGAACAGCACTGCTATAAACATGTGTATACATGTGTTGGTTTGAGTACTTGTTTTCAGTTCTTTGGGGGGGTCATATGGTAATTCTATGTTTAACTTTTTGAGGAGAAAAACAAACTTTTCCACAGCAGCTGAATCATTTTCATTCCCATCATCAGTGTACAAGGATTCCAATTTCTCCACATCTTAACCAACACTTGCTATTTTCCTTTTTAAAAAAAGAAAAAAAAAGTTATAGCTATTCTAGTGGGCATGGAATGGCATCTCACTGTGGTTTTTGGGGGGGTTTTTTGTTTGTTTTTTTTTGCGGTAAGTGGGCCTCTCACTGTTGTGGCCTCTCCCATTGCAGAGCACAGGCTCCGGATGCACAGGCTCAGCGGCCATGGCTCACGGGCCCAGCCGCTCCGCGGCATGTGGGATCCTCCCGGACCGGGGCACGAACCCGTGTGCCCTGCATCAGCAGGCGGACTCTCAACCACTGTGCCACCAGGGAAGCCTCCTCACTGTGGTTTTGATTTGCACTTCCATATGACTAATGATGTTGAACATCTTTTCATGTGCTTGAAACAAATGTACAAATGCCTGTTTAAAGGTTTTGCCCACTTTTTAATTGGGTTGTTTATTTTTTTTGTTGGGTTGTAAGAATTCTTTATATATTTGGATACTGGACTCTTATCGGATAAATGATTTATAAATATTTTCTCCCTTTCTGTAGGTTGTCTTTTCACTTTCTTGATAATGTCCTCTGATGCACAATAGTTTTTAATTTTGATGAATGCCAATTTATCTATTTGTTGTTGTCATTCATGCGCATTTTACCTGGTTTATTTAAATCAATGTTAATGGCAACAATAACAACAACTTTAATAATAACACTGAACACTAACACAGAAGGAGGAAGTCATAGAAGAGCATCTATGAGTTTTTCCTATTTTAGATCAGGATCTGGGGCAAACATGGAATTTCCCAAGCTCAAAAAGTATGAAGCTGTAGACTTCAAAGTATTCCTCTCTATAACCTCTGTTATGTTGTATGTCAGGCTGCCATCACAAAAGACCTACAAAAATAACAGCTTAAACCAGAAAGAAATTCATTTTTCTGTCTCGTGTCAAAGGTAGGATGTCTCAACAGGGTCAGGATCCCAGGCTGCTTCTAATGTCCTGTTTGCCATCCTTAACACATGGCTTCCATCATGTGGTCTGAGATGGCTGTCCCAAGCTACCATCACATCAGCATTCCAACCAGCAGGGAGGGGAAAAGGAAAGAGGTTGTGTTCCTTCCCTTTAAGGATAAGTCCCAGAATTTGCACACATCACTTCTGCTCACTCCCATTGGCCAGAACTTAGTCACATGAACCCCCCCAAGGGCGACTGGGAAATGTGATCTTTAATTCAACAGCCACGTGCCTAGATAAAAGCTCTGTCATTACGGAAGAAAATACATATGGGGGGACAAAAATAGAGTCCTAGACGTAGAACCCCAACTTTATTAACACACTCAGAGTAGCAGTCTGAGCTGTGTTGCTAAAATTAGGAGGAACAGAAAGGAAACTTCCATTTTTACCCTATAGTTACTTTCCCACCCATTAAATGGGTCTCTCTCAAGGTCTCTTCAGATGACTTGGGAAGGAGGACTAAAGCTTGGTACTAAGATAAATCATCGGGGAAAGGACTCTAGTAGGTACAGGGAAAAAGAAGAAGAAGGGAATTCATCGGTGGGCTGTCTAAAAGAGCCCATAGTTGATGAAATAGTGGAGAGGAACCGTGTGTTTGTATCAGTGTCCCTTTACTGTGGAAGACTTTGTGGGCAGAGATTTCTATCTGGAAGACAAACCAAGAACAACAACAAAACCCAAACAGATGTTGCTTTAGTGCTTTAGAGCTGTTAAGTGCTTTCACAAATTTTTTTTCATTGGGTCGTTACAACAACATTATATAACAGAAGTGTGCTCTTCCATCTCACCTCCATGATCAAAGGGAATCTCTGAGGTTAGGAAGCTTCTAGCTATTCGGGGGCAAAGGCAGGATTCAAATTCAGCTCCCCCTGACCCCATCTTGTATTTATTCACTGCAGGGCTTTCCCAAGGTGCTTTGCTCCAACCATGAGCCCAAATGGAGCTCATGAGCCAAACCACCTGAGGCCTGAAGCCTGACATACCTTCTAGGAGGGCCTAGAGGTCCTACCCATAGGACTTCCATCTTTCTAGACCTGCCGGTAAACTCAGTAAAGTCTTGGAAGGCTCCTGGAGTGTCAGTCTCACTCGTCTGCCTCTCTGGCCCACTGCAGGCTGGTATGGACAGTGAGACAGCAGGCTAGAGAAAGAAAGACGCTGGGGTGAGTGGTGTTGGCACACATGCTGTGAGGAACCCCGGTGCCATCTTGAGCAAAAGGGGAGTTCGTGGCCCTGGATTCACGTGGAACATGCTAGCCAGGGCCCCTGTCAGGGCTTGGAGTCAGAGGTGGCCACATGTACATCCCGACTATTTCCCCACAAGCAAGTCCATATGCCTCATCCCAGCAGACACCTCAGAGACACACTGGACACTTTGTATTGGCTTCCTGAAAAAAAAATACAATGATATAAAACACCTTGTCTAATTTTTTTCCTCAAGTTTGTTGAGAATTTTGATGGCAATGGGAGAGTATGACCCGACATTGCTTATGTGGGGGCCAACACTGCTTCAAGGAAAAGGCAAGAGATTTAAAGGTAGAACTCCTGCTGCTAATGGACCATGTGATTTCGGCAAGTCATTTTAGCTCCCTGAGCCTCAGTTTTCTCATCTGAGTAATGGAAGCTAATAGTCACCAAAAGAGCAATAGCACACATCTCTTGGGAAGTTCAAAGAGCGAATAAGAAAATAGGTGGGGAATTGCTTTGTAAACTGTTAAGTGATACACAAATATTAATTATTATTACAGTATAAACCTGGCCTTTAAATGTCAGGCCAACACAAAGTCAGAAAGGAATGTAAATGAAAGAGAAGTTCAAGGACAACCATAAAGTCATTGACTGGGCTTCAGTCCTAGTTTGCTGACATGTCTTTCTTCTCAAGGGGTCCGATGTCAATCCTGGGTGAGAATCATTAGGATGATAGACAGTGACCGATAACCTCACCTCCTTATTTTTCTAAAAGTTTTTCAAAGTATTTTATTCAACTTTTCACAAAAATATAATTCCTGTAAGCATCAGGAATTTTTTTTTTTTTTTTTACAGTGACAGAGGCTTATTTTTTCATTCTCAGGCAAATAGACTTGTGGATCCTGGTAATTTCAAGATATGAAAAAATTTAAAGGGACAAAACATAGAGCATGGGAAAACCAGCTATTGTACAAATCACAGCAATTTTAAAAATGATTTTTCCCACGTAGGGATTTCTGTTACATGGTCCTCTTTCATATTATTTTTAGTATATGTTTTTAAACTCTTTTTCTCAGCAATTTTGGATCAGATCAAGGTCTAGGCTTATACTTATTTTAAGCAGTTCTGAAAATGAGGCATCCAATAAGATATTTGAAGACAGGGGAATATAAACCAAGCTCTTAACAGCGGTTACCTCTGAGGGGGGGGTTGGAGCAGACCTTAGGAGGTAGAGGGCTCTACTGCTTCTTGACTTTATTACAGTGAGCACATACTTTAGTCAAATTACAAATAACATACATTTATAAAAATAATAAAAATAGAAATGAATTGTGTCAGAAAATAAACGTCTAGACGAGTCCTCATGTTATCTGGCAAAAAATAGCATCAACTTAGAATACCATTTTAACTCCCTAACCCTTCTCCATGCCTTCATTCTCCCCCCCTACAACACAGCGACTTGACAAATCCTTGAAAATTATTGGAAAATTTGAGGAGAAAGGCGAATCCAGTTTTGGTGTAGGTAACTATATTGACGAATCTGAAACCAAAGTCCACTAGACTACAAACTTCTGAAGTGCAGGGGCTTTTATGTTTCATTCTTTAAATCATTCATTCATTCCATCCTGTAAATGTTTATTGAGTGATAGGTACTATTCTATGGACACAAATAAAGCAGCTAACAAAACAGATACAAATACCTGCCTACGTTGAACTTATTTTCTAGTATTGATGCATATAGTCTTAACAAAAATTTGTTGAATAAGTGAATTTGTTAATAAAAAACTATTGAACACTTACTGTGACCCAGGAATTACTTTGAGCTTTGAAGCTACAGCAGTGAACCTGACAAAGCTTATATTCTGTGTGAGGGGAAGACAGACATAAAACAAATAAGTCAATACATCAATGTCAGATGGTGAGTTGTATACAGCCTGACCAGTGGTGCTGATATTACTTCCTGTGTGTACAACTGTAGCTTCAGAAATGGGGAAATTCGCAGACCTTGCTTGTTGCCTACTGGTTTAGGTCTTTGAACTTATCATGACAAATGGAACTAAAATTCCATTGACATCATGTGTGGCATTCAGTCAAACCTCTCATTCTTTTGCCCAGTCCTCCCACAAAGGTGGCTTCCTTAGGAGACTGTGGGGCAATATCTTAGTTTTCCATTGCTGTCATAATAAATTATCACAAAAGTAGGGACCTCGACAACACAAATTTATTATCTTACAGTTCTGGAGATCAGGAGTAAGAAATGGGTCTCACTGGGCTAAAACCAAGGTGTTTGTAGGATCATTTTCCTTCTGGAGGCTCTAGGGTAGAATCTATTCCCTTGCCTTTTCCAGATTCAGGAGGCTTCTCACACTCCCTGATTCATGGCCCTTTCCTCCGTCTTCAAAGCCAGCAACATCTCACACTTCCAACTCTCTGCTTCTCCTTTTCCTGCCTCCCTCTTCCACTTTTAAGGTTGCTGGTAATTCCACCGGGCCTGCCTGGATAACCCAGGATAATCTCCCCATCCTAAGGTCAGCCGATTAGCAACCATAATTCCATCTGCAACCTTAGTTCCCTTTGCCACACAGCCTAACATATTCCCAGGTTCTGGGGATTAGGACATCTTTGGGGGCCATCATTCTACCTACCACAAGCAGGCTAGAAAGGAAGGAGCTACTTTTCTTCCTTAGCTCTTATCCCCAATTTCTAGCACAGTGTTGAACATCTAGGAAGTGCTGACTGGTTTATATATAATGCTGGAAAAAAGAACAGAAAATGCCACACTCTCCACAACTTGGGAAACGTGGAGCCTGTATTTCTTTTCGGAGCCACATCACCTTTCCTGGCTGGCTGTCATAGGGGGCAGCAAGCTCAGTAACTCCCACAAGCAAACTTAAAAACTTCCTGCAGAAAGGTCTTTAATCATCTGCTCTGTGTTTTCTCAGAACTGCTTAAGTATAGGGAAGATTCCTTTTAGCAACAATCTCACATCCCTTATCTTAATATTCTTCCCTTTTGCATAGCACTTTACAGTTTATAGAGCACTTTCACATACTCTCACTTGACCCTCATGAAAACTGTGTCGGGGGAAGAGCAGGGAATACAGCTCTTCCCATTTTAGCAGTTAGGAAACTGAACTTCAGGTTGGAAGCATGACTTATCGAAGACTGTGAAGCCAGGACTTGGACCAGGTCTTCTGACACCAAAGCCTACACCCTCCCCATCACAACATGTTATCCCCAGGAGTCATGTCTCATTTCAGGACTGGAGTCCCAGGACCAAGTTCCATCTTACCTACACAATCATCATTGCCATTGCCACCATCACCCTCATCATCCTTGTCATCATCACCACCCTCCTCGTACCATCATTTTCATCATCATTGCTATGAATTTCTTCAAAGTTATTCATCAGAAGAAATCTCCTTCACGTGTCAGTAGACACCTTTAGCTCTGTCCACGAGGGGGAAACCATGACTGAGCTTACAGCCTCACCTTTTGATTTCTGAACATGTTAGGAAATCAGTCATTCTGATCTCTGTCCCTGTGAATAATCCCTCTATCCACCTTCCCTAGTGACACCCAGATTCAGTCCCTACATGGTTGAAAAAAATTAAAGTGATCCCCAGTCAAGGTCACCAACACTACCAGCATCAGTGTGCATCTCTGACATGCCTATCCCAATTATCTATGGTTGCAAAACAAGCCACACCAAAACCATTTTATTTGCTCATGATTCTGTAATCTGGACAGTGTTCAGCTGGGTGGTTCTTCCTTCAGTCCTGTTGGTGGTCACTCATGTGACAATGAGAGTGAAAAAGACAAACAACACCTCATTATTATTATGAAAATAGTTTTTTGTTTTTTTTTTTTCTTGCGTTATGCGGGCCTCTCACTGTCGTGGCCTCTCCCATTTGCGGAGCACAGGCTCCAGACGCGCAGGCCCAGCGGCCATGGCTCACGGGCCCAGCCGCTCCGCGGCATGTGGGATCCTCCCGAAACGGGGCACGAACCCGCGTCTCCTGCATCGGCAGGCGGACTCTCAAGCACTGCGCCACCAGGGAAGCCCATGAAAATAGTTTTGACCTTACATCTAGAAGGGTCTCAGCGATCACCTCTCAAAGGGTCCCTGGAACCTCCTTTGAGAACCACTAGCTGACCTAATTTTGGTTCTTCATTTTCAGACTGGACCATGGCCTGTCTGGGATGAGGGATACCCGTTAGCTCTGGGGAAAATCTCTGAAGTCCTGAGGGTGCTAGGGAACTTTCCTAATTGTCAGTGGGCAAGGGCCATCAGTGCCTAGCCTGACTGACATCACTAAATTCAGTTTCCAATCTCCAGAGGGACTTAGCCTCCTTCACAGTGCTCTTACATGCAGACTCCAGCTAAGAGATAGCCTCCAAGGGAGAATTCCTTTTATTTTCTTACAAGATCTGTGGAATTTGTTTCGAGTCAATTTTTTTCTCATCAGAATTTAACTTTTCTGCTATCCAGCCTGAGCCTTGGTCCATGGTAGATCTTCCATGACATCTGCCATATTTTCAAAATGTCTCTCGGCAACATCACCCTTACATTTGTTAAAGGGAGGAAAGGTTGAGCATGCAGCTCTTATTAAAACCCATGGCAGTCACACTGCTTTGAAAATTTAGTGGTTAGCTAATATAAAAGTCATAAAATGTTTGGGGTTCTGAGGACTTCCATAAGCTTACAATTTTAGGTGCCCTGAGATGCAATTTCTGAGCAATTTCTTTGATCTCTGGCCCTGGTAAATCATTTATTAGGGCAGCCTTTTTAAACAGAATGCTCTCAACCTCTCCCACAAGATATATAAAATTACATACTCTGCAAACAGTCATCAACCTCCTGCACTTACTGTATTCACTGATTACAAACCGATGGAGATGTGAGGAGTTTTTTCAGCCAATTCTTTTTTTCTCAGAAATTTGCAGAAGAGATAGTGATGATGTGCTACATGATGCCAGCGTAGCTGCCTGAAATTTCCAGAATGGGACACACAATACCATGAATGCCATACTTCAGTGGTACTTGTCTTTTAAAGACTATGATATTTACAACTAATAGAGTTCTAAGCCTTTCTGGGTCAAACTCCAAGTGAGCCTGCTCATACCGGACTTTGTATTTTCCTCCCCCTCTTTCCCTAACCTGCTTAATCGTTCTATCTGCCCTGATTTTTAGGGACTCCAAGTAGAGAGGGGACTAGTCATCAGATCTCCATAACCACCCCGCCCCCACTCCCCTCTCCTCTCTCTCCCCCCACCCTTGTGTGTGTGTGCACCCCCCCCACACACACACACACAGGTGCACTTGCCTCCCTGTCTTCTCTGAGGACTTCAGTTTGGAAACAACAAATTTTCCTGTCTCTAACACCCTTATATTCCAGGTAGAATACCTCTCATTTTGTAGATTAAGAAAAACATTGCTTAAGTCTTCCTGGAAAGAATTACTCTCATGGCCTATTTAAATAACAGTTTATGGCTCAAAAATTGGGGAGAAAAATCTATCCCCCAATTTATAAATCTTAGAGAAGGAAAGACATTTCTAAGCAAGACAAGAAACCATAAAAAAAAAGATTGTGGGACTTCCCTAGTGGCGCAATGGTTGAGAATCCGCCTGCCAATGCAGAGGACATGAGTTCAAGCCCTGGTCCGGGAAGATCCCACATGCCTCGCAGCAACTAAGCCCGAGCGCCACAACTACTGAGCCTGAGTGCCATAACTACTGAAGCCCACGTGCCCAGCCGGTGCTCTGCAACGGGAGAAGCCACCACAATGAGAAGCCCGTACACCACAACGAAGAGTAACCCCCGCTCACCACAACCAGAGAAAGCCCGTGCACAGCAATGAAGACCCAACACAGCAAAAAATAAATAAATAAATTTATTTTAAAAAAAAAGAAAAAGAAAAAGATTGATAGATCTGATTCTATAAAATTTAGAATTTCTGCTCAAAAAACCATACAAACCAAGTCGGGGGACAAATGACTAATTCAGAAAAATATCTGTAGTATAGATGACAAAGGACTAATATGTCTAAAATTCAAAAATTCTTATTAATCAGTAGGGTAGGAAAATCGATAAGAAGATAATCAAGCAGTCAATGGATAAAATAAATACAAGCGGCAAATAAACACATAAGGGCTTCCCTGGTGGCGCAGTGCTTGAGAGTCCGCCTGCCAATGCAGGGGACGCGGGTTCGTGCCCTGGTCTGGGAAGATCCCACATGCTACGGAGCGGCTGGGCCCATGAGCCATGGCCGCTGAGCCTGCTCCGCAGCGGGAGAGGCCACAACAGTGAGAGGCCCACAAACCGCAAAAAAATAAATAAATAAAAAAATAAACACATAAAAGATTCGCAAATAAATACATAAAAGATTCACAAATAAAAACAACAATGAACTACTGTTATGAACTGGATGTTTGTGTCCCTCCCAAATTCATATATTGAAACCCTAACTCCTTGTGTCATGGTATTTGGATATAGGGTCTTTGGGAGATAATTAGTTTAAGATGAGGTCATAAGAGTGGGGTATTCATGATGAGATGATTGCCCTTATAAGAAGAGAAAACAAAAACCTTGCTCTCTCTCTCTCTCTCTCTCTCTCTCTCTCTCTCTCTCTCTCTCTCTCTCTCTGCCATGTGAGGACAAGGGAGAAGACAGCTGCCTGCAAGTCAGGCAGAGAACCCTGACCAGAATCCAAGCATGCTGACACCCTGATATAGGGCTTCCAGTCTCCAGAACTGTGAGAAATAAATTTCTGTTGTTTAAGCCACTCACTCTGTGGTGCTTTGTTATGGCAGCCCAGGAGACTAAGAGAGATACCATTTTCATCTGCGAGATTGTAAGCTATTTTAAATGTTTGCTGATACCCAATGTTGACAAATGTGAAGCGAAATAAGCATTTCCCTATTCTCTTATTCCAACCATTTTGGTAAGCCACATGGCAATACGACTGACCCTTGAACTATACATGGCGGTTGGGTAGGGGTGCTGACCCCTGCACATTCAAAAATCTGAGTATGACTTTATAGTTGGCCCTCCATAGCCACAGTTCTGCATCTATGCATCGAGTAGTACTGTAGTACATATATACTGAAAAAAATCTGTGTATAAGTGGACTTGTGCAGTTCAAACCCATGTTGTTAAAGGGTCAACTGTATATGTCAACTTCTGGAATCCATTTATCGTTTGACTTATCAGTTCCCACCTCCCAGAATTTATACTACAGATCTATTTGTACATATATACAACAATGTATATACAAGTATTATTACTGATGTGCTGTGTGACACCAAAAACTGAAAGAAGCATACATGTGCCTCAGTAAGGAACAAGTTAGCTTGCCCTTAGATGGTCTACTGTAGTTTTTTTTTTTTTTTTTTTTTTTTTTTATTTGTGTTCTTAAGAGATGCTTATGACTGTGGGGTTGAGAACAAACTGTAAAATGTCAAAAGGGGAAGCCAGGAGGACTTGTGAAATCTTTTCAATTTGAGAAACAAAAATAGAGTTGACCTTTCTAATATAGGGAAATAGCAGGAGGAGCAATGCCGGGGCGGGGGACTTCCGGGGCTTAAGTTTGGTCGTGGCAAGTGTAAAATACTGTTAGATAGCTGAGTGGAGATACAGAGCAGGCAGACACGGGCCTCTCACTGTTGTGGCCTCTCCCGCTGCGGAGCACAGGCTCCGGACGCGCAGGCTCAGCGGCCATGGCTCACGGGCCCAGCAGCTCCGCGGCATGTGGGATCTTCCCGGACCGGGGCACGAACCCGCGTCCCCTGCATCGGCAGGCGGACTCCTAACCACTGCGCCACCAGGGAAGCCCCACTGTATGATTCTTTAAACTCTTCTGTTTATTAGAAAATTTTTGTGATGGAAAGTTGGGCAGTAGGGAAAAAATACTGTAGACTTATAGATGATATTATGAAAACCAAGATAGATTAAGTGAAAAAAAATAAGTTGCAGAAGAATGTATATAGTATTACTCAGAGTTTTTCAATTTTTGAACCATCATTTGTGGATCTACCTAAATTTAATCCCCTAATTTCTCCTTTTATTACACATAATTCCATAATGGACATCTTTGTTCATAGTCTTTTTACACATCTTACATGCTATTATTTCAGAGTAACATCATAGATGTTTAGAACTGGGCCTTAACGACCATTATTAAGGCTATAGATGGATATTTTTAAAAATGCCTCTGGAAATGTTCTTCCAATTTTTTCTTTACCAGAAATCCCACAATTTAATAAACATCTATTCCGTGTCCATATTATTAAAAATACTAGGGAGAACACCTCATCAAAATGCCTGAGGAGTTCCAAACACTTCTCTTAAGCCACTAATACAATAACAAATACTTGCTGAGTGCTACTCAATACATGTCAGGCCCTATGCTGGGTGTTTTACAAGCAATGTCCATTGTCAAATTCTGATTTGCTGCTGGAAGTTGAAACTGAGTTATTTCTTGGGGGAACTGATTTTTAAAAGAGAAGCTAATCTCTCTGGCCTTCCCAACTCTCCACTCCCACCTTAATTTTAAAAAGAAAAGAAAACGATGAGTTCATTCCTTCGCATACACCCAGCCCTCCCCTTTGAAATGGGGACTTCTTTCCCTGTGGTTAGCATTTCAGTGCCAAGATAAACGCCCTCTGAGGCTTTCTGCTGGAGATGCAGCCAAGCTCTTCTACCTAATTGGTAGAAAGTCAGTGAGGGCTCTGCGGAATTCCTGAGGCCTAACTCAGAATGGATTAGTAAAATGAGAATGAGCGAAGTCACAGAATGTCATTGATGGGCAGAAAAAAAGTATGTGGATCCTTTCAGGATAATGCAAATGGAACACCTTATAAAGTAAAATCCAGCTGTTCTTTTTCCTGAGTTTGATGAAAGACCATTTTCTATTATGTCACTTAAAGATTGCTATTATGTAAGAGCTTGCATGAGACATGCATTTAGAATTTAGTTCCAGGATAATTTTTATCTTTTTAGGGGATTGGTAGGCTATCTTTTGGAATGAAAGAACTAAGGAAGCTCAGAGACAAAACTGATGTTTAATCTCAACATCTATTCCTGTTCATTATTTATAAGTTTCTTTCTTCTTCCTTTTCTTCCTCCTGATTTTCTGATTTTAATTTCTATTTTACTAATGATATTGTATAGATGCATTTAAGATATTTCGCTTCAAATCATTTTTAGAAGGGAGCCCAATATATAAATAAGGTAGTCTTGGCTAATATGCTGCCTTTGGTGTCTGTGCACTTACAGCATGCTGAGTAACATGCGTGCTTCCCCTTCGCCCGTTCATTCAACAGAGATTTACAAACACAGGGGAGCAGTGTAGGGCAGTGGAAAAGGACATAGAATCAAACAGTTTCCACCCTTATAACCTGTGACCTCCAGCAGGTCATCTAATTTCTTTTTGTTTTGGTTTCCTCATCCGGAAAATGGAACTGATAATAGCGACATTCTTAATTCTTAACCTTAATAATGAAGATAAAGATAATACAGGAAAAGTACTTAAAACAATGTCAGTACATAATGTCTCAATAATATCAGCTTTCATGATGATCACTTTTTGTTTTATTATCCATGGACTGTCCCTCTCCAAAATTCATACGTTGAAGTCCTAACCCCCAGTATCTCAGAATGTGACTGTATTTGGAGAAAGGGCCTTTGAAGAGGTAATTAAGTTAAAATGATGTCATTAGGGGGGCCTCTAATCCAGTATGATTGGTGTCCTTATAAATAAGAGGAGGAGATTTGGACACAGACATATACAGAGGGAAGACCATGTGAAGACACAGGTAGAAGGTGGCCATCTACAAGCCAAGGAGAGAGACCGCAGAAGAAACCAACCCTGTCAACACCCTGATCTACAGCCTCCAGAATCTTGAGAAAATAACTTTCTCTTGTTCAAGTCACTGGATTTGTTGCACTTTTTAATGGCAGCCCTAGGACACTAGTACAGATACCTACTATGTGCCTGGTTGTTTCCCAGGCACTGGACATACAGTGGTGAAGATGACCGACAAGGGCTCTGCTTTTATGGAGGTTACATTCTACTGGAGATAACTAATGAACATGTAAGCAAATCTAGGAACAGCATAATTTTGAGAAATGATAGATGCTATGAAGAAAACAGTAACGATGACATGAAGGTTGTGACATGGGTGGTGGTGCATCTATTCAGACTAGATGGTTGGACATCAGGGAGGACCTGCTCATGGACTGACAAGAGGAAGCCGGTGTAGGAACGCCAGCTCCAGAGCATCCCAGGCAGAAGGAACGTGTTTGATCTGTTGGAAGATCAAAGAGGTGGACACTGTGGCCAGAGGACAACGAGGGAGGGGAGATGGGCAGGAGAGGAGGTCAGAGAGGAACAGGGCCAGGTCACACAGCGCCTGCAGGCCAAGGAAAGACGTTTGGATTCATATTTTAAGAGCTTGCTCTGCTGGGAGGAGAATGAATGAGGCGGCTGGAGTGGAAGCAGGGAAAGCAGTCAGGAAGATGGCACACGTGGCCTCGGGGAGAGTGGTGAAGACAGAAGGAAGAAGATGGATGGATGGATTCCAGATGTATTTTGAAGGAAAAGTTTATAGGAACTGTTCGTAGATTAGATACAAGGTGGAGGGCAGGTGAATATCAGAGAGATTAAAAAGGTGCTTGGTTTTTAAATTGAACAGCTGCATGGGAAGTGGTACCATTCGCCGATCTGGGGAAGGCAGCAGAGAGTAGGGGAGTGGGGAGCAGTTTGGGGGTGGAATTTAGAGCTACACTGTGGCCAGAGCGTGATCAAGATGCCTATTATACATCCAAGTGGAAATGTCAAGGAGTCTGTTAATACTGGAGTTAGAGCTCCAGGAGATTGAGAGCTAGAGATACACATTTGTGTGTCAGCCATGGGAATGGATAGGATCACCAAGGAAGATGCCAGAGCAGAAAACCTGGGACTAGGACAGAGCCCCTACGTGCTCCAAATTAAGAGTATAAGAGGAGGATATTGAGAAACAGCCGTCAGTGAGGTAGGAAAAGAAGCAGAGGAGTGCATGTCACAGGAGTGGAAAGGAAGTGATAGGCAATGACTACACACACTGACACCTCATTCACATGGACACATGATGGTAAGTACGTCGGAGAATGCATGTGTGTTCCCAGAGGACTCACACACACGTGCACACACATCCTGAGGGCTGTCTGTCGGTGTATATAGTTATAGAATCCAATGCTTTTAGGGTTTGAAGCTCTTTTTAAAATTACATTTTACACATCAGTAAACTTGTAATGCAGGAGCTGCTTTCTTAGGGTTATTTATATCCCTGGGCTGCAGAAGGATTTGTCAGGAAATAATATGAATGTTATTTATCTGACTGTTCAGCTTTATTGACTGCCACATTTCACATCCTTCAGTTCTTTTTGGCAGAGGAGTAAATAACACTGCTATTAACCTCTAACACCAGTATAAAAATAGGCAGTTATTAAGGGGTAAATATTACTTTGACGATTATTGCCCCAGTCTGCTTTCTCTGGGAGATGTAATAAATAAGGCCTCTCGTGGGGTCCACAAAGTTCCCAGTTTCGTTGAGGGAGCTGGCAGCTCTCCTGGCCACGGGCTGTGATTTGGAGCCATGTGGAGCCGATAGAAAACACTCCATGAGCTACTGCTTGTTCCTGGAGGAAATCAAGGCAGCGTTAATGTCAGAGCTGAAAGTATCAGGTTAAGGTTTCTACCGGGAGTGAATTAGAGAGGGCTGAGACCCTGCCTAAGAGCCCAGAGAGCTGGGTTCAG
>NW_006792921.1:3088590-3111378 GCF_000442215.2 Lipotes vexillifer | reverse complement strand
CAGAGAGCTGGGTTCAGCAGCAGGTGAGTCTGTAGAAGCCTGGGGTTGGTTATGTCACCAGCTGAGGAACCCAAGCTATGGCTGTAGAAGCTTAGGGCCCAGAGTTTTCCTTGGTCATATTAATGAACAGGTTAACTGGCAAGTTAACTATAGGAAGTACTCCGTTTTGGAGGTAAAGAGATGCAGAGTTATGGTAAAAGGTAGAGAGAGAGTCTCAGACTAGAAGCCAAGAGCTTGAGCCTGTAGTCTCAACGCCAGTCTCCAGTTGTGTTATGATTCTGGGCAAGTTCTTTACCTTTTCATCCATAATAAACAAGGGGACTGAAATACATGGTTTCCCAAGACCCTTCCAGTCCAGAAATGCTTCGTCAATCACCCACTTAGGGCTGGCTGGATGAGTCTACCACGTCTGGGGAAAGTCACAGTGAGTGGTGAGCCAATAGCTGCCCACACGGTGAACATGATTGAGCGCCACAGCTAGAGCCAGCAACCGCCTTGTCATCCTACACAAGGTGCCAGCAAGAGTGGGACCCGCGTGCTCAAGCAACCGCTCGCTGTAGCCTGAACGGAGAGCCACTTGGTTTTGCAGCTCTGCCAGGGGTGCTGTAACATTGGCAATCTTTGTACACTATTATTTGCTCTCCAGGACTAAATTTTTTGGCTTCAAATATGATTTTTGATCTTGTTTTAACCTCTGATTACAAATGTGAAAACGTGTTTTTGTTTTTTCCTCCTTGAAAAACATTTAAATCCAGACTGCATAATTGAAAATTGGTTGGAATGTTTCATGCAGAATGAGAAGCATGCATGCTTCATATTGTGCAGGAGGTTAACTTCTGAAAAGCTGCCTTGATGTGAATGCATTCTAGAAACCCACTATCTAACGGGAGATTTTGTAAAATGAAGGGTCCAATATTAATTTAGTTTGTGTGTTTGGAAAGCCTGGGTTTTCACACATCAGTGGTGGTAGAGGTGGTGATTTGCAGTAAGGCACAGTTCTGCTTTCCTACATATAAACTATGCTAAAATAATTGAACGTAGTGTCACTCAAGCTACTTGCCTCGGTAAGACAAAACTTTAGGGGATCTTGGCACCTCCATTCCACTTAGAAAGCAAATGATGCTTATTCAAGAGAGTTTTATTTATAAAACAATAGAAATATGCACAAAAGAGTGAGGCATATAATGTCATAGACACACTTGGCAGAAATGTCAGCAGAACGGCTTGGAAATCTGGGCCTCGTTGAATTTTCCCAGGATTTACTATTTTATACTACAATGTTAATAGACACTGTGCCAGTATTTCCTGAAGGTTGTACATTGTTGCTAGGGGGCATTTAAAATCATTATGAGGATCACTTCGACTGGTTAGTTACCCCTAAGATAACCAAAAGAAATGTTCATTTTGGTAAAAGAAAAGAAAATTGTGTGTTTAAGAGTAGCATAGGGTATAAACACATATATCATACACATATAAGATGGGAATGGAGCACATGGAGAGAAAAAATAGAACATGGAAAAATGGTGAGAAGCAATCACAGAAAGGTTGGTTGATCACAGAGGGAGGGAGAGGTGCTTCCCTAAGCACAGAACTCTTCACTGATGAGCAACCCTGCCCATCCGCTGCCCAGTCACGTAAGGCCACACTAGGATGATACAGCCAGTCTGTGGAAAGTTGTAAGTCCTGGCACTGACACACTGCCAGGGAGTCCAGTCCTTCTGACCCAGCATAGCCTATTAGTCAGTGATCACAGGAAGTGTTCCTGTTGCTATGGAGATTGTGGCTATAGTGCTCCTTGGCATGAACTCCTCCCAAGAACTCCTTTCTTCCTGTCTCCACACTCCTTTTTCTTATTGGACCTGTTCTGTTTTTTCTAAAAGCAAAACAAAACTTGGTTTTTCCATGGTTCCTACTCAAAAATGAGCAAGGATTCAGACAGGACAGTGGCGATAGGCCATGGGGACCCTCCTGAGAGAGAAGTCATTTTAAGGGAAGGAGAACCCTGACCCCTGGAGCTGTCCAGAGTAGTTTGGGACAAGTGATTCTGAAGACAAGGTGGTGTCTTTTACCCAGAACTGTCTGCTGGCTGGAGCCCCCATTGGAATCATTGTGGGTCCTTTGATTGGGGGCCGGGGGTGGGGTCTCAGTAAAAACAAACAGAGCTAAACAAGAGAAGGAGAGAAATATTTGTGAGCCCATATGAGACTTTCCTAAGACCCGCCCCCCAAGAACTATCAAGGGACAGTTGGACACATTTATAGGGTCTCTTTCCGGAGGCAGCAGGGGTGCTGTACACCTGGAAGAACTGGTTTAAACAAGAGCTAGTGGAATTCAGGTTACTGTTGTTATGGAATCCATTTGTACTCCAGGATGAGGAGACCTGGAGAAACCAAGTCCCCGTTGTCGAATCAGATGCTTCCCCAGATGCACTGGGGCACAAGATTTAGATATAATGTCATTGTTACAGCATGGTCCTTGGGCTGGCAGCATCACCACCACCTGGGAGCTAGTCGGAAGTGCAGAATCTCAGGCCTCACTCTAGACCTACTGAATCAGAACCTGCATTTAACAAGGTCCTATGCACATTACAATTTGAGAAGCACTTCCCCAAAGCAGTGGCCACACACCAGAATTATCTAGGGAACTTAAAAAACTATTGATGCTTGGGTCTTATTCCCAAGAGATTCTAATAGTGTGTCCTAGGATCTGAGATTTTTACAAAGCTCCCTATATGATTTTAATATGCAGCCAGGAAAAAGAACTAAAGGAGGAATTTTTTCAGAATCCATGCCAGCGGCCATTTGCCAAGTAACCTACAGTGGGAGCCTCTTGGCCATCCTACCTATTTTCAGTTGGTTGGGTACTTTCAAATTAACATGTTTGCATTTATAAAATGTTAGTTGTGATTTGTGATCACAATTACAGGTATATTTTGACTTTCACAACAGAAATATTATGAAAAGTCACGTGCAATGATGTTTGTAGCTTGAACCATATTTCACACAGATATATTAACATTACAAGTCCTTTATCTAAGTCTACACCCTCTGTTAGTCAATATTATAGTATACATAAGACACACTTGTTATTTAAAGAATCTTTTTTGTAAAGCAGGTCACCTATTTATAATGTAACAGTCCTACCTATTTTTTCTAAGATTAAATTTTCATACATTAGGCTTCTTTGATATGAAGGGTTAACAGACATCTCATGTGTATGTTATGTGTACAGTCTCATATTTCATGACCTTCTCTCATGGCTAAGAATGTAGTTCCCATATTTGAACCTCAAACTCAACCAGAACGAAATCTTCCTTTCTCTCTGCATGCCTGCCAATGTCACTCTGTTAGAGTACCTTTTCTATCCACTCTATTTATTTCCCTCCTACCAGACTTTATGTTCGTTGAAGAATGAAAAGATCTGTGATCATCTCAATGGTGTGTCCATACGAGGTGCTCAATAAATGTCCGCTGAGCCCATGATGGGTGAACAGAGTGCAAATGAACAGAATCTGAGGGGGGGCTGTGTGATGTCCTCAGCATCTCCACTGGCTGGTCAGGGAGGCAGCACTGCCCTAGTCAAGCACGATGATGGGTTGGATAAGCCCACCTCCCCAGGCTTCCTGATGCTTCCCACCTTCTCTCCCTGACAAATCTCTATCACTTGCCTGTGGGTACCAGCTCCACCCTCTGCAGTGCTTGCTGGCTCTCACTCAACAAAAGAACAGACTCTCCCCCTCTACCCAAACATTCAATCTTTTCTCATACACCTCCAAAGAAGGCACACATGTAGGAAAGGCCCAGGTGAACCAAAATAAACAAGCTAGACAGGATTGTATCTGCAAAATCTATGTGGCCAGGATGTCATCTGACTTGACCAGGTAGTGTTGGGCCATTTTAGGACAATCATTGTCAAAATTACTAATTTCATCCAAATTTGACCTTGAAGTGAAGTTAATGCTGTGAATGTCATAAACAGTACTTACTGATGGAAGGAGAAAAAGAGAGAAGGAAGAGAGAGGGGGAATGAGGGAAAGACAGAGGGTTAGAGAAGGGCCACTGAAGCCAGCCCTCGTCCCAGATAACACGGCCACGCGGGTGGGAGCTTCCCGTCAAGGGGCAGCCGGGGTCCAGAGATAACAGCAACAGATAACAATAATCGTGAGTGCCTACCAGGGGCCAGTTCTGTGCTAAATCCTTTTGGTCATCTCCTTTTAACTCTCACGGTCCCCAAATGAGGAAACCAAGACACAGAGAGATCAGCTAACCAACCCAAGGCAACCCAGCCAGTTTCAGGGCTAAACTCAGACTCTGCCTTATGTCTGACACATTTCGTGTTTTCACTAGCCTGTCCCCCAACTGTAACGAGTTAATTGTCTGAACAATTTGTTAAGTCCCTGTCTTCCCTGCTGTTCCATAAGATCAAGGCCAAGGTCCCTGTCTGTTTCTCTCCCACCATATCTCCAGAGTCAAGCAGAGCACCTGGCATTGAATGGGTGCACAATACATTTTTGTTGAATAAACTTTGGAAAGAGGGAGGGAGGGAGGGATGGAGGGAGGAGGGAGGAAAGGAGGAGGGAGGGAGGAATTTGCTCTTATACTCAGAAAGCATTTTGCCTGGTGAAACTAAGTGCTGAATTACAAGGAAAACATTAGAAAAAACTCTGATGCTGAAAACTATACATAGAATGTTGAGTAAAATAACTTATTTTTCTAAATAGTTGATAGAAAATAAAATATCACCAAATAGTGTTGCTTCCCACAGTAAATATGTTTTTTATTGGGTTGTGCAGAGGAGGTTAGGAGGGGTGGGTCACCCTAAACTTCTGGCTGGACTGATGGAATTTTAAAACCGAAGAAAATACAACTCTCCAGTTAGGCAAAAGGAAACTTTTGTATTTGTGTTTTTCTTTAATGCCTCATTCTATCACTGGTCTTTTTCTTGTCAATAATTCTGGCAATGTAGTTAATGACTAGATTTTTCCGTTCAAAATTGCACGTTTCCCTACCTCAAGTGTAGCTTTGTTTTGTGGACAATGATATGAGCCATGCGCTAAACAAGGGAAAGCTCCCAGTTCTTTGCTACTTTAGTGTCTTTATGTTCCACCCATAAAGGTGGATCAGAGGGTCAGACTAGGAATGCAGAGCCAAGCTTAAAACAATCATTGATTGGGCACTGAGAAATGAAATGTCCCCCCAAAATTGAGAGAGTCTGCTAATAGCCGTGTTCCTGTTAGGTGAGGAACCTAGTCAAGGCATCTGTGCTTCTCAATGGGGGTCAGTGTGCCACACCCCACCCCAACTCCCCCACCCCCCATGTGTGACAGAGTGGCAGGACCACAGGAAGCCCTGGGATAAACCCAGTGAATCTTGGACTACTAATTTACCTAAGATATGAAAGAGGACTAGAGTAAATGTCCTCCATCCACACTCATGCCCTTCCAATCCACTTGGTACAACATCAGTCTTGTCAAAGTGCAAATCTGACCCCTCATGCTTCCATTTAAGCCCCCTCTTGCCCTTTGGGTACCAGCCTACATGATCCACTCCTTCCTCTGGTTCCCACCTCATCCTTGGACCTCTTCTTGCTTGTATCCTGCCTCACAGTCCTTCTCTCAGTTTCTCAAACACCTCGCTGTCTCCCCTGCCTGGGACCTTTGCTTCTCAGGTTCCTGCTGTGGACAACGTTCTACACTTCCCCTGGCTGACTCCGACTTATTCTTCAGCTCTTTAAATGTCATTTTCTCAAGGAAACTTTTCCTAACCTGCTCATTAGGTCAGATGCCCCAGTTATATGCACATAGAGCACCCTGTACTTCTTTCTCCTAGCACTTATGTTACTTGGAATTCATGGGTTCACTGATTAATTCATTTCGATTGTATGTTTAATGCATATTTTGTTCACTAGATTGTAAGCTTCATAAGGGCAGAGCTCATTCTATCTTGTTGAACATTATAAACCTAGCACAGTGCCTGCTACATAGTAGGTGCTCAGTAAATATTTGTTGTTGATGTTTAATAAATAAGCAAATAAAGTGCCATTTTAACCCTGATGCTAGTCTCCCACAGAACTCTAATCCACCCAGGGCAGTTGATCCCACCTCTCAGGACATATATATGACACTCTGACCATGTGTCCAGAAGGAAAAGGCAACTATGATGGTAAGAGAAAATCAGGGCCGTCAGGATTAACAGGAGGAGCCTTTGTACACAGCACACGGGACACAAATAGCTTTAGAATCATGGAAAAACAATGGCTTTCTTTTTTTAATTATTATTACAAACTTATTACATTTATTTATTTATTTTTGGCTGCATTGGGTCTCGCAGGCCCTAGAGCACAGGCTCAGTAGTTGTGGCACACGGGCTTAGGTGCTCCACGGCATGTGGGATCTTCCCAGACCAGGGCTCGAACCTGTGTCCCCTGCCTTGGCATGCGGATTCTTAACCACTGTGCCACCAGGGAAGCCCCAACAATGGCCTTCTAAAAAGAAATAAGAAGAAGCGAAGAAGGAGAAGAGAAGTGCCATGTGGAGAATTGGCGAGGAACATGGGATGGCTGTGGTGCTGATGCAGCTGAGCTTCCGGGTAGACCGTGGTAGGGGCTGCAGGATGAGAGGAAGGAGAAGGGGACTCTGAGGGTGACAGAGGGACAGCTGGGAGCCTCTGACATTGGCACAACAAATCCATCTGGCTGAGTTAGCTCTGGTGAAGCCCAGAACCACATTTATGCTATAGAGAAAAGGAGGACTTTTCTAATGCCAGGAATAAAGAACTCCTAGCAGGAGATGAGACAAGGAAGAAAGAAACTGAATTGTAGAGATACCTGACTTTTAAAATGGAATATCATAGATGAAACTGATTTACTTGACTAAAAGGGCAGCCGTGGCATAAATGTTAAAAGTCCATTTGTTTTCCCATATCACAAAACACAAATCACTAAATTTGCAATATGAATGCTTTATTGTGCTTTAAAAATTCTGAATTCTTTAGGCTGTTCTTTTTCTGTTCCAAAAAAGCTACTTTAAAAGCTCACATTAGAATATTTTATAACTCTTTTATCCCTCCTGAACATCTGTGAACTGGAAAGACTATAGTATATATTACAGCAACAATCCATTTAAAGAAAAACAATTAAAATGAAAACGACTTCCATTTCTGTGGCATAAAACTCTAATTCTCTCTCCTTTGAAATTTTATCACCACTCTGACATGATATAGTCACAGCTCCACTTACACACAATGTTAATTTCACTCATACTCTACTTAATCTTCAAAACATTGCAGAATAACATTTTTCTTTAGTAATTTATCATTTACTATGATAAGGCAAAGTGTTTAGAGGATGTTAGAGGTTTTTTTCAAGTTTGCATTTATCTCAGTGCTGAAATGTGCTCTGAATGCTATTAAAATATATCATTTATATACTTTCACATTGAACTATATTAACTCTACCTTAACTAGACATTTATTAAGAGCAGCATATTTATTTCCCATTCAGGACTTTTTAAATCTGCGAAGTCAGCTCTATGGAAATGAGCAATTTTTGCCAGCCTTATACTGTGTAATAGGTTAAACTGAGCAGAAACCCCAGGGCTCCACTGTGGTGGGGTACACAAGTGCATAGCTTTTCTGGGCTTCCTTAAATCATTTTCCAATGCACAGCCTCTCTTCATTTCACCTGCTGCCAGTGATATGTTCTTAACTCTAAATAAACTCACGACAACTCTCATCATTCATTCATTCATCCACTCATCACTTAACAAATATCTTCTATATTTTCTATGTAGGGGTATTCCAAGATGAACATGTCTTACTTCAAGATCTTTCCCTTGAGATTAATAAGAAATCATACATTCCACTTGTTAATTTAATTTTTATTTACAGCAAAATATAATGTTCCCATGTCACTTAGAAAGCCAAGGTTTATAGGGCTTGTAAAGGAAAATTACAGTTCCTGTTCTGCCTCTCCCTACCCTTAATCCTGCATTCCAGAGGTCATTTTCAATTTTTAGCCACTTCTTGTTTTTATCTCCATATTTATAAATAATATGTTTCTATTGTTTTTTTAATATATATTCAGTTTTAGATAATATCTACTGACTCCCAACTATGGAAGATACTGGGTTTTTTCTTTTTATACTATCACTTCCCCACACACATCAAAGACTTACCCTCCCTTCCAACCTCTCAGTTGTAGTATTGTGATGAATAAGTAATTATTATTCACAGTTGAGCCATAATGGTAGACTATAACTCCATTTCTTTTTTTTTGTATAGCTTTTTGTTTTCCCCAGAGTTAATCACTGCTTTTCTCATTTGTTTAGCTTTCTATGTCCCTATAACTAATCGAACCTTACTTAAATCCTCTGATAGAACTGTAAAATCTCTCCATATGTACAAATATACCAGGTTGTCTATCAGTTTCTTCTGCTGTTGTTTTTTTTTTTTTTTAAGACATCAACCTTGAAGTCTCTTGTCTTTCTGCTACAGCCTGGACTGGTTGCTCCCTAGGCCTGATGACCATCTGTCAGGCTGGGATGTCCCTTCACTCTCATTCTGGAAATTCCTTTACCTCTCTCCTGTGTTAGATTCCTATTTTCTCAGTCCTAGGTTTTTCTTTCTCAATTTCTCCCATGTTTTGGTGGAGTATACCCTCTTGTAGCTTCTTGAGAAAGGTGCTTGGGGGATATAAGATGCCTCCAAATCCTGAACCTGTCTAAGGATCCATGGTACAAAAGACTTCTTTCTTATTTGTTTCTCCCCTGCAGGCTTTTTTATGTTTCAGCTTTTCCCAGCCTGGCAAACTACTTAAGACTATCAGCCATGAAAATTTTGTTAAAATTTCTTTTCTGCTACTGTCTCCTCTCATTCTCTTAGTCCTTGTGAGTTTATGCCTTTTATATCCTTTTACAGCAGTTTCTGGAGGGAACAGAGATAAACATATATGTTTCATTTACCATATTTAGCCTGAAGTATAATAATTTCCTTTTATAATACTAGGGATTTAGTTCCGCAAATATGACTATTCATTTATTCTTTCACTTGCTTAAATAGAGAGAGGGCACTTACTCTATGCCAGGCCTTATTCTAGGCCTTGGGGATACAGCACTAAACAAAGCTGACAAAATTCCCGACCTTCATGGAAACTACATAGAATGTGGAGGGATGGCTGGCCAATAAGCAAAATAATTAATAAAATATGTATCATAATATGATGATGTTTTACAGAAAAAAAATAAAGCTGGGTGGGAGAAGGGCATTCACATTTAAATAGGATGGCCACAGAAGGCCTCGTTGAAAAGGTGATATTTGACCAAAGGAATGAGAGAGCAAGATATGTGACTCTGGGGAAAAAGTATTCCAGAGGAAGAACATGTGTGATGGCCTTGAGGTGGCCTAGAATGTTCAGGGAAGAGCAAGGATGTCAGTGTGACTGAGTAGAGAAAAGGAGAAGCGGAGAACAGAGAGGTTGCTGGGGGTCAGGCTCATATCATCTCTGGCTTTAGAAACTGTCACTGTAAATGATAACCAAGCCCAAGCTGGCTCTGCTCTCCAAACAACAGGCCAGTAAATGGGGAGATGAGTTGCTGGGGCAAGAAATAACAACTTTAATCTCAAAGCTAGCAGACCGAGAAGATGGCAGACTAGTCTTTCAAAGAACCATCTTCTCTCAGTCCGAATTTGTGCTCCTTTTATACAGAGGAAGGGGTTGGGGAGGGACCCACTGCAATGCCAATCAATGGCTGAGCAGGACCGCTAACGGCTGCTGACTAACAGCCACATGCCTGCCCAGCTCCTATAACATAAGGATTTATATTCCTGCAGCTACAGCTTTATTTATAGAACTAACTCCTGACTGGTCATTTCTCTCCTCATCTTCTTAAAGCCCTTTCAGAAAACATGTTTCTAGGGTGGGAGTTCATTTTCCTTTTAAAGAACATCAATATTTCCAGCTCAGAGCACTCTGTTCAAGACTTGTGGTTGCCAGGGGGGAGGGGGGATGGGAGAGGAATGGATTGGGAGTTTGGGATTAGCAGATGCAAACTATTATACATAGGATGGATAAACAACAAGGTCCTACTGCATAGCACAGGGAACTATATTCAATATCCTGTGATAAACCATAATGGAAAAGAATATGAAAAAGAATGTATAAATATGTATGACTGAATCACTTTGCTGTACAGCAGAAATTAACACCACATTGTAAATCAACTAGACTTCAATAAAATAATTTTTTTTAAAAAGAACACTCTGGGGCTTCCCTGGTGGTGCAGTGGTTGAGAATCTGCCTGCCAATGCAGGGGACACAGGTTCGAGCCCTGGTCCGGGAAGATCCCACATGCTGCGGAGCAACTAGGCCCGTGAGCCACAACTACTGAGCCTGCGCGTCTGGAGCTTGTGCTCCACAACAAGAGAGGCCGCGACAGTGAGAGGCCCGCGCACCGCGATGAAGAGTGGCCCCCGCTCGCCGCAACTAGAGAAAGCCCACGCACAGAAATGAAGACCCAACACAGCCAAATATAAATAAATAAATAAATAAAAATAAAATTAAAAAAAGAACATTCTGTTCAAATATGTGCATGATTACCTCCCTCTCACTATTCGGCTTCCTCTCAATGCCACCTACTCAGACATTAGTACCCTAAAGGCTCCCCAAGTATCCTCTACCGTCTCCCCCTCCACCATTTTTCATAGAATTTACCACATTTTGAAATTATTATGTTCATTTATTTGTTAGCTTGGTTTTTTATTTGGTCTCCACTATTAGAATTAAAGCTCCATAGAAGGGACAACATTTAATTTGTTTGCTGTATGCTGCACAACCCTACCCATCCAGTGCCCAGCTATTGAATGGACAGATGGACAGATGGACAGATGGGTGGAGATGACTTTGGACAAAACTGGGAATGTCCAATAATTACCTTAAATTGGGTCTTTTAGAATATCTTTCTCCTTTTATCCTATTCTTTAGTTTCATTTAGCTTGTGCTTTTCATTACAAAGAGGCTAATGAACAAAAAAAAAAAAACCGTAAATGTCTTGAATTAGCACTTCTATCATATTCCCAAGTTGCATTTTCCTCTTCAGTGTGTTTTATAATCCTTATTTCATCTGTGGTTTATAACAGTATAAACCATAGGCTGTGAGCCTAGCTCACACACAACTTAATTGAATGCAATATTTTCAAAAGAAAGACTCAACTCCATTATGACTTGAAACCTCGCTTCTCTAATAAGCAAAGTCCCAGTTTTCTTAGCATAATAATGTCTACTGCGTTATTGCTCTGTTCATTTTTGAAAGCTGAGATTTGTGGGGAGAAAGATGGGGTGGGGGGAGACCTCTAAATGTTCTTATCACTCATAAAGAGCTAGAGCCAGATGAGGAAGGAAGAAAAAAGAGCAGCAAGAGTTATAGGAATTTTGGCCAGAGATTGATTGAAGCCACTAAGCCCCCGACTAAAACAATGACATGCTAATGGCCACGTAACAATTTGATGGATGATGCAAGGGGTCAAATAAAAGTGAATTAACACAGGCAGCAAACAATATGGAGGAAACAGCCAGCAGCAAGAGAAGGACAAAAAGTCTACATGGAAAACTTTGAAGGAGCAAAAAGAAAAAAAGGAGAAGACAACTGAGGCTCTTGGGACTCTTCCACAATGAGCTAAAACTGGCTTCTTGGATGAAACCACCATTATTAGTTCAGTCTAAATCTTTTTAGAGAGGAAATTTAAGATGTTGTAAAATCATTTTAAATGTTTCTGTTTCTTATTACGTCCCTCTGTCCTTTAGGGTTTATTTTTTGTTTGTTTTGTTTTAAGGAAATTAGGGTAAAGTTTCATATAAATATGAATCAGAGATGTAAAATGAATCCTGGCCTGGGCCTCCTTTTTTAATACATTAAGAAATTGAGGTCCAGGTTAACTTGGCCAAGGTTAACACCACACAGTCTTCTGTTATTTGCAGCTGTACACTAGACAGGTTGACTGTGATTCACCTATGTGTCCCTCCATCCAGCATTCACAGGGTCTAGCACACTACATAAGTGCTCCATAACCTGAGCTGAGTGAGTGAGAAATGGCAACTATTTCTATTTGGTGTTATGCCGCATGGGTCTGTCTTCTGAAAGGCTGCCCTATTCTCTCTAACTAGTACACAAAGTAACAATGGCTATGGATAGGGGAATGCATGTCTGCAGTGTGGCAATGGGCAATTTAAGGAAATGTATCATATCGGTCAGAAACAGAGAGCTCTCCAGAGTACCGAGACTCCGGGGATCCACGACATCCCTTTCACAATCACAGAGGTAGCCTCCAGAACACCACAGTGCCCCAGGTAAGAGCTGCTCATCCATAGAACTGACCAGTGACTCATGTAGATTGAGGTTTATGACCTTACTTCTTAATGACCTCACTTTTCCTTCTGTTTAGTGAAAATCCCTTTTCCCAAGTCCTAAGGAGTTACCATATATATGCTTAATATAATTTTGAGAGCCGACAGAGACACTGACATAAGCTTCTAATTGAGCACAAATGATAAGACAGCATTACTTAGTCCTCCATTTTCCATTTGGTCCACACCTCCATGCCCATCTTTGATAACCAATAAAGCTGTCAAGTGAAGTTCACACCAAGTAGCAGATTCCTTCATGTAATGCTACTGAAGTATCACATCAACCCTCTAAAATAGTGTCATTCCACTCCGTCCACATCAAGAGAAAGCAAGGCTTGGCAAATGTAAGTGGCTTTCTCAGGGCCATGCAAAAGCCCGGGTTCAAACCAAGGACTGTTTGACTACAGTACCCTTTCTATATTCCATTCATTTCCACTAGGGAGATTTCAGTCAGACTGAAAAAATAATCAAGGCCAAGCAGGTGGCTATGGGGTCAGGAGAAAGATTTATCAACCCATTGTAAAGGCTGATCTTCAGAACTGGCAAGCTCTGTACTGAGCTTTTCTTGGATATCACTATGTAATCTATACAGTGGTATTTCAGTGGACAGAGCTCATACCTGTATGTAATAATTTTCTTTGAACTCATATACTCTAAGAAATGCCAATAAACTCTGTTGAAGTAATTTCTCACCCACAGCACAAGTATTTATGCAGAAGGACCCTAGATCTCCTGAACAAGAGAAGAACACCCCATAAAGTCTGCACAGAGCAGCCATTACATGCAAAATGGATATTTGAAAAAGAACACATCTGACCCTTCCATTGATTGAACTTTCCTTCAAAGTGCCCTTCAGGGAGTACTGAACTGGTTACCAGGAAACAGAGATTCTTTTCTGGAATGAATTCTTGCCATTCTAAGTGTCTTTGAGTGTGTCACTTACTAGAATCTTGATTCCCAACTTACAGTGGGGGTAGTCTCCCTGTTGGGCTTCCTCAGTCAAGACATGTCTGGAGATTCAGAATATATCTGGAAATAGTTATGAAGTTATTGTGGATGTATGAAATGATGATCTTTTAAAATTGTACATTATAATGGAGCTATTTTCTAGTATGTCATTTAGAAGGCACTGAGTGATAGTAATTGAAATAATGAAAAAGCATTTTCCACATTGGTTCGGCATTAAATGTGAACCTTTCCTTGGTGTTAAGATGTAAACTTTGTGCGATGCATTTTGAGGGAGCCTAGAGTTTTGGAACAAGCTTGGGTGAGCACATCTAAGTTCTAACCCAGCTCCTGTCACACACTAGCTCTATGATGTAGGGCGAGTGTCTCCACCACCTGGGGCTTGGTTTCTTCACTTGTAAAGTGAGAAACTTGGGTGAGGTGATCCCAAAGGTCTCATAATGCTGGCTCTTATTCTGCAATCATGTCACCTTTCTGGATCATGCAAAAGCATAAAAAGCCATTGGCCTCAGTGTTTTATAGTCCACTGAGGGACTTGAAGAACAAACATTAATAAATAGCATACTTATACATTGTGATTAGTGCCAAGAAGAACTAAACTAATAGTAGTGTTGTAGTATAATGGGGGAGGGGAGCTAATACTCAAGGGCAGGAAGGTATGGAGGGCAAGAGGAAGTCTTGCTAATTTCCTCATTTTTACAGCAGGCTGTTAAAATATATTGTTTGAAACTGACAAATCAAGAAAGTTTTCAATATATTATTAAAAGTTACTGGGGTATCATTAGAATAACAAAAATCAGAATGTCAGTCTTCAAAATTACTAGAAGGCAAGTACATTCACTCAGCATAGAGCATAAAGCAAGAAAGCCTAGGCCATACAGGGAAAGATAAAAAAGAAAGAGCAAAATAATGAATCATAAAATAAGATGATAGGCTCTTTGGTGGGGCTAATGGCGGGCTCTGGGAGAGCTCACGCCAAGGAGTACTTCCCAGAACTTCTGCTGCCAGTGACCTGTCCCCACGGTGAGCCACAGCCACCACCCACCTCTGCAGGAGACCCTCCAACACTAGCAGCCGTGTGGCTGACAGGGTCTTCATGCTCCAGCTGGGTGTCAGGCCTGTGCCTCTGAGGTGGGAGAGCTGAGTTCAGGACATTGGTCCACCAGAGACCTCCTGGCCCCACGTAATATCAAATGGCAAAAGCTCTCCCAGAGATCTCCTCTCAACGCTAAGACCCAGCTCCACTCAACGACCAGCAAGCTACAGTGCTGGACACCCTACACCAAACAACTAGCAAGACAGGAACACAACCACACCCATTAGCAGAGAGACTGCCTAAAATCATAATAAGGTCACAGACACCCCAAAACACACCACCGGACACGGTCCTGCCCCCAGAAAGACAAGATCCAACCTCATCCACCAGAACACAGGCACCAGTCCCCTCCACCAGTAAACCTACACAGCCCACTGAACCAACCTTAGCCACTGGGGACAGACACCAAAAACAACAGGAACTATGAACCTGCAGGCTGTGAAAAGGAGACCCCAAACACAGTAAATTAAGCAAAATGAGAAGACAGAGAAACACACAGCAGACGAAGGAGCAAGGAAAAAACCCACCAGACCAAACAAATGAAGAGGAAATAGGCAGTCTACCTGAAAAAGAAGTCAGAGTAATGATGTAAAGATGATCCAAAATCTTGGAAATAGAATGGAGAAAATACAAGAAACATTTAACAGGGAACTGGAAGAACTAAAGAGCAAGTAAACAATGATGAACAACAAAATAAATGAAATTAAAAATTCTCTAGAAGGAATTCAATAGCAGAATAACTGAGGCAGAAGAACGGATAAGTGACCTGGAAGATAAAATAGTGGAAATAACTACTGCAGAGCAGAAAAAAGAAAAAAGAATGAAAAGAATTGAGGACAGTCTTAGAGACCTCTGGGACAACATTAAACACACCAACATTAGAATTATAGGGGTCCCAGAAGAAGAAGAGAAACAAAAATGGACTGAGAGAATATCTGAAGAGATTATAGTTGAAAACTTCCCTAATATGGGAAAGGAAATAGTCAATCAAGTCCAGGAAGCACAGAGATTCCCAACCAGGATAAATCCAAGGAGAAACACGCCAAGACACATACCAATCAAATTATCAAAAATTAAATACGAAGAAAAAATATTAAAAGCAGCAAGGGAAAAGCAACAATTAACATACAAGGAAATCCCCATTAAGGCTAACAGCTTATCTTTCAGCAGAAACTCTGCAAGCCAGAAGGGAGTGGCAGGACATATTTAAAGTGATGAAAGGGAAAAACCTACAACCAAGATGACTCTACCCAGCAAGGATCTCATTCAGATTCGATGGAGAAATTAAAACCTTTACAGACAGCAGAAGCTAAGAAAATTCAGCACCACCAAACCAGCTTTACAACAAATGCTAAAGGAACTTCTCTACGCAGGAAACACACAAGAAGGAAAAGACCTACAATAACAAACCCAAAACAATTAAAAAAATGGTAATAGGAACATATATATCGATAACTACCTTAAATGTAAATGGATTAAATGCTCCAACCAAAGGACAGACTGGCTGAATGGATACAGAAACAAGTCCCGTACATATG
Source organism: Lipotes vexillifer (assembly GCF_000442215.2). Taxonomy (NCBI): domain Eukaryota; kingdom Metazoa; phylum Chordata; class Mammalia; order Artiodactyla; family Lipotidae; genus Lipotes; species Lipotes vexillifer. The sequence goes on along the minus strand of NW_006792921.1, from coordinate 3,095,382 downwards.
CTTCCTACAAGAGACCCACTTCAGACCTAGGGACACATACACACTGAAAGTGAGGGGATGGAAAAAGATAGTCCATGCAAATGGAAATCAAAAGAAAGCTGGAGTAGCAATTCTCATATCAGACAAAATAGACTTTAAAATAGACTATTACAAGAGACAAAGAAGGAGACTACAAAATGATCAAGGGATCAATCCAAGAAGAAGATATAACAATTGTAAATATTTATGCACCCAACATAGGAGCACCTTAATACAAAGGCAAATGCTAATAGCCATAAAGGGGAAATTGACAGTAACACAATCATAGTGGGGGATTTTAACACCCCACTTTCACCAATGGACAGATCATCCAAAATGAAAATAAATAAGGAAACACAAGCTTTAAATAATACATTAAACAAGATGGACTTAATTGATATTTATAGGACATTCCATCCAGAAACAACAGTATACACTTTCTTTTCAAGTGCTCATGGAATATCCTCCAGGATAGATCATATCTTGGGTCACAAATCAAGCCTCGGTAAATTTAAGAAAATTGAAATCATATCAAGTATCTTTTCCAACCACAGTGCTATGAGACTAGATATCAATTACAGGAAAAAATCTGTAAAAAATACAAACACATGGAGGCTAAACAATACACTACTAAATAACCAAGAGATCACTGGAGAAATCAAAGAGGAAATCAGAAAATACCTAGAAAAAAATGACAATGAAAACACGATGACCGAAACCCTGTGGGAAGCAGCAAAAGCAATTCAAGAGGGAAGTTTATAGCAATACAATCCTACCTTAGGAAACAAGAAAAATCTCAAATAAACAACCTAAACTTACACCTAAAGCAATTAGAGAAAGAAGAACAAAAACACCCCAAAGTTAGCAGACGGAAAGAAATCATAAAGACCAGATCAGAAATAAATGAAAAAGAAATGAAGGGAAAAATAGCAAAGATCAATATAACTAAAAGCTGGTTCTTTGAGAAGATAAACAAAATTGATAAACCATTAGTCAGACTCATCAGGAAAAAAAGGGAGAAGACTCAAATCAATAGAATCAGAAATGAAAAAGGAGAAGTAACAGCTGACACTGCAGAAATACAAAGGATCATGAGAGATTAATACAAGCAACTATATGCTAATACAATGGACAATCTGGAAGAAATGGACAAATTCTTAGAAAAGCACAACCTTCCGAGACTGAACCAGGAAGAAACAGAAAATATGAACAGACCGATCACAAGTAATGAAATTGAAACTGTGATTAAAAATCTTCCAAAAAACAAAAGCTCAGGACCAAATGGCTTCACAGGTGAATTCTATCAAATATTTAGAGAAGAGCTAACACCTATCCTTCTCAAACTCTTCCAAAATATAGCAGAGGGATGAACACTCCCAAACTCATTTTACGAGGCCACCATCACCCTATTACCAAAACCAGACAAAGATGTCACAAAGAAAGAAAACTACAGGCCAATATCTCTGATGAACATAGATGCAAAAATCCTCAACAAAATGCTAGCAAACAGAATGCAACAGCACATTAAAAGGGTCATACACCATGATCAAGTGGGATTTATCCCAGGGATGCAAGGATTCTTCAATATACACAAATCAATCAATGTGATAAACCACAGTAACAAACTCAATAGATGCAGAAAAATGTTTTGACAAAATTCAACATTCATTTATGATAAAAACCCTCCAGAAAGTAGGCATAGAGGGAACTTAACTCAACATAATAAAGGCCACATATGACAAACCCACAGCCAACAATGGTGAAAAACTGAAACCATTTCCTCTAACATCAGAAAGAAGACAAGGTTGTCCACTCTCACCACTATTATTCAACATAGTTTTGGAAGTTTTAGCCACAGCAGTCAGAGAAGAAAAGGAAATAAAAGGACTCCAAACTGGAAAAGAAGAAGTAAAGCTGTCACAGATGACATGATACTATACATAGAGAATCCTAAAGATGCTACCAGAAAATTACTAGAGCTAATCAATTAATTTGATAAAGTAGTAGGATACAAAATTAATGCACAGAAATCTCTTGCATTCCTATACACTAATGATGAAAAAACTGAAAGAGAAATTAAGGAAACATTCCCATTTACCATTGCAACAAAAAGAATAAAATACCTAGGAATAAACCTACCTAAGGAGACAGAAGACCTGTATGCAGAAAACTATAAGACACTGATGAAAGAAATTAAAGATGATACAAATAGATGGAGAGATATACCATGTTCTTGGATTGGAAGAATCAACATTGTGAAAATGACTATACTACCCAAAGCAATCTACAGATTCAATGCAGTCCTTATCAAACTACCACACAAAAAATTTCACAATTTGTATGGAAACACAAAAGACCCCGAATAGCCAAAGCAATCTTGAGAACAAAAAATGGAGCTGGAGGAATCAGGCTGCCTGACTTCAGACTATACTACAAAGCTACAGTAATCAAGACAGTATGGTACTGGCACAAAAACAGAAAGATAGATCAATGGAATAGGATAGAAAGCCCAGAGATAAACCCACGCACATATGGACACCTTATCTTTGATAAAGGTGGCAGGAATGTACAGTGGAGAAGAGACAGCCTCTTCAATAAGTGGTGCTGGAAAAACTGGACAGCTACATGTAAAAGAATGAAATTAGAACACTCCCTAACACCATATACAAAAATAAACTCAAAATGGATTAAAGACCTAAATGTAAGGCCAGACAGTATAAAACTTTTAGAGGGAAACATAGGCAGAACACTCTATGACATAAATCCCAGCAAGATCCTTTTTGACCCACCTCCTAAAGAAATGGAAATAAAAACAAAAATAAACAAATGGGACCTAATGAAACTTCAAAGCTTTTGCACAGCAAAGGAAACCATAAACAAGACCAAAAGACAACCCTCAGAATGGGAGAAAATATTTGCAAATGAAGCAACTGACAAAGGATTAATCTCCAAAATTTACAAGCAGCTCATGCAGCTCAATATCAAAAAAGCAAACAACCCAATCCAAAAATGGGCAGAAGGCCTAAATAGACATTTCCCCAAAGAAGATATACAGATTGCCAACAAACACATGAAAAGATGCTCAACATCACTAATCATTAGAAGAATGAAAATCAAAACTACAAGGAGGTATCACCTCACACCAGTCAGAATGGCCATCATCAAAAAATCTTTGTACAATAAAAGCTGGAGAGGGCGTGGAGAAAAGGGAACCCTCTTGCACTGTTGGTGGGAATGTACATTGGTACAGCCACTATGGAGAACAGTATGGAGGTTCCTTAAAAAACTAAAAATAGAACTACCATACAACCCACCAATCCCACTACTGGGCATATACCCTAAGAAAACCATAATTCAAAAAGAGTTATGTACCACAATGTTCATTGCAGCTCTATTTACAATAGCCAGGACATGGAAGCAACCTAAGTGTCCATCAACAGATGAATGGATAAAGAAGATTTGGCACATATATACAATGGAATATTACTCAGCCATAAAAAGAAATGAAATAGTTATTTGTAGTGAGGTCGATGGACCTAGAGTCTGTCATACAGAGTGAAGTAAGTCAGAAAGAGAAAAACAAATACCATATGCTAACACATATATATGGAATCTACAAAAAAAAAAAAAAGGTTCTGAAAAACCTAGGGGCAGGACATGAATAAAGATGTAGACGTAGAGAATGGACTTGAGGACAAGGGGAGGGGGAAGTGTAAGCTGGGATGAAGTGAGAGAGTGGTATGGACTTATATATACTACCAAATGTAAAATAGATAGCTAGTGGGAAGCAGCTGCATAGCACAGGGAGATCAGCTCGGTGCTTTGTGACCACCTAGAGGGGAGGATAGGGAGGGTGGGAGAGAGAAGAAAGAAAGAGGAGATATGGGGATAACGTATATGTATAGCTGATTCACTTTGTTATAAAGGAAAAACTAACACACCATTGTAAAGCAATTATACTCCAATAAAGATGTTAAAAAAAATAAGATGATAAAACTAAGATCAAAAAGAGTTTATTAGTAAATGTAAATGAGAAAACTCTTCTATTTAAAAGAAAAAGACTCTCAAATTAGATAAAAATTATAATTCAGCCATACAACACCATCAAGAAATACATCGGTAATAAAATTATTTAGAAAGGTTGAAAGTAAAAGGATAAGCAAAGATGTGGAAATTAACTGCAAGCAAAAAACAGCAAGAACCATGATAATATCAACCAAAGTTAAATTCAGGACAATGCTATAAAAAACAAAGATAAACACTTTTTAATGATAAATGTAAAATATAGTGAATTTTCATGCAGCAAACAGCATTGCTTCAAAATGCATAAAAGAAAAACTGCAGTGTATAAAAAGAGAAATATACAAAAAGGTAATTGCAGTGGGAAATTTAAATCACTTTTCTCAGTCTATGCCAGATCAAGTAGACTGAAAAGTGAGTAAAGCTATTGAAAATCTAAATCCCACAGTGTGTGTGTGCACGTGTGTGTGTAAGCACACAAACTTGCATGTGTATATCTATATCTGCATCTATATACAACTAAACCTTGAATACAGAGAATACGCCTATTATTCAATTGATAAAATAGCCACATTCCTAAAAGTTAAGCCACAGAGAAAAATCTCAATATACTTCAAAAAATAGAACTATTACATGTCACAGTCTCTAATCTCAGTGCAATTAAACTGCAAATTAATTTTTTAATCAAACACACAAAAAAATCTTAACCATCTGAAAATTGAGACCACCCCCCCTTTCTTAACACTTGGTCCAAAGAGGAAATAAAAAATATAGTAACTAGAAAATACTGATATTGCAAGAACTGTGTATCTGAACCTTTGAGATACCTCCTCTCATAACATAGTTCTACTTATTAGCATTGCTAAACAAGAAAGAATGAAAATAAATAATACAAGCAGTCAGGCAGGCAGGCAAGTTAAAAATAATAATAAAATATACCTAAATTAAAGGCAGAAGGAACTAATTTTAAAAATAGTGGAGCTGGGGCTTCCCTGGTGGTGAAGTGGTTAAGAATCTGCCTGCCAATGCAAAGGACACGGGTTCAAGCCCTGGCCCAGGAAGACCCCACATGCCGCGGAGCAACTAAGCTCGTGTGCTACAACTACTGAGCCTGCACGCTAGAGCCCATGAGCCACAACTACTGAGCCCACGCGCCACAACTACTGAAGCCTGCGCACCTAGAACCCGTGTTCCACAACAAGAGAAGCCACAGCAATGAGAGGCCCGTGCATTGCAGCAAAGAGTGGCCCCCGCTCGCCGCAACTAGAGAAAGCCCGCACACAGCAACGACAACCAACACAGCCAAAAAAATAAAATAAAATAAATTAATTAAATAAAAAAAAATAGTGGAGCTAATAAACAGATCCAAGAGGTGGTTCTTGGAAGAAGTAAAAGTAAAGCAAAGAAAACAATAAAATAGAAAAACTAATCATGAGCCAAGTTAGTCAAGTAAAAAAGTGGAACAAAATTATATAAAATTAGAAGTAACCACAGATAAAGAGGGAAAAGTTATAAGAGAACCAACAAATAAATCCAAGAGCTAATTCTCTGAAAACAAACAAAAGAATAAATCTCTTGTTTAATATAATTAAGGGAAAAGTGAACAATACAAAATGAAAATAGTAAGTGGGGAACTAATAGATATACACAAAATTTTTTAAATTCTGAGATACTCCTTGGCTCAGACCTACTGAAATAGAACTGAAAATCTGGATGAAATGGATGGTTTTCAGAAAAATATAAATGACTAAAACCAACCATAGGAGTTGTAGAAAATCTAAGTGACTAATTACCATAGAAAAATAGAAAACAAAATTATCAAAAATTCATTCCCTTCCCCAGCAACAGAATCAGACACTTTCATAGGTGTAAAGAATGTTTTCTACCAAATCTTTACAGAAAAGATAATTCCAGGACTACTTAAATTGTTTCAGCCCACAGCAAAAGAAGAAAAACCTCCAAATTAATTTTTGAAGCTAGCGAGATATCAATTCCAAAACCTGACAAAGATAATATGCACATACAAAAAGAAAAACTACAGTCCAAACTAATCTATTAATACCGAGGGGAAAAAAAAACTAAATAAAATTTTAGCAGGCAGAAGCCTGCAGTACATTAAGAGAATGCTACCTCCTGACCATAAATTAAAAGATTCCTGTTGAGCATAGCTGTCCAAAACATAGATTCAGGAGTCAAATGCCTGTATTCAGTTGCCAGCTCTGTTACTCACCAGGTATAGGACTTTGGACACATAATTATTTAACTTCTCTATGCCATAGTTTTCTCATTAATTATAGTGTATTGAGAGGATTCAGTGAATTAATACATGTAAAGTGCTTAGAACAGCCCCTGGCACATACTAAATACTGAATAAATACTAGCAATTTATTATTTAATAGTGGAGAAAGCTATTACTATCATTCACCATATTAATAGATCAAAGGAGAAATGTTGTAATCATTTCCACAGATGCTGAATCATGGAATTACCTGACATTCATTTTTTATTTTTATACAATTTTAACAAAATATTATTGATGGATGCTTCCCTAATATCTTAACTCAATAAAATAACAAGATCATTAAGCAAAGCATGAATCATACTGATTGCCTGGGGAAACCCTAGAAGCCTTCCTGTTCAAATCAGAAGACCAGGGTATCCACTAACCTCACTGAAATTTGACAATGTTCTAGACGTACAAATCATTCCAATAGAACAGGAGAAAGAAATTAAAAAGTGAAAACATAGGGAAAG
>NW_006792921.1:3038791-3088542 GCF_000442215.2 Lipotes vexillifer | reverse complement strand
GGAAAGAGTAAGTAAAATTATTATTTGCAGAGTATAAAAAGATACTCCATTGAAAATGATAATAGACCAAAAGAAATCAGAAAATTGATGGATATGAAAATAAGATACAAAAATATACATGAATTAGAAAATCAAATGGAAAGTAATATCCATTTAAAATAAAGAACCAAAAAATATGTAGAAATGAACTTAACAAAAATGTTCAAGTTATAGATGAATAAAACCTTAACTAAGGGATATGAAAGAAAACTTGAATAAATGGAAATGTAAATGCTTTTATTGAGTGGGAAGACTTAATATCTCCCTAAATTTACCTAATTTAATGCAGTCTCAATAGAAATACCAACAAGATAATATTCAATTTCATACAGACTTAATTTTCAAGTTTCTATGAAAAAGTGAATAAGTAAGTATAGCTAGAACATTCTGAAAAAGAAGAGTAATGGAGGATACTAGTCCTACTAGATATTAAAATGCATTATAAAGTTGCACTATATCTTATAATGAGATTCTGGCAAATGGAAATACAAATCAATGGAATGAATACAGATTGCACAGATAAGATTCTCAAGTTCAAATGGGAATTTAGGTTATTATCACAGTGACATTGCATACCAGTAAATTAAAAATAGATTATTCAGTAAGTCATTTTGGAAAAAGTGGGGAGCCATCAGGAAGCAAAACAAAGCTGGATCCATACCTCTCTCCTTATAGTAAAATAAATATTAAACCACAAAATTACTAGAAGAAAACAAGGAAGAACTTTAAAAAAAAAAAGATCTTGGAGTGGGGAAGCCCTTTCTTTTTTAAGCATCACATAAAGCCCAGAAGTCACTAATAAAAAACATGATTACATTTAACTTCATGAAAATAAGAAATTGCTCCATGGCATAAAACACCTTAAACTAAATCAAAACTTAAGCAAAAGAGAAATGACAAATTGGGAAAAAATACTTAAAATTTGTATGACAGACAAAGGCTAATTCCTGATATATAAAGATAGCCTACAAAACTATAAGAAAAATGTCAACAACCAATAAAAAAAATAGGTAAAAGAATATAAACAAAACTTCAAAGAAAAAGAAATGCAAATGGTTTTTACACATATGAAAAGGTGTTCAGTGATACTCATAATGAGAGAGATGTGAATTATAGGTCTGAAATAGCATTATTTTTGCCTATCAGGTAAAAAAATTTTAAGTTTTTTAACACATTGCTTAGTATATAGCAAAACAATGAAACTTTTGAACATTGTTAAAGTGAGTAAAAATTGGTGTAACCTCTACCAAACCTGCTAAAATTAAAAATACACAAAACTTTTAGCCAAGCAACGCTGCTTTAGGAAATCTTACATTTTCCAGTATAACCAAAGACGCATCTACAACATTGTCTGGAAGTTCAAAACCGCAAACAGCCAAAAGATCATAAACAGAGAACTAATTAAATAATTTATAGTATATTCTTACAAAGAAGTATATGTGCTAATGTGAAGTGACTCCAAGATGTGTCATTAAGTTTAAAAAAAATGTGAGTGTTTGTGTGTGTACACAAATACATGTTTGGAAACTTCTGATAGGTATACATTAAAGTGGTGTTGGAGGTTAATTCTAGGCAATCAGCCCAGGGACCACAGATGGGAAGGAAACTCACTTTTCATTGTATACCATTTTGTGCTATATAAATGTTTTTTATCGTTGTGCAAGTGTTATTTGAGTAAAAATAAATATTGATTTTTTCAGTATTGAAACAAAATGGTTCTATTAGTGATTTTAAGTATAGAAGTACTATTCTACCATGGACAGTGGCGAGCCATTCTCAATTTCCATAGACGAGATCTCCAACAAGAAGAAAGATCAAATTTAAAGTGAATGCATATTTTGGATTGGAGAAAAAGAATTTCCTGATGGAATTGTTGCAGAGTTGTAAAACTCTCTGAAGGGCTTTTGAAAGAGGGTTTGAGTCTGGAGTGGGTGGTGAGTGATCGGGGGAGGGAAGGACACTGATGGCCTGGGGAGGCTTCTTTCCTCCCCAGGATGCTGTGACCCTCTTCCCAGGAGCAACACCTCTCTGCTGGCTGACAGTTTAATGAGCATGTTACCCAAGATATTCACACCGGTAGGAAATCCTGTTAGATTTACAAGTGCCCATTAGTTTAAAGTTCTCCAGAGCCACTGTGTAGGGTTTCTGCTCTGAATTTCCTTGTGCTTTCCAGTGTTGAATATCAGCGCAGAGAGGGCAGCACCTCTAGGAACTTGATTCTTCTCTTGTACATTATAAACAGCCATGGGGGCAAAATCTTGAGCTCCTCATAGCTGACAAACTACAAACCTACCACTCTCCCACAAGGAGCTCCAGACTATCGAGCAAAAATGGGGTTCCTTCCATGAATGAATGACCTAGGACACTTTAATGAATGGGGGAGCATATTGAGAATAAATGAACAAAGCCAGAGTAGGGAGGAAGACAACTGAGTTTGCATAGCTTCTGTTTTCGCTTTGCTACAATCACAGTCCACTGTTCATCCCCTAGGTCAGTGGTTTGCTAACTGTGGTCCCTGGACCAGGAGCATCGGCATCACCTGGAAACTTGGGCAAGGCGCAAATTTCCCAGACTTCCTGGATCAGAAACTCCTGGGGTGGGGCCCAGCCATCTGTGGCTTCTGGAAGACCACCCATCAACAGGAATGAGCGCTGGCTTACTCTGCATTCTTTCCTCTGAGAGAACCCAAAGTGACACAACCTGACATCTCTGGACAAGTTTTAGAATTTTAGCCTCAAGGTGCATCTTCAGCTCTGGGTGTTAATGAGTACATCAGCACCTGCCTCCTCTAAAATGAGCATCATTTGGTTACAATGGTTATCCCACAGAAGGCAGAGCCATTCAGCTCCTATGCTGTGGTGTGGACATACTCCAGAATGCCAAGGGAAGCCAGGCTGGCCCTAGGTTCTTTTCCAAGCTGTGACAGCCAGATATTGGAAGTCCACCTCACACCCCAAATATATGCCAGTGACTGTAGGGCACTAACTCTCATCATTAAAGACTGGGACCTTTATAGGTCAAAATCTCCTATTAGGGTGGATGCTCCCCTAAACAATGTCATCTACAGCCTGGCAGCATTAACTTTTTAACTGTACTTTATATTAACTTAATATTTTCAGGCTCCAGTGTGTTTTCATCCCTTTTTTCCTTTTTATTTTGGGCCTCAGACAATCCAGAGAAGCACATGTAGCAGACAGTGTCAGATGCTGCCCTGGCCTCCTTTACCCGCTCCCCTTTCTAATGGGAGTTCAGATTTTGCTGCAGCACACGTCCCTCATCTAGCAGCACCAGTGCCCTCAGGGAAGCTTACCTGCCCTGGCTCCAGAGGTGAGCCTTGTTGGTCTAAGGGTGATCCCACTCCCCTGTGACTCAATTCAGGTTACTAGGATTCAAGAACAGGTTTTCCAGGCTGCTGGGCAATTTCTTGCTCACCTTACTCTTTCAGGACAGCTTCCAGAGGCAACCCTGTCTCTCTCTACTGGGTGCTTCCGTGCCCCCTTGTCAGGCTGGGGATTGCTGCCACCACTTCTGGATTATCTGAAGGGTGTGGTTGACGTGGGGAGAAGGGCATGAGATGCTGGGAAAGGAAGTCAGAACCACTGGGTTAACCCGTCCCTAGCATCCTGCATCCTGTCTAGGAGTCAGTAAGCATTGAATGTCGAAGACAATTTGACTTGGATTTTCTGTTATTCATTGCTGAAAACATCCTACTGATAGAGTGAGGATTATAATCACTTTATATACATATATGGAGAGACCAAGGCAGAGAGTGGTTTTGGAAACTCTGTAGTAAAGGACAGAAGTTGGAGTGGAAGCTGGTGGTTAACCCCCAGCCTGTGTTCTGACACCTGCTGGAGAGCAAGTCACTAAGGGTGTTTCCTGGGCCCTGTGGGTGGGATGCAGGGGGATGAAGGGCAGCACTCTAGGGTCCTGGAGCTGCCACAGGCAAGCTCTGCTTACACCACAGTTTTGTCTCAGGATGTCCAGATGCAGGACTGGAGGTAGGAATACAAGAAAGAAGAAATGATGGAGAAGGTAGATGATAGGTATTATAGAAACATAAATAAGACAATTAAAGAATAATGTGTTCTTAGCACTAGGACGAAAATCCACCCTCTACGAAAAAGTTAATGTCTCTTTCGTGCTTTTTTAAATGCATTTCTATTAGTTTACCATTGATACACACAGAGAGAACTGGCCTGTGCTCTACCTGGGAGGCCTGAAGGCCACTCTGTACAGCTTTCTCATCCAATGACTCAACACTGCAGCCAGTCCTGTGGGCATTAACACCACCACTCTGCAGAGCAGACCCACATTTTTGCATTAGCAGTGGGCTGCCTAAGGTTCCCTGGGGTAATTCACCCAGCTGGGGACTGGGAATACCACCCACAAGGTCCTTACCTTGAGTAACACCCAGCAAAGCCCTACTCGGAGATGGCCTCTCTCTGGCCCCTAAAATGGGAAAAGCAGGGTTGTTTTGCATCTGCAAATCCCTCCTCTCCCATCTCATCTAGTCAAGTTGCAAATCAGTATTGCTCAGGGGATAGCAAATCAAGTTTCAAGGTTATAGGTAACAGAGAAAGGAAGAAGGTATATGGGAAATCATTTATCAAGACCATATTTGAAAGGAAAAAAACTTCAGGTCAAAGAAGAAACACAATCTCTTAGCTATATTCTTCACTGGTGTTGGCTAAATCTCAGGGTGCTATTGGATTTAAGTGTTGTTTTCAGTGGGTTTTGCAATTTGGGGTCAGATGTGTTATAAACGTTCTAGATCACAGAGTTTAATGCATTTTTCTTCTGCTGTAAAGCATAAATGTTTTTTTTCCAATATGAAGACATTAACAACTTTGGGGCTGCTAGGTGGCTCCCTAATCCTCATCTTGACTTTTCAATTGATCACCTTTTAAATTAGCCAGTTTAATGAGTTATTCAGTGTTTGGAGGAGTTAGTAGTATATGGGAAGAAATGCAAGAATAAGGAATCGCACTTTGAGGTTGGAGGTTGCGGGTGGGCGTAAAGGGAGGTGAGTGTCATCAGCAGGGAGCAAGCTGAGGCTCAGAGAAGCTAAGCAAATTGCCCAGATCAAACAGCTTGTTCCTGACTCCTTTGTGACTCAATGTAGAAATGACCAAGGGAGTATCATAAACCAAAGGGACATATGAGAAGGACCCTCTCTTCATCTCCCACTACTCTGGCCACTGACAAACCTTGACCTGGCCATGAGCTTGCTGAGCTGATGCATGCAAGACCATGCAATCCTGACCCGGGTGTCACGTGCCAAACAAGGGCAGCTGGACACTGTGTCTTATATTCCAATCTCCATATCCCAAGACAGAGGCCCTACGTGTGCAGCTGACCACGTCCAGCCAGCCCACTGACCAGGTCATACATTAGCAGCCCTCCAACCACACTCAGAGACTTTGCTTTCTAATATAACTCAGAGAAGTTTATGGTGTTTTGGCTTTGAAGGACCTACCCCATTTCTCCCCACTCCTCACACCTCATACCCCACAGCCTAGACACAGATTCCCTGCTTGGTGGTAAAACTTTTCCACTTAGCACTCAGTCTTCGACTTCACGGACTTTATTTTCTTTACTTCCACCAACTGAACAATGCCTTTAACCCACTGCTGCCCCCATGATCTAGAGGAAGGTGGCAGAAGGACAACAGTTATCTGTGGCCTTAATTGAATGGAAGTACCTCCTGCCTTCAACAATCCCCCTCCCCCTTTCCAAATCAAGTCTCTTTCAACCCAAGCAAGTGGACTCTTCCCATAGAATCCCAAGGACCTTGTGCAGAGGTGTGAAATGTGCTCAGCAGGGCTATTTTATGCTGATTTAGGGCCATTTTTCCACCAGAGAGATAAAAGAAAAAGCACACTGACATTAAGACACATTTCCATTAAAAACAGCAACAGATTTAATAATCTCTGTAATAGTAAATGGAGCTATTACATTATATATTACTGCAGGAGATTTCGTCCTGGCACTTGAAAATTTACTTTCAATTTTGGAATCAGAAATACTTCTGGTAGTTGTATGTTCAAACCTTCATCTGAGCTGAAAGAATGATTGTGATATACAGGGAAGACCATTAGAAGTTCAGCCACGGTTATTTATCTCTTCATTTAAGTTTCTCTTAATCAAGTATCTGTTATTTTATCACTTTCTTTGGTACTAGTTGAGGAAATCGTACTTCTCATGCTTAGCTGTTCATATATGCTGTTTACATGTGACTTCCACCATTTCCAGTGTTGAATGAATAATCGCATATTGCACAAAGATCTGCAAGTGGACTTTTTCCTTATTTAACAAATGTCCACTCTTCAGAAAATTAAAAAATAATAATAATAATAATAAGCAACAGGGCCATCACCCCTGGGTGGATATCTCAGAACAGGGAGGAAGGTTGACTCCCTGCCCTTGATTCTGTGCTGTCTAGACACTTACAGACCGATACAGGGGGCTTTCACATGTCTTCCTCTGCCCTACTGAGGGCAGGCTTGCTGGGATGGAGAGAAGTCAAAACAGCCTCATAGTCTTTCTTCAGGTTACCTGTCTTTCCTTAAACTATATCTATCATTCCTGGATTTAGTTCTCTCACATCTCTGGCCAAAGAGAAGCGCACATTGGCTCACATAAGGATTCAAAGCTGTAAAACTGAGACGCAAGTAAAAATGCCTACAAGACCATTAACCTCTTTGTACTCACAGCCCAGAGTTTTTGGATCTGAAGAACTAATTTAAAATCCGTTTGTCCTTCATGTTTGGACTATGAGTCTCCAGGGGCTTAATCAGAATGAAAAAGAATCAAATACCCCATCAACCGCAAGGCCTCTAGTACCCAGCTCTTGCCTGTTGGCCAGCAGATTTAGACTTCCACGTATTCCCTGAAATCACCTCAGAGGCAGAAAAGAAAAAGATATCACAGGGGCTTCCCTGGTGGCGCAGTGGTTGAGAATCTGCCTGCCAATGCAGGGGACACGGGTTCGAGCCCTGGTCTGGGAATATCCCACATGCCGCGGAGCAACTAGGCCCGTGAGCCACAACTACTGAGCCTGCGCGTCTGGAGCGTGTGCTCTGCAACAAGAGGGGCCGCGATAGTGAGAAGCCCACGCACTGCAACAAAAAGTAGCCCCCGCTCGCCGCAACTCGAGAAAGCCCTCGCACAGAAACGAAGACCCAACACAGCCAAAAATAAATAAATTAATAAATTAAAAAAAAAAAAACTTGGTGAGAGAAAGAATTAATTAAAAAAAAAAGAAAACGATATCACAAAATTCGGCCGTAGCTACTTAATGGAAGGAAGGGGTAGCAGGCCGATGAACTGTGTACAGTTCTAAGAAAGGCCAAATGGAGACAATACTCTTTAGCCGCCCGAGTCAGGATCTCAGAGCAACTGGGTGGGTGTGGGCGTTGTGAGGATGCTACCTTCCGTGTAAAGTGAAAAGTGATAGGCAAGACATCCCGCTGCAGGCAACAGGGAGGGCGGTGAGAGAGAAAGTTCAGGGCTTCACGGCAGAGGGTCTGCTTGCCCAAACCAAGCGCGTTTGGGGATGCAAGGCTACCTTTTTATGGGCTGCGTGAAACAAAAGACATCAAAACCATTGCTTTATTCCTCGTCTAGCCCAGAGCCACAGTCACATTCTCATAATAAGGACTCCAAGGGGGAGATGTTTCCAACCGCTTGTGGAATGTGTGGCCCCAGCCTTCTCAATTTAAGGGAGGCCTCAAGCTACTGAACACACTGCTGTTAATCTGCATGATTACTGAAGAACAGTAAAACAATCAGCCCTCCAACCCCCGACCCCAGGCTAGCCTAGCAGGTGGGCAGGAAGCCGTCACCAGCTGGATCACTGGGAAACAGAAGGAGAAAAAGGCTTGGCTGGGAGCCGCCTGGAAAGAGCAGTCCAGCAGCACGCCATTTTTTTCTCTCTTCGATGATGTTCTTCTGGGCCCAGGCTCTGGAAATATCATTGAAGAAAGGGGAGCACCTCGAAAGCACTCTGTGGAATCCTTGGGAGCTACTAATAATGGGGAGGGGTGTTCTGAACCAGTTCATTTTTAATAGGACTTTGTGATTTTTCATGATCCACATAATTAAAGGAGAGAAGTCAGGAAAAAAAAAAACACTCTAATTATGTTCACCAACATAGGAAAGTCAGGTTGCCTTTTTATAGAAATGAAAAAGTAAAAAAAGTGTCTGCAACTAACAGGGACTCACTCATTCATTTACTAAATATTTATTGAGCATCTGTAAATGAGTCCCTTTAGTAGGTAGGACTAAGATCCAGTGAAGGGCAAGACAAGGTCATTCCTCAAAAGGACCTGCAGTGTGGGTGAGGATGGAGGCCATGCTGTTAGGCAGAATGGGCAAGTACAAGATGGCGGGAGAGGCATGATGGGACACCTAATCCAAATTTGGGGCCATCAGGGAAGGCTCCCTAGAGAGGAGATGTCTAAGTGGACATAGACAATGCCGGTAGCTAGAGACGGTTCAGAACAAATTAGCAAAAAGTTTCATTCCAGGGAAAAAACAGGTGCCCTGTTGGATGGGTCACTCCCTGTGTCTGTTCCCCAATCTCATGCCCAGAACTGCTCTGGATTTGTAGAAATAATGATGAAAGCACTTTTTCTTAGCCTTGCAGTCTGATGGGCTTAATCCCATTCCTTTCAGCGTCCTTGAATTCCATGTTTTTGAAAGAGGTTCACTTGAAAATTTGACTTTAGTTTGATGTTATTTTCTTTTGATTAGTCCATGTAAATTAACCTGAAAATTATTCAAAATAAAGGAAAAATCTTTTGTACTCATTATATTGGGAAATTTTAGAGCAGCTTCAAGAAAAACGTTTGGCAGAGTCTTTTTAAATTAATTAATTTAGGCTGCTTTGGGTCTTGGTTGCTGCACACAGGCTTTCTCTAGTTGCGGTAAGCGGGGGCTACTCTTCATTGCAGTGCACGCACTTCCCATTGGGTGGCTTTTCTTGTTGTGGAGCATGGGCTCTAGGCACGCGGGCTTCCGTAGTTGTGGCACACGGACTCAGTAGTTGTGGCTCTAGAGCGCAGGCTCAGTAGTTGTGGTGCACGGGCTTAGTTGCTCCGTGGCATGTGGGATCTTCCCGGACCAGGGCTCGAACCCCTGTCCCTTGCACTGGCAGGCAGATCCTTAACCATTGCGCAACCAGGAAGTCCTGGCAGAGTCTTTATCTAATGTTGCCTGGAGGGAATAGGAGCAGAGTATAGAAGGGAAATGCCTGCTAGTCTTAAAGAGGTAGTACCTGGAAAAACTTCCTGAAGGAGTTCTACTCCCAAATTAGGTATAACAGTTTTACCACAGTGTAAGTAATAACCCAGGAATCAAACAATGTACAAAAAGGCTCCTGACTGTTTATTGCTGAAGTCTGGCTAATGGGAAAAAAAGAGATGAACTGGATGGTAAGACCTGGGGAAAACTACAAAAGCAGCTGGATTTATTTGGAGAGACAAAATAAAGGAATCGTACAAAAAGAAAGTAGGTTATCAGGGATCTCTTTATTTAAAGTCAACATGGTATTGGAGTTAGGCCCGTCAATTCTGCAGTCACACCATCTGGGCTTAAAATCCCTGTTTAACCACTTATTGGTTTTTTTTTTTGGTTGCGCTGGGTCTTGGTTGCAGCAGGCGGGCTTTTTAGTTGCAGCTCACCACCAGCTCCTTAGCTGTGGGGCATGTGAATTCCTAGCTGTAGGCATGCGTGTGGGATCTAGTTTCCTGATCAGGGATTGAACCCGGGCCCCCTGCATTGGGAGCACAGAGTCTTATCCATTGTGCCACCAGGGAAGTCCCCTAGTCTTTTTATTATTTTATCTTGGGACAGTTACTTAATACCTTGTGCCTCAATTTTCCTTACCCCCAAAAATGGGGCTAAATGAGTAATTACTTCATGAAGTTGAGGTGAGGAAAAGATTTTATTGAAGTCTAGTTGATTTACAATGTTGTGTTAATTTCTGCTGTACAGCAAAGTGATTCAGTTATAGATATATATTTTTCATATTCTTTTCCATTATGGTTTACCACAGAATACTGAATATAGTTTCCTGTGCTATACAGTAGGACCTTGTTGCTTATCCATCCTATATATACTAGTTTGCATCTGCTAATCCCAAACTCCCCCACTTTTTATTAACCAGGAAAGAACATCATTAAATTCTATAAGAATGAGATTGACTCTGATCTGCTGAGGATGAGTAATGTGAAATGACAAGGAGGTCTTGTATTGGGGCAAGAAGAGGACAGTGTTTAGAGTCAAAATACTTGGATAAAAGTCTCAGCTTCACCATGTTAAAAACAAGGAAATAGGCCCTAAATGGAGTAACTTATGCTAAGCCTCGCATCACCAAACCAAGACCTCATTACAGTTTCAGCTCTTCCAGAAATGGAATCTTAACCAGTCAATCAGGAATCACCTGAGCAGCATTTGTTAGGTAATCTGCTTGATAGACCCCTGCCATCCCCCATAAGGAAAGTTATTGCATTAACCTATCCACTTTTTTTCCCAGTACAACTTCCTTGTTCCTGCTCCCTTCTGCCTATAAAATCCCTCCTTGCCTTGTATAGCTCTTCGAAGCTCCTTTCTATCTGCTAGACTGGATGCTGCCCTGTTTATGAATTGCTGAATAAAGCCAGTAAGATCTTTAAAATTACTCAGTTGAATTTTGTTTTTAACCACCACAAATCAAATCCATACTGTTTTTTACAATGGCTGTACCAATTTACATTCTCACCAGCAGTGTATACAGCAGGGAACCATTTTCTTCACATATACCATATACCTCTGTTTGCAGCTGAGATGCCCTAGCTTCTAGGCTAGGTACTGATGTATGCTCTAACACTGCATGCGCACATGAGACCTTTGTTGTCACTTTGAAAGACTTGCTATGAAAAAGTTCAAACGAGATTGAAACTCAATTGCATTAATAACAGAATTTTCAACATTATATTTGTCAGTGAAAGAAAAGGAAGACCTATTAAATTTTTAATAGATTTGCAACTGTAGAAATTTCTGAATGGTTGTAAAAGTGGTTTTAAATTTTTTTATCACCTATTTTGAGAATAAAGTTTTTCTCTGGTGGCTATAGGGAGTCTTTAAAAGTCTTGATTAGGAGTTGAACGTAGCCATTTCAAACATGACACCCAATATAGGAAAAAATAATGTCTAGAGAAGCAAGCTCAAGTTTCTCATTTTAAAACTTGAAAAGGTTTTATTTGGAAGTGTTATACAAATTCAATGTTTAATATCTTTCTTAGTATTTTTAATTATTTTTCTTATCATAATTATATAACATAAATAGTGATTATATTCACCAAGCCCCATAGAGGCTCCCCAATCCCCTCCAATTTCCTCCGATGTGGCATGCAGGTATTATAATTTTCTATGTGTGGAAATCACTGGAAAGTACTACCTTAGCCAAGATGGCAGAACCGATTGATGCCTAGACAGTAAGAATTCACCAATTTCCTCCTTGTTAACTGACCTTACATCTGATTCAGATATTGAGAGGGTCTGTGCTTAAGAGCCAGCCCCAAGTCAACTGTGTAATTTCATTCTCCTTGCCAATGATAGAGTTCAGAATAGGCAAGTGATATGATTGTAGCCAATGAACCATGTGAAGGAAAATTTCAGAGTGGGGTAGACAGAGGGGCTTCTGGAAATTTTCTTCCTCTTAAGTAGCAACATAAGAAAGGGACATTCTTTCTCCCAGATTTTGTACTTTGTTTAATGAGTCTGTGATGCCTGGAGCTGCTGCAGCCATCCTGCAACTATGAGGACTTAATCACGAAGACAACCCAAACATGTTGGAGATGGCAGAGCAGAAAGATGGAAAGGACATTGGATCCTGGTGACCACTGAGTCAGTCAATTAACCAGCCTTGGAACTCTCTTTCCTCTGGACATGTTGTTATGTGAAATAATAAGTTTCCTTCTTATTTAAGTCATTTTTGTCTAAGTTTTCTATTAGTTGCATCTAACTGTATATTCATCCATGATACACAGGGGGGTCAATACCATCCAGATGACAGTCTCAATTTACACTTCACTAGTAGAATATGAGAATGCCTATTTCTCCTTACTAGCACTAGAGTTGCTGTAATTCTTTGCCAATTCGATAGGCAGCATTTAGTTTAAGATTGACAGGGCCTACCCATGTACCTGGGAGAAAGAGTTGTTTTAAGGACTTCTCCTGACTGCATCTCTGGGCCTCTGTCTTAATCACAGTGAGTCTGTCTGTTGATTCCAAAGGGCCCAGCAGGACTTCTGTTTTCTAATGCTTAATTCCAGTCATAAAGTATGCTTAAAAGTAATATATTTGTACTTAAAGGGAACACATTCTTTAATTTAAACTTGTCATTGATTGCCTCCAATCTTCTTCCAATTTGTTGTTTTAACCATATTTGTGGTTACAACCAGATGTTGTAAAATGAAAATCAGTTGAAAGTAATAAACTAATGTATACCCTCCATCATGCACAACAATTTGTTGAGGTTGAAGAGAGTGTGAGTGTGTGGTGTGTGAGAGAGACAGAGACAGACAAAGGGTGAGGTGGGGAGAGAACTGGAGAAAGAAAGAGGTGCCATCCACAGTCCTCTGTGTTTTTAGAAGTAAAAATACATTCTTACAGAAAACTACCTGATGTATGAGATTATTAGAGGAAGATGCAAGAATTTGGGGTACATTGTTGTAAATAATATAGGGCACAAATCAAACTTCACAGTAGAAAAATTGACGAAGTTATAAACTTAAAATTCACAGAAAGTAAGACAAATATTCAATAAAGATAAAAACATGTGCAACCTTACTACTGATCAAAGCAAACAAATTATTATAAACCTGACAATCAGTTTTTTGCCTATAAAATGGTAAAAGGTTTGCAGCTACGCATATACTTGATGCTGGTAAAGGTTTCAGGAGGTAGAACCTCCCATCCTCACCCAGTGGGAGAGAAACTAGCATAATCTTTTTGGAAGTACATATCAAGAGGCTCAAATTTGTCCCTGCTCCTTACCCTTCTATAAAAGAGAACACTTCTCTATATCAGATGTATACCAGAGAGGTGACCAGGTATACATGCACATGGTCATTCATAGCAGTATAATGTATAATAGTGAAAAGTTGGAAACAACTTAAATTCAAAAGATAGGGAAACAAATAAATTGTGGAACACCTGCCCAATACTGGATGAAGCTGTCATGAAAGTGTTTTGAACACCACTTAATAACATGAGGTGATAGTCACAATGTTATGAGGTGATACTCACTGTGAGTCAGGAGGTGAAAAGCAGGATATAAAACTGTATAAAGGGACTTCCCTGGTGGCGCACTGGTTAAGAATCAGCCTGTCAATGCAGGGGACACGGGTTCGAGCCCTGGTCCGGGAAGATCCCACATGCCGTGGAGCAACTAAGCCCATGCACCACAACTACTGAGCCTGCGAGCCACAACTACTGAGCCCGTGTGCCACAACTACTGAAGCCCGTGCACCTAGAGCCCGTGCTCCACAACAAGAGAAGCCACTGCAATGAGAAGCCCGCGCACTGCAATGAAGAGTAGCCCCTGTTCACTGCAACTAGAGAAAGCCCGCACGCAGCAAGGAAGACCCAACACAGCCAAAAATAAATAAAATAAACAAATTTTAAAAAAACTATATACACTAGAATTCAATTTTTATACATATATATACAATATATATGTAAAAATATATTAAATACTCACAGTTGTTATCTCTGAATGATCAATCCATGAGTAAATATCATTAAATTTTTTTTTCTACATTTTCTACAATTGAAGAGCAATATTATTAGAGAAAAAAACACTTAAATTTTTTCTGGTGGTAACTAGGCTCAGAAAAGACAACACAGCTTGAGCCTGCTAACCCTTAAGACATCTTTGGAGGATTCCCAGTCCTCAACCATCCCTTCTCTCTGGGAACTGGGAATAATTATCATAGCAACTGCTAATACTTATTGAGCAATTACTATAAGCCAGGCATTATGCTAAGCACTTTACTTTCAATATTGCATTAAATCCTGACAGGAGACCAATAAGGTAGCTACTAGAATTCTTCCCAGTTTACAGAAAGTGGGACTAAGACATTGAGTCTTAAGCAATTCACCTAAAGCCATTCAAGGATTAAAGCAGAATCCGACCAGGAGTGACCCTAGAAAACCAAGACTGACTCCAGAAGAAAAACAATTTTATTGATGCCATCTCCGCTTTTCTTAAATCTCTCTCTAAGCTCTGCCCCTCCAATTACAACAATTCTTAATAGCCAAGCAGTTTAGTTTTCCATGTTCTGAGCTCTTTGGCAGAAATGATTATTTAGATCTAAGAAATATATACAGTAAATAGTGATAGAAAATTTGTTCTGTCACTTTGAAGAATATAGTCACCAGGGCTGGCTATATGGCCTAAGACCTGTGTGGGCGTATAGGGGCCACACTTAAAAGGGCTCCATGCTTGATTTGATGCTCTGCTGTCACTGTCATACAATTCTTAGTAATTTCCAATGAGGAACCCACATTTTCATTTTGCACGGGGCCCTGCAAATTACGTCACCAGTCCTGCTAGTTACATGTGAGTAACTAAGCCTCAAACCTCATTTAAAAAGACAGCACTTGGGGTTTAATGCATATATGTGGAACCTAGAAAAATGGTACAGATGAACCGGTTTGCAGGGCAGAAATAGAGACACAGATGTAGAGAACAAACATATGGACACCAAGCGGGGAAAGCGGCAAGTGCTGGGGGGAGCTGGTGTGATGAATTGGGAGGTTGGAATTGACATATATACACTAATATGTATTAAATGGATAACTAATAAGAACCTGCTGTATAAAAAAATAAATAAAATTCTAAAATTCATTAAAAAAAAAGCACTTGGGGTTTAAAGTTCTGTTCTTTGCTTTTATTACCTACTTGGGCCCGATGCCTATTGAAAAAGTACTTTCCCTTGCTTCAATGACTCCTCCAGGGGAAAATATGCGATGTTATCAATGTCTACCTGACCTTTTCGTCCTCAGCATTTCCAGTGAGTGCTGTTTGAAACACTGCTCTCTGAGTGTGTATTCCCTGTACTGCAGGGTCTGCTTAATGGGGACCCAGTGTGTGTGACCTGCTTCGTTTTACAGCTAACCAGTAATGCCAACTTTCAGGGTGAGAGGCAGGTGCCCACAGTAAGGAAAGCTTAGCATATTTAGAACACCAGGGAATCTTCCAGACCAAAAAATAAAAGCTCCTAGTATGTACTGTTAAATAAGGTCATTCCCAGGGAGGATAGATAGGATTATGTTTACTATATGGCCCTACTGTCTTGAACAGGGTAGTGGCTGGGACAGTAGTTTGGTATTAGAAAAATACATTGCTGGGGTGGATTGGAGATTGGTTCAAGATGGCGGAGTAGAAGGAGGTGTGCTCACTCCCTCTTGCGAGAGCACCGTAATCACAACTAACTGCTGAACAATCATCGAAAGGAAGACACTGGAACTCACCAAAAATGACACCCCACATCCAAAGACAAAGGAGAAACCACAATGAGATGGTACGAGGGGCGCAATCACAATAAAATCAAATCCCATAACTACTGGGTGGGTAACTCACAATCTGGAGAACAATTATACCACAGAAGTCCACCCACTGGAGTGAGGGTTCTGAGCCCCACATCAGGCTTCCCAACCTGGGGGTCCAGCAACGGGAGGAGGAATTCCCAGAGAATCAGACTTTGAAACATAGCAGGATTTGACTGCAGGACTTTGACAGGACTAGGGGGAAAAGAGACTCCACTCATGGAGGGCACACACAAAGTTGTGTGTGCATCAGGACCCAGGGGGGAAGGAGAAGTGACCCCATAGGAGACTGAACCAGACCTACTTGCTAGTGTTGGAGGGTCTCCTACAGAGGCAGGGGGTGGCTGTGGCTCACCATGGGGACAGGGACACTGCCAATGGAGGTTCTGGGAGGTGCTACTTGACGTGAGCCCTCCCGGAGTCCACCATTAGCCCCACCAAAGAACCTGTATGCTCCAGTGCTGGGTCGCCTCAGGCCAAACAGAGGGAACTCAGCCCCACCCATCAGCAGACAAGCAGAGTAAAATTTTACTGAGCTCTGCCCACCAGAGCAACACCCAGCTCTACCCACCACCAGTCCCTCCCATCAGGAAGGCTGCACAAACCTCTCAGATAGCCTCATCCACCTGAGGACAGACAGCAGAAGCAAAAAGAACTACAACCCTGCAGCCTGTGGAACAAAACCCACATTCACAGAAAGACAGACAAAATGAAAAGGCAGAGGGCTATGTACCAGATCAAGGAACAAGATAAAACCCCAGAAAAACAACTAAATGAAGTGGAGATAGGCAACCTTCCAGAAAAAGAATTCAGAATAATGATAGTGAAGATAATCCAGGACCTCGGAAAAAGAATGGAGGCCAAGATCAAGAAGATGCAAGAAATGTTTAACAAAGACCTAGAAGAATTAAAGAACAAACAAACAGAGATGAACAATACAATAACTGAAATGAAAAATACACTAGAAGGAACCAATAGCAGTATAACTGGGGCAGAAGAACACATAAGTGACCTGGAAGACAGAATGGTGGAATTCACTGCTATGGAACAGAATAAAGAAAAAAGAATGAAAAGAAATGGAGACAGCCTAAGAGACCTCTGGGACAACATTAAGCATAAAAACATTCGCATTATAGGGGTCCCAGAAGGAGAAGAGAGAGAGAAAGGACCCAAGAAAATATCTGAAGAGATTATAGTCAAAAACTTCCCTAACATGGGAAAGGAAATAGCCACCCAAGTCCAGGAAGCACAGAGAGTCCCAGGAAGGATAAACCCAAGGAGAAACACACAAAGACACATGGTAATCAAACTGACAAAAATTACAGACAAAGAAAATTTATTAAAAGCAACAAGGGAAAAACGACAAATAACAAAGAAAGGAATTCCCATAAGGTTAACAGCTGATTTCTCAGCAGAAACTCTACAAGCCAGAAGGGAGTGGCAGGACATATTTAAAGTGATGAAACTGAAGAACCTACAACCAAGATTACCCAGCAAGGATCTCATTCATATTTGATGGAGAAATAAACAGCTTTACAGACAAGCAAAAGCTAAGAGAATTCAGCACCACCAAACCAGCCCTACAACAAATGCTAACGGAACTTCTCTAAGTGGGAAACAGAAGAGAAGAAAAGGACCTAAAAAAACAAACCCAAAACAATTAAGAAAATAGTCATAGGAACATATATATCGAAAACTACCTTAAACGTGAATGGATTAAATGCTCCAACCAAAAGACACAGGCTTGCTGAATGGATACAAAAACAAGACCCATATATATGCTGTCTACAAGAGACCCACTTCAGACCTAGGGACACATTCCGACTGAAAGTGAGGGGATGGAAAAAGATATTCCATGCAATTGGAAATCAAAAGAAAGCTGGAGGAGCAATACTCATATCAGACAAAATAGACTTTAAAATAAAGAATGTTACAAGAGACAAGGAAGGACACTACATAATGATCAAGGGATCAATCCAAGAAGAAGATATAACAATTATAAATATATATGCACCCAACATAGGAGCACTTCAATACATAAGGCAACTGCTAACAGCTGTAAAAGAGGAAATCGACAGTAACACAATAATAGTGGGGGACTTTAACACCTCACTTATACCAATGGACAGATCATCCAAAATGAAAATAAATAAGGAAACAGAAGCTATAAATGACACAATAAACCAGATAGATTTACTTGATATTTATAGGACATTCCATCCAAAAACAGCAGATTACACTTTCTTCTCAAGTGCGCATGGAACATTCTCCAGGATAGATCACATCTTGGGTCACAAATCAAGCCTCAGTAAATTTAAGAAAATTGAAATCATATCAAGCTTCTTTTCTGACCACAATGCTATGGGATTAGAAATGAATTACAGGGGAAAAAAATGTAAAAAACACAAACACTTGGAGGCTAAACACTACATTACTAAATAACCAAGAGATCACTGAAGAAATCAAAGAGGAAATATAAAAAAATACCTAGAGACAAATGACAAAACACGACAATCCAAAACCTGTGGGATGCAGCAAAAGCAGTTCTAAGAGGGAAGTTTATAGCTATACAAGCCTACCTCAAGAAACAAGAAAAATCTCAAACAATCTAACCTTACACCTAAACGAACTAGAGAAAGAAGAACAAACAAAACCCAAAGTTAGCAGAAGGAAAGAAGTCATAAAGATCAGAGCAGAAATAAATGAAATAGAAACAAAGTAAACAATAGCAATGATCAATAAAACTAAAAGCTGGTTCTTTGAGAAGATAAACAAAATTGATAAAGCATTAGCCAGACTCATCAAGAAAAAGAGGGAGAGGACTCAAATCAATAAAATTAGAAATGAAAAAGGAGAAGTTACAACAGACGCTGCAGAAGTACAAAGCATCCTAAGAGATTACTACAAGCAACTCTATGCCAATAAAATCGACAACCTGGAAGAAATGGACAAATTCTTAGAAAGGTATAACCTTCCAAGACTGAACCAGGAAGAAACAGAAAATATGAACACTAAGCACAAGTAATGAATTTGAAACCGTGATTAAAAATCTTCCAAGAGGGTTTTCCTGGTGGCGCAGTGGTTGAGAGTCCACCTGCCGATGCAGGGGACACTGGTTCATGCCCCGGTCCTGGAAGATCCCACATGCCGTGGAGTGGCTGGGCCCGTGAGCCATGGCCGCTGGGCCTGCACGTCCGGAGCCTGTGCTCCGCAACAGTAGAGGCCACAACAGTGAGAGGCCCACGTACCGCAAAAAAAAAAAAAAAAAACTTCCAAGAAACAAAAGTCCAGGACCAGATGGCTTCACAGGTGAATTCTATCAAACTTTTAGAGAACAGCTAACACCCATCGTTCTCAAACTCTTCCAAAAAATTGCAGAGGAAGGAACACTCCCAAACTCATTCTATAAGGCCACCATCACCCTGATACCAAAACCAGACAAAGATACTACAAAAAAAGAAAATTACAGACCAATATCACTGATGAATATAGATGCAAAAATCCTCAACAAAATACTAGCAAACAGAATCCAACAACACATTAAAAGCATCATACACCATGATCAAGTGGGATTTATCCCAGGGATGCAAGGATTCTTCAATATATGCAAATCAATCAATGTGATACATCATATTAACAAACTGAAGAATAAAAACCATATGATCATCTCAACAGATGCATAAAGCTTTTGACAAAATTCAACACCCATTTATGATAAAAAAAAACTCTCCAGAAAGTGGGCATAGAGGGAACCTACCTCAACATAATAAAGGCCATATACGACAAACCCACAGCAAACATCATTCTCAACGGTGAAAAACTGAAAGCATTTCCTCTAAGGTCAGGAACAAGACAAGGATTTCGACTTTTGCCACTATTATTCAACATAGTTTTGGAAGTCCTAGCCATGGCAATCAGAGAAGAAAAAGAAATAAAAGGAATACAAATTGGAAAAGCAGAAGTAAAACTCCTCACTGTTTGTAGATGACATGATACTAAACATAGATAATCCTAAGGATGCCACCAGAAAACTACTAGGGCTAATCAATGAATTTGGTGAAGTTGCAGGATACAAAATTAATGCACAGAAATCTCTTGCATGCCTATACACTAACAATGGAAGATCAGAAAGAGAAATTAAGGAAACAATCCCATTCACCATTGCAATAAAAAGAATAAAATACCTAGGAATAATCCTACCTAAGGAGGTAAAAGACCTGTACTCAGAAAAGTATAAGACACTGATGAAAGAAATCAAAGATGATACAAACAGATGGAGAGATATACCATGTTCTTGGATTGGAAGAATCAATATTGTGAAAATGACTATACGACCCAAAGCAATCTACAGGTTCAGTGCAATCCCTATCAAATTACCAATGGCATTTTTTACAGAGCTAGAACAAAAAATCTTAAAATTTGTATGGAGACACAAAAGACCCCAAATAGCCAAAGCAGTCTTTTATATATATATATAAATTTATTTATTTTATTTATTTATTTTTGGCTGTGTTGCGTCTTCATTGCTGTGTGCGGGCTTTCTCTAGTTGCGGCGAGTAGGGGCTACTCTTTGTTGCAGTGCGTGGGCTTCTCACTGCAGTGGCTTCTTTTGTTGCAGAGCACAGGCTCTAGGTGGGCGGGCTTCAGTAGTTGTGGCTCACAGGCTTAGTAGCTCTGTGGCATGTGGGATCTTCCCAGACCAGGGCTCAAACACGTGTCCCCTGCACTGGCAGGCAGATTCTTAACCACTGCGCCACCAGGGAAGCCCAGCCAAAGCAATCTTGAGGGAAGAAAATGGAGCTGGAGGAATCAGACTCCCTGACTTCAGACTATAATACAAAGCTACAGTAATAAAAACATTATGGTACTGGCACAAAAATAGAAATATAGATCAATGGAACAGGATAGAAAGCCCAGAGCTAACCCACACACCTATGATCAACGAATCTATGACAAAGGAGGCAAGGATATACAATGGAGAAAAGAGTCTCTTCAATAAGTGGTGCTGGGAAAACTGGACAGCTACATGTAAAAGAATGAAATTAGAACACTCCCTAACACCATACCCAATAATAAACTCAAAATGGATTAAAGACCTAAATGTAAGACCGGACACTATAAAACTCTTAGAGGAAAACATAGGAAGAACACTCTTTGACATAAATCACAGCAAGATCTTTTTTGACCCACCTCCTACAATAATGGAAATAAAAACAAAAATAAACAAATGGGACCTAATGAAACTTAAAAGCTTTTGCACAGCAAAGGAAACTATAAACAAGATGAAACGACAACCCTCAGAATGGGAGAAAATATTTGCAAATGAATCAATGTACAAAGGATTAATCTCCAAAATATATAAACAGCTCATGCAGCTCAATATTAAAAAGACAACCCTATCAATAAATGGGCAGAAGACCTAAATAGACATTTCTCCAAAGACATACAGGTAGCCAAGAGGCACATGAAAAGCTGCTCAACATCACTAATTATTAGAGAAATGCAAATCAAAACTACAATGAGGTATCACCTTACACCAGTTAGAATGGGCATCGTCAGAAAATCTACACACAACAAATGCTGGAGAGGGTGTGGAGAAAAGGGAACCCTCTTGTGCTGTTGGTGGGAATGTAAATTGATGCAGCCACTATGGAGAACAGTATGGAGGTTCCTTGAAAAACTAAAAATAGAATTACCATATGACCCAGCAATCCCACTACTGGGCATATACCCTGAGAAAACCATAATTCAAAAAGAGTCATGTACCAAAATGTTCATTGCAGCTCTATTTACAATAGCCCAGAGATGGAAACAACCTAAGTGCCCATCATCGGATGAATGGATAAAGAAGATGTGGCACATATATACAATGGAATATTACTCAGCCATAAAAAGAAATGAAATTGAGCTATTTGTAATGAGGTGGATGGACCTAGAGTCTGTCATACAGAGTGAAGTAAGTCAGAAAGAGAAAGACAAATACCGTATGCTAACACATATATATGGAATTTAAGGAAAAAAAAAGTCATGAAGAACCTAGGGGTAAGACAGGAATAAAGACGCAGACCTACTGGAGAACGGACTTGAGGATATGGGGAGGGGGAAGGGTGAGCTGTGACAGGGCGAGAGAGAGGCATGGACATATATACACTAAAAAACGTAAGGCAGGGCTTCCCTGGTGGCGCAGTGGTTGCAAGTCCGCCTGCCGATGCAGGGGACACGGGTTCATGCCCCGGTCTGGGAAGATCCCACATGCCGTGGAGCTGCTAGGCCCGTAAGCCATGGCTGCTGAGCCTGCGCATCCAGAGCCTGTGCTCCGCAAAAAAAAAAAACAAAGAAAAAACGTAAGGCAGATAGCTAGTGGGAAGCAGCCGCATGGCACAGGGATATCGCCTCGGTGCTTTGTGACCGCCTGGAGGGGTGGGATAGGGAGGGTGGGAGGGAGGGAGACGCAAGAGGGAAGAGATAGGGGAACATATGTATATGTATAACTGATTCACTTTGTTATAAAGCAGAAACTAACACACCATTGTAAAGCAATTATACCCCAATAAAGATGTTAAAAAAAAAAAAGACACATGCACCCCAATGTTCATTGCAGCACCATTTACAATAGCCACGTAATGGAAGCCACTTAAATGCCCATCAACAGATGAATGCATAAAGAAGATGTGGTACATATATACAATGGAATATTACTCGGCCATAAAAAGGAATGAAATTGGGTCATTTGTAGAGATGTGGATGGACCTAGAGACTGTCATACAGAGTGAAGTAAGTCAGAAAGAGAAAAACAAATATCATATATTAACACTTATATGTGGAATCTAGAAAAATGGTACAAGTGAACCTGTTTACAAGGCAGAAATGGAGACACAGATGTACAGAACAAACGTATGGACACCAATGGTGGGATGAATTGGGAGATCGGGATTGACATATATACACTAATATGTATAAAATAGATAACTAATTAAAGAACCTGCTATGTAAAAAAATAAATTAAATTAAATTTAAAAAAATAAATGGGTAGATTTTATTATATGTAAATTACACATCAATAAAGCTGATTTAAAATTAAAAAAAGAAAAATACATTGCTGATAAACTAACTTTTAGCACATTTGGGAATATTCTGGACTGCCAGACATCACTAAAGAAAAGCAATGAACTCTCATCTGCCTTTCCTCAAAATTACACAGGATTCCATACGACTAACTTCCCTGCACGTTTTCCCTTTTAAAATGGGGTCCAGCATAGAATTAAGTTTGGGCCTCTGGGGAGGTGGATGCTCTGCCACAGCAGTGGGTTCCTAAGAGTGGTGCACAATCATTGTGCCTGTGAGCAGTCCACGGTCTTGACATGGGCAAGCAGAAGCCACGGGGGACAACAGAGATGTTGCTAGGGAAATAAAATAAGGAAAGACATAAGAGACAGTGAAACAACAGAATTTAATTTTTGGTCAGTCCCTCTGACCAAATAAAATAATCTCTTTTTGCTGCCTCAGTCCATGACAAACACACAGATTTTCTCAAATCCACTGGCTACCAGAATCACTTTAACTGCAGAGAATTCTGTTGATTAATCTACTCAGCAACCTTTCCCACTTCTTCCTTCTTATAAGAACCCTGATTTGTCTGGGTATGCTCCCTTCTCCTGAATATTCCATATAGCTCGGGATTGCTTTGATTAGACTAAATCAATCATACTAATCCCATGGCCCTAGCTCCATCATTCTGGAGAAAGAAAGGGGTTTTTGGAAGTTGCTAGGAAAGTTCTACCTTACTTTTAAGAAATAGCAATGGGGAAATCAGACTCTCCTGCCTGCTAGGAGTGAACTAGGGAGCATGCTGCCCCCATTGCTACTGACCTCCATGGTGCAGCCGCGAGAAAAGCCAGCCAGAAGCCAAAGTCAGCACCCAGAAGAGCATGGAGGAGAAAGGACTGCAGAGAAATAGAGTCAAAATTTGGATGGAACCAAGCCTGAAGCCCACCGCCTCTGACCTTTCCATTATACAAGCCAGTGTAACTCTGTATTGTTTAAGCTTGAGTTGGCCTTTCTATTCCTTGTAGCTGAAAGCACAAAATGACCTTTCAAACTAGAGCCAATCTGGGATTTGGAAGAATTGGGTGCTAGGCTCCAACCTAATTATTTACTGTACAAATTATTTTGTGCAATTCCCAACTTCCCCAAGCCTCAGTTTTCTCATCTGAGGAAAAATTGGACGTCATAATACCTGTCCTGTTTACTTTGGGGAAATATTACTAGGGTTGACGAGATCAAAGATACCAAAAAGCCCTTTGAAACTTGTCATTGTTGTAAACATATGAGATGCTGTTACTCTTAGTAGGTAAGTTTATAATGTGTCCAAGAAATCCACTTGTATTTTTGGATACACGTGGGTAAATAACAATGCCTTAGTTTGAGTTTCCCTATTTCTCTCTCCTTTCCCTTCCCCAATTGTACTTAGCATCTCACAGATGTGTAGGAGGCAGTGACAGAGCTTTCCAACGTCATATTTTCTCCCCATTCAGTACTTCCCCAAAATACCAAACAAAAGAATACAGTAAATTCTTTAAAGCATCTCACTGAAACCCCTCCTGTTCTGTGCATGGAACAGAAATCCGAGATGGAGTACTGAAGAAGATTTTCTGGGCCAGAAAGAAATTTGTCTAATCCCAGAACAGACAGAGTGTGTGGTACATTTATCCTCCTAAAAGGTACATGAAATTGTCAAAGGCATGTAATGGATTGGCAGAATTTTAAATGGAAATTGTGTGTGTTTTCAGAAATGCACTAACTTGTGATCATTCACTGCAGAGGGAAATTAAACTGAAGTGAGGAAAAGAAAAATCTAGCCTGTGAAAAATACACAAATGCAAAGCAAGGCTCCATCAAGAATCTGGGAGACCAAGTGGTCAATTAAGTACCACGTAAGATTTCTAATTTTCTTGTAGTAAATTATTTATTTAGCTCTTACATACCATCAATATATTTTACAAGTTTAATACCCAAATTATAGCTGGTCCACACATTTATGGCTCCATAAATGAGTCCTGACTTACCAATGTGAATTCTTATTCCTGGCAGTATCAGATTTAGATTGGATTTGGATCTATTGCTTTTATCCTTATCAGATATTTCGAGGCTGATATTTTATGGCTATATTTAAAATGGAAAGTGCTTTAAAATAGACTTAGGAGGGAGCACAACTGATTCCTGCCCCGATATGTCATTTCCTGACTTACCATCCTACTATAATCTAGGTTAAAGGGGTGGAAGTCCACAGAGGATCCTTCTCCACTAAAGATTTCCCCCCCACACAGAGAATTTTCCTGGAGGAAAGTGAGTGGTTATAAAAAGAATGACTTTAATCTTAAGTAAGAGTAGCTGGAGCTTTCAGTACTAAAATTGACAGGCAATTTCTATGCCTATATACTTTGTAAGTCAAATGAATAATAAAGAATATAAATGAAATACATCTAGCCATTTCTTAAGTGTTAAAGTGTATATGGTGCTAAATTGCCAAGGCTTGTTTTTCAAGGGCTAAATTTTGTAAAATATGTAGACCCAACCAATAAATTAACAGCAGAAGAGAAGACTAACAAATCAAACCTAGGGAACAGCTTCAACTTACAGTTATAAAAAGTATTACAGCTCTGAGATGAGTAAGTCCCACAGTTACAAATATGAAAATACATTCAAGAGATGATTCATGGGCTTCCCTGGTGGCGCAGTGGTTGAGAGTCCGCCTGCCGATGCAGGGGACACGGGTTCGCGCCCCGTTCCGGGAAGATCCCACATGCCGCGGAGCGGCTGGGCCCGTGAGCTATGGCCGCTGAGCTGTGCTCCGCAACGGGAGAGGCCACAACAGTGAGAGGCCCGCGTACCGCAAAAAAAAAAAAAAGAGAGAGATGATTCATGATGCCCCAAATTATACTAATATCTGATAGTGGTTTTAGGCCTTTGAAAAAAAAGTCACCCAAATGATTTTTTTTTACCCTTTTTATATTACTTTAAAACTTTTTACATTGCTATTGTTCTTTTAAAATTTTTTATAGAAAGTTTTTTAATGACCCATAATATAAACTTGAACATGAGGTTCACTGGAAGCAGCCCAGCTCTGGGGAAAGAACAGAGGGACTTGAGCTCTTAGCCCTTGCATCAGCCCTAGGAGACACCAAGTACAAACTACTCCTCAGGGCATATGCTCTCACTTCAAAAATGGGCCCATCTCATAGAAATAGAGCAGGGCAAAGTGATCTGGAGGAGAAACATGGTATTTGGTATTAAGAGAAATTATTAAGAAAAAAGAAGGAATCATCAAAGTACTCACAGTCATTTTGAAAAACTATGTAGCCCCACCAGCCCCAGCACTGCACCTGCACACCTTCCTTTAGGCCAGCTACACAAATGAAAGTGTGGCATTCCTTGTTTAAAAATCAGGAGGAACTACAGGTGCTAACTTGCAAAGTTTTTTCCTGTCTTTCTCGGTCTTTCAACGTGTCATGGTATGTTCTTATTTGACACATGCAGTACTAAATAAAGAAAAATTAAAAATCTAAATTATTAGCATGAATTTTACTGTTTATCCTTATAATGTGCAATGCCAGTTTTACATGAAAATATAAGAGCATTGAACGTATATGTGGAATCACCAAAATTACACAATTCATGTTTTGTACTTCATCCATGCATATGTATTTTGTTCTTATCAAAAACAGTGAAAATGTTGCACAAAATGAGTTCAACTGCCTTTCTTTCCCTTTTGCATAAGTACATGTTCTATCAACACTTTACTTTTGGCTCTGGCTGACTGAGGAGGGTCAGACAGAAAGGAAAAGGAATTATGGTTTGCCCTATATTTCCCTTTCCTTTTACATCATCACTTTCAGGATTAATGGTAACTCTGACAAGAAAGTAACAAAGGTAAGAAAGGACAGCATTCCTTGGTCATTTGTGTTTCCTAAAACTCCACTTCTTTTTGCATTCGATGCAAATTCTGGAAAGCAAGTTTTCAAAGCCTGACCTCTTGGGGCTTCCACCTCCCCCGACTCAGTGACAGGCATAACAGGCTTACCTATGTACTCACTCTGAGTCTTGTTGAACTCCCACACATGGTGGGTCCACTAGAATTTTGTGCTTTTGAGGCATCACAAGCCCTATATACAAATGGGGTGTAAGGAACAGCGAACTCAAATATTGCGGGAATGCTCACACGCATACTCCATGCCCCATCAGATTAATATACAAAACACAAGTTCAAAAATAAAATTATTAAGAATTTCAAGATATTGACAGCAGAGCCTTAAACCAAGTGTGGGCCTCTGAGCACCAGGCCTTGCGCCACTGCACAAGTCACATACCCATGATGCCAGCTCAGCCTTCCAACAAAGCCGCACCTGGGAGGGATTCCCAGTGAGAGAGATAGTCACAAACTTCCCATAAGCCCCTGTCTATTCAGAGACTTCTTGCCTGCCCAGCTCTAGCCATGCTTAGGGAAATCCCTGCAGGCAGCCTTCTCTCTTCTCCTCTTTCTCATCCTCCTGCCCCATGCATACCCATCCCAACCTGCCCCACTTATTTCTAACTTTTGAGGAAATGCAAAATAGCTCTTCTTTCAATTCAAAAGTAGGAAAACAAACTACATTCCCATTTGCTTATACCTTTCCCTTTTCTCTTAAAACAGTGCTTATGCCCCATGCAGTAGAGCAAATTTCAGTGAATGTTCACTGTTGACAAATTTTAAAAGCTAGATGGCAAAGAATAAGCATTTTCATTTATTGTATCACCTGGGCAGAACTTTAGGGGGGAAGGCAAGTTGCTTCTAACAAATCATGGGCTGCTAAAAGAACTGCAATCATGCAGCCTGTGGAACAAAAACCACATTCACAGAAAGATAGACAAGATGAAAAGGCAGAGGGCTATGTACCAGATCAAGGAACAAGATAAAACCCCAGAAAAACAACTAAATGAAGTGGAGATAGGCAACCTTCCAGAAAAAGAATTCAGAATAATGATAGTGAAGATAATCCAGGACCTCAGAAAAAGAATGGAGGCCAAGATCAAGAAGATGCAAGAAATGTTTAACAAAGACCTAGAAGAATTAAAGAACAAACAAACAGAGATGAACAATACAATAACTGCAATGAAAAATACACTAGAAGGAACCAATAGCAGTATAACTGGGGCAGAAGAACACATAAGTGACCTGGAAGACAGAATGGTGGAATTCACTGCTATGGAACAGAATAAAGAAAAAAGAATGAAAAGAAATGGAGACAGCCTAAGAGACCTCTGGGACAACATTAAACACAACAACATTCACATTATAGGGGTCCCAGAAGGAGAAGAGAGAGAGAAAGGACCCGAGAAAATATTTGAAGAGATTATAGTCAACTTCCCTAACATGGGAAAGGAAATAGCCACACAAGTCCAGGAAACACAGAGCCCCATACAGGATAAACCCAAGGAGAAACATGCCGAGACATATAGTAATCAAATTGGCAAATATTAAAGACAAAGAAAAATTATTAAAAGCAGCAAGGGGAAAATGACAAATAACATACAAGGGAATCCCCATAAGGTTAACAGCTGATTTCTCAGCAGAAACTCTACAAGCCAGAAGGGAGTGGCATGACATATTTAAAGTGATGAAAGGGAAGAACCTACAACCAAGATTACTCTACCCGCAAGGATCTCATTCAGATTCAATGGAGAAATCAAAAGCTTTACAGACAAGCAAAAGCTAAGAGAATTCGGCACCACCAAACCAGTTTTACAACAGATGCTAAAGGAACTTCTCTAAGTGGGAGACACAAGAGAAGAAAAGGACCTACAAAAACAAACCCAAAACAATTAAGAAAATGGTAAAAGGAACATACGTATCGATAATTACATTAAATGTGAATGGATTAAATGCTCCAACCAAAAGACACAGGCTCGCTGAATGGATACAAAAACAAGACCCGTATATATGCTATCTACAAGAGACCCACTTCACACCTAGGGACACATACAGACTGAAAGTGAGGGGATGGAAAAAGATATTCCATGCAAATGGAAATCAAAAGAAAGCTAGAGTAGTAGTACTCATATCAGATAAAATAGACTTTAAAATAAAGAATGTTACAAGAGACAAGGAAGGACACTCAAGGGATCAATCCAAGAAGAAGGTATAACAATTATAAATATATATGCTCTCAACATAGGAGCACCTCAACACATAAGGCAACTGCTAACAGCTATAAAAGAGGAAATTGACAGTAACAATAATAGTGGGGGACTTTTACACCACACTTACACCAATGGACAGATCATACAAAATAAAAATAAATAAGGAAAAAAAATCATGGGCTGGAAATCAAAAAATGTTTATGTACAATGCTACTTTATGTGAGTAATGAAAGAGCTCACCTAGGAAAAATCACAGGTTTTGGATGAAACTCATGTATTTCCATATCCCGTGCAACTTGGTACTTAATTCTAGAGGGGAAAAAATGACTAGGTCATGGAATAATAAGGAAACGGGAGTGAGTTTATTAAGATTTCTTAAATATTCCTGGAACATAGGCAGGTATTTGGAAACATTTTTTACTCACTGAAGAATGATGCTTGAGGGATAAAAAGACCTTTTTGCATTTTTTATTTTCTTCATTTCCCTTTCTCTTCCCAGCCTAGCATTCCTACAGTTCCCAGGTTTATAAAATACTTAATGAAAAAACAAGATCACAGAGCTGCTTTTTTTGCTTCATGAATTTTTTTTTCTCATTTTGTACCTATATAGAAATATTTTCAGTTCAACTGTAGGAACTGGTAACTGTCTGAGTTAGAAGGGAAAAAGGTAGAAGATCTCTTCTTTTGCTTTTTGAAGCTTCAGAATGGTACCCTAACAGAGCCTGCTAACCAAGCCACTTCCCTCTGAGATTTGAGATCAAAAGAGTGAACGTTTGGGGCTTCCCTGGTGGCGCAGTGGTGGAGAGTCCTCCTGCCAATGCAGGGGACACGGGTTCGTGCCCCGGTCCAGGAAGATCCCACATGCCACGGAGAGGCTGGGCCCGTGAGCCATGGCCGCTGAGCCTGCGCGTCCAGAGCCTGTGCTCTGCAACAGGAGAGGCCACAACAGTGAGAAGCCCACGTACCGCAAAAAAAAAAAAAAAAAAAAGAGTGAACGTTCAAGTTCCCACAGATTTAAGCACCAACCTCTCAGAGACTGAATAAAAGACTACACATCCTTTTCTGAGAGTCCAGTTTTCTTCAGCACTTAACAGATTCAGTATGTTGGATGGAGCACAAGGGTGTCCTTCTACAGAGGTCAGGAAACTCACAGGCCATCCTTTATCACATTGATAACTTGGTGGCAGCTGGGAGCACATTCCTCACTTTGTTCATAATCCCCATTAACTAGCCCTTGAATATGGCCAAACTCCAACTAAAATCATTTTATTCGGCCCTATTTATGCCTTTCCTGGAACTCTAAATGGAGATCATTCTTCCCTCCTGGCTGGTCAGCAGCCTGTTGTGCTCTGAAGGTGGCTGTAATTCAGAGGGAAGGAAGCCAGAGGCCCTGACAGATAAACATTTAATAATCACAGAAACGCTCTCTCTTCAGATCCATACTCTTTTCCTTCATCTCTTTCGGAGCTGAATACTTTGGAATAAAAGTAGCTCCTCAAAACCTAAAATACATTCAGACTAGGCAAATCCACAGAGACAGAAAGTAGATTAGTGGTTGCCAGGGGATGGGGGAAGAGGAAATGAGGAGTTATTACTTAATGGATATGGGGTGTTCTTTGGGGATGATGAAAAAGTTTTGAAAACTAGAGAGAAAGTGGTGATTGTACAACACTGTGAATTCAGTGCACTGCCGTTGAATTGTACACCTTGGAATGGTTAGATGTATGTTATGTGAATTGCGCCTCAATTTCTTAAAAATGTAAAACACTGTTATCACAGGTTTCATTCACTTTTCATTCTATAGCCAATTTTCTTATGAGACAGAGTTTCAGGGATATGCTTTAAGAGAAAATTCACATCACCAAATGGGTCTAAAGAAGAGAGTTTAACAATTAGCCAATGAGTCTGTTCAATAGGTATTATATGAGACAGAAGAGTGTTTTTTCTCAACTAGCTAAAAAGACTTCCTCTCATTTTCCCTAGGTAGACAGTGAGTATATCTCTCTCTAGATGAGGTTTCCTCACAAAGCAAGAACCACATAAATTAGGATGGAGGTGCCAGAAGTAGGAGCATCGTTGTATGCCAGGAGCTTCCTTGCTCAAAGTTCATGTGTAAACGGCTTTGGTTGTTGAGGGAACACCTCTGTTGGCCAGAATGACAGGGCCCAGTATGATGCCCAGTTGTCCATCCTCCAATGACTGACCCGCTTACTTGTCCAACTTCAAAGGATTAGGCAACAGACATGAGTGATACCCTTCATCCCTTCAGTGTGAGTTGGGCCCACCAGACCCACAGTGCTCGACTTGTAATGCAGGTGCTGCATGAAGCAGTAATTAAAGAAATGTAGAAGTCACACATGCCAGACTAGTATATAATCCAGCCCTGACGGGGGCTTAAATATACCTATTTATGAATGTTCCATCCTGTCAAATGCATGCAAAGCAGAACTGCTAAGGTATGAGCTAATTGACTTGATCAATGTTTCTAGTTTTCTCCAAAACTTTACTTTTAAAAAAATAGCCAAAGCTTGTCTATGTCTTTAAAGTATATATTCAGTTAGAATCTTTCATCACACCAATTGTGACAGATGTAAAACCCCAACTGCCTTGGTGCCCTAATTGCATGAGCTTCTGAGACTCCATAAACCCCTATTTACTAACTCATGACAGCCCAGCTGCTAAGTCCATTCTAAGGTTTAGATTTGCCTGGTATATAGTTACAGCTGAATTGTTGGTTTGTTTTCCAGTAAAAACATATTGCAGACAATAAAATTTAGAAAACTTGTCAGCACTTTTTGTAATATTATAGATGCATAGAACCAAAGAGACTGTAGAGAGTTTATATTCTAAAGGTCCTCATTTTAGAGATGAAGCACAGAGAGATTAAGTGATTTCTCCAGATCCTAGTGGGTTAGTGATGGTGTCAGACTAGAAGCCAGGCCTCTGATCCCACTTCATTGGTTGTGACCCACCACTCTGCCCTTCTTCACTTAAGAAGCTCTGAAGACAAGGGATAATGCAATTCCAGAAATATACCATGATATCATATTTTAAATTATTTTTCCACACAGAGTATAATAATAATAATTTAAAAAAACCGCAACAGTACCTCAGAAATCTGCATCACGTCTCACACATGTCTCTCCCTGGCATTAGGCAAACCCAGCAGGCCGGGGCCTTGTTGAAACCTTAAAACAAACCAGGCCAATTCTGAGGTCTAGACAGGCCCCAGACAGGGTTTCCCGAAGCTTTGAAATGCGATTTTAGAACTGGGTAATTTAGAGGCAATTTAACCAAGAAACCAAACTGACATTCAGACATTTATTTTTAAAACATTTTTAAAGCATCTACTCACCCCTTTAAAACACAATTCAGTGCTTTACTTGGAGCATACCAACTAGAATTGCAATGATTATGGTTCGGATTCACTAACTCTTTGTAAGTTCTAAACACAGAAAGTGCCGCCTCCTTCCTAGTGCACTTACCCAGGATCCAGGAGGAACTTGTTTTGTCAAAAAAGATTCTAAAAATCATGTTCAAGTTTTACATTGCTTCTGCAGCAGTAGGGGGTTATACTTCTAGGTTACATTTACTCAAGAGTCCCAGAAACAGTTTCGACTATAACTTTTGTTCAAGGCAGCCGAATTCTTCACCTATGCAGAAGTATCATTACTGCAGAACTTGGTCTTGCAACTAGTGGGTACTTAAAAATTTTTTTTTTTAAGTGAAAAGTGAGTGCTCTCCAGATTTCTCTGTTCTAGGGGGCATAGACTGAGCCGTAGTTTTCTTTTCTATAAAGCAACCAGGAGCCACAATTAAGAAGATGCCAGAAATCCTATCACACTCTAAATGCTGCATATTAAGTGGAATTCTCAGTATGTGGAGAAGCAATCGTTTTTATTTCAGATCCATTTTCCTTTGAGGATCCTGCTCAACATCAGGATAATTTTCTTTTTCAATAAATGACAGTGTTGGATGGGAAAGTTTGGCCAAAGGTATCTGAGAGAATCAGAACATGCTGTGTCACAAATGACAGTAAATAGGTGGTTCTTAAAGTTTAGATCTTGAGAAAGGACAGTTACTCTCTCAACAATGTGTGATTCTTATTAATTACCTTAAAATATAACTGTAGGAAATAGGATCAGAATGTGATGGCTCTGCAATCTCTGGGTTCCTTCTTTTAATTCTTATTAGTCATTTTAAATTCAGCTTTTTAAGTCTTAGTCCAATTGCCCTTTGGGAAGAATAAAGTGGCAATTAGGTATGACAAAGGCATGGAATAGACACTATTACTTATTGCCAAAGTAAAAGAAAAAAGATGGGTCTATGAACCTATCAAGAAAACCTGCAAAATGGAATGGGCTGCTGGACCTTATAAAAAATGTATCCAAATATTTGCAGAATGTATTTTTGGCTACCTCCCTACAGAGATATTAAACAATTTTCTTTTATCGGAGAATTTACTACCATTACATTTTATATTAATCTGACAACTTTAACCAGGCAATCATCATTTATTTGCCTAAATTACCAGTCCCTTAATACTACATTGGCAAAGAGGAATATTTCATAGAACATGAGGCAACGCCTCTAATTACTATTAGATCAAAATTTAAAGTAACTTCAACAGGTATTGTAATTTTGACCGATTGGGTTACTAATTTGGAGAATCAATTATCTCCAAGACCCCTTCAATTTGCTGCTTCATTTAATTGGCAGTGGCTGTCCAATTACACATCTGGCATAGTCATAATATTTGCATCTGCATATAGTCAACCAATCAGCCAGCTGAGCCTGGTTATCAGGTAACAGTTGTATAGATTTGAAGACTATGATATATTTGTGTATCAAATTATTCACAGGCTTGTCTCCTTCCTCCACCATTCAACTTAAAATTTTAAAAATTTAAAGCAATTTATTCACGCAATTTGTCGGTGTCCCTCCTTTCTCTACCCCAATTTCAAAAGACAATCTCAAAAAGAAAACCAAAACACAAAGGGAACAACCTTCTTGTGGCAAAACCCAGAAAATTAAATATCATCCAATGCTTTAAGGTGAAACTAGTACAATCCAGTACTACCAATCACAATGTAAATTTGAAACCTTTGAAAAGCAACAGGGCCACAGGAGTCATAAAATGTCCATGCTCTTTGATCCTGTAAGACCATGTCTAGAGTTTTACCCTGGGGAAATAATGCCATAGAGGAAAGAAATCTACATTCCAAAGATGTTCTTTCCAATGCTGACTTTAACAGTAACAAACAACAACAACAATGATAAAAACACAAACAAAAACTGAAACAAAAAAGTAGGCATATAGGGAAATATTTAAATAACTCATGTCAAAAAATAAAACATGTAGCCATTCAACATGGAAACTACAGACTGTGCAGAAATATGGAATATGTCTATGGTGTTAAGTGAACTAAGTAAACTATAAAATGAGATGATTGCAACAATGTACAGATGAGTGCCCGTATTCCTCCTATAAATCAAAAGAAGAGTAAGTGCTATAATCCCTAACAGCAACACCAAAGTGCTTTGCAACCTCAAGAGGAGGAGCTATCACACCCATCTGGGAGACTGTGGAGATGGCATGTGAAACTCGCATTCAAGGGTTGCAGAAAGCTGAGAAGGGGTTACTGTGGAGGGGAAAGTTCAGCGCCAGGGAAAAGATGTGCCACATCTGGGCACCATCGGGGATTCCATTTGGCTGCCTTGGGGGCATGTAAATAGGAAAGGTGACACATTCTCCTGGAAGGAGAGGCCGGCATCTTACTGTGGAGGGCTGAAGGTTAAGGTTTCTTTCTGAAAGCAGTGAGGGAAGCTGAGCATTTTAGAAAAGAGGGAGGCTGCATGCTATTGGCAGACTGAGAATTGGGGGAACTGGGTTTGAATGTTGCCTCTGTCATGTGGTAACTTTGTGGCCTTGGGCAAGTTCCTTAAGGACTATAAGGAACTGATTTCCTCATCTCTGCAGTGGTAGTCATACCTACTTATTAGGCTGATTGTGGGAATTAAAGACAGTATCTATAAAGTACCTGGTACCTAACAGGTACTGCATAGATCGTACTTATTGTTGTTATCAATAAGAGTAATCTGATATGAGGAAGCAGCATGGATGAGAGTAAGGAGAAGATGCAGTGAGAACCACTTTTGGTACTTACGCAGTGGGGAGAGTCACACCTTCATCCCTGAAGGGACATGTGGCTTGTGGTGCTGCTTCCTGGCATCCACCAGATCTGTGGATCTGCTGGACCGCCACAAGAAGAAATGGTGTCTGAAGAAAGGTGATGTCTGCAGTCAACAGAAAGATGGCGCAGAGTCAAGAAACACCACAGAGGAAGAATCCATAGGGCTGGGTCAGGATGAATCCAGGTTTGGTGGGTATGAAGTTCATATAATCAAGGAGCTTATATGATTCCTTTATAAAGAAAAACAATAAAATATTAAGTATAAAACTGAATATCTATTTAGAATGAGAAAAGTAATCATGAATTACAAAATCGAGAAACCTGACAAATACCCCTGGTGTCACAAAAATCAGCATATTTTTAAAAATGAACTGCCTGACAAACCTCTATAATTCTTATTTTTGTACATTTTTGGCTATACACTCCTCGATTGCCTCTTCATACAGCCAATATTTTATAATACCATTTTCTATGGAGAGAATAGGAAGATAACTTAGTCTCTCCTCTAGCATCGGTGACCAAAATTCGTTTTCTATTATTGATAGTTGAGAAAAGTTTCCTTTGACTCACAACTTATTATTGGTGATGTCATGCAAATTTTAGGATTCTTTAAAGTTGAAAAACATTTCTATTAAATTTATTTTGTGTGTAAGTTGTTAGAGACAGACTTAATATTTATAGACCTGCTACCAATTTGAGCCATACAAACAGAGGCTGATAAACTCTATTTTTCATTATTCCCATTGTAAAAGAAAAAAATGTATGGTGGGTTCATAATTGTATACACTGCATTTTAGAGTACATTCTTGATAGGAAAGAACTATTCTGTTGACCAGGCGTTGATGAGAAGCGAATCATCTGCTTACAACTTTACATGCCCGGGAACTGAAAGAACTTTCCATAGCCCAACTTCTGGTTCCACACACTCATGTCTTGTTTCTTCTCCCCACCTGCACTGCATGATGCACAGCTGGCCTTGCTTCTTTACATTATAAGACCAAAGATTCAGCACAGTGGACAGTAGGAATATACTGGAAGGTGTTCCCTACATTGGAACAACTAGCACTAACTAAATATAAACAGAAGTGCCTCCAGAACACATAAACATGTCCCATTAAACCCAAATAAATGTATCCCCAAACTCAATTTGACATCCCTTTTGCCCGGTCTCAAAGCTGGCACCTGACAAGAGGGCAAGTGTGTCTGAGGAGAGATCACGATGGAGAGACATCAGCCGAAATATTTTATTTCCCCCAATTTTACAAAAACATATGGCCTTTACAAAAACACAGTGCTGTGCCGTTGCCAGAGCCCTGGAAAAGATCTGTGCACAAGAGCAGCCCTGAACGTAAGCTTCATCTGCTTCATGGTAAATGTCTCTTCCAGCAATGATTGAATATTGTAAGTGGACATAGAAGCAGGAAGTAAGGTTATGAGCACCAGTGAGGGGAAAAATTATGGTGCCATTAAGGCGAGAAAGAAAATCCAGACAAAAGTGATGGGGTTAGTTTTGTTGTGTTGTAGAATGGTTAGGGGAAAATATAATAGCAAGTTTTATTTTAACTACGGTGAGTTTAAGATGCTGTGGGACCTCCAAGTAGACATGTCAAGGTGGTAAAGTTACTTTAAAGAGGGTCTAAAATCAGAGATTCTCTGAGTAACTGAAAATATTCCTCTGACTTCTCAACCTGCACCTACAATATTTG
The DNA here is from genome assembly GCF_000442215.2 of Lipotes vexillifer. NCBI lineage: Eukaryota > Metazoa > Chordata > Mammalia > Artiodactyla > Lipotidae > Lipotes > Lipotes vexillifer. The sequence goes on along the minus strand of NW_006792921.1, from coordinate 3,051,827 downwards.
TTTCCATTTTTGACTCTTTCATTAATTCCTGACTTGCACATTCTACGTTTTACTGAAAGCAAATGTTCTTGTACTGATAGTTTCGGAACAACAACAAAAACCCATAGCCTGAGATGACAGTGGTGGTAAGGAACTTGAAATAAAGCTTCAGTAAAATTGCAAAGTCCTACTTTCTATTCTCTGTCTTAAATAATTCACGGAGACTTCAGTGTTTTTAAAAGAGTCCTATGACACAGAACCAGCAGGGATCTCAATTTACTGTTCTCTTTCTGCCAATTCCCCTAGCTTGGAATAAAAATAAAAGAGATGATGGATAGTTCACTTATTACCTTGGTCTTCATTTAGACCATTTTGTCTACAGTGCACACAGAGTAATCAGAGGATGAATCAACAGTGAGAGCCATTGTGGCTACTGTACACGACTGTAAATTCATGCTCATTGAGGCTGATGTTGCTTGACAGTCTATTTTTCATGTATATTACTTTTTCTATCTGAGTCCTTGTCTATTGATAGTTAATGCATCTTCTGTTATTGTTCCATGTAGCAGTTGTGGCTATCCGGTAACAATACAATGATATAAGAAATTAAATATTAATAGGCAATTTATAAAAGAGCTGAAATTTTACATTCCAATAGATAAAATTGAAAAATGGAACACGTAAAAGGCAGTAAGAATCAGAAGGCTGTTTCTCAATGAATGTGTAAATCAGAAGCTCTCTTAATCCTTTTAGTGCTGTCTAAGGATTAACAGAAGTTAAAACCTTAATGTCTCCAACGGTAACTGGAGAGTACCAGCTGGCATGAAAAGAAAAATGTAAGACAATCTTTGTTTTGCCCTTTGGGAAGAAAAACTCAAGTAACTGGGCTGATTTCTACTGACAAGACAACAAAAAGAGTAAATTGGGGAGAAAAAATGATCTGAACCAACTCTAAACAAATCATTCTTATAGGACTTGATAATACTCATTTTTAAAAACCTTTTCTCTTCCTTTTCATTGTTCATTTCTGGTGGAGGCATGTGTTTCATCCCAGTTCTTGGATTTATCTGGATCGTAGATCTGTAGTTTTACAATGTAGAGAGAAATCTATTGTCAGAAAATTCTGGCTTAACTAGATTTTAGATCCTAATCTTGTCCACAAAGCCTGTTCTCATAGACTTGGCTTTCCTTCAGGCAAAACTGATGATTAGTCCTCCTCTGTGCCAGCCACTGGCCATGCAAGGTGACGAGGGCCTGACCCAAGGTGACGAGGTGGCAGTCGTAGGATGGGAGGGATGGATGGTAAGCGGTCCAGTTACTATTGCTAAGTTATAGTTTACCCCAAAACTTTGTGGCTAAAAACAACAATTATTTTTACAGTTTATTTTTTTAATATTTTTTTCTCTTTTTGAAAATTTTTATTGGAGTATAATTGATTTACAATGTTGTGTTAATTTCAGGTGTATAGCTAAGTGAATCAGTTATACATATACATATACCCACTCTTTTTTAGATTCTTTTCCCATATAGGTCACCACAGAGCATTGAGTAGAGTTCCCTGTGCTGCACGGGTAGGTCCTTACTAGTTACCTATTTTATATACAGTAGTGTGTATAATCTCCCAATCTCCCAATTTATTTCTCCCCACCTCTTACCCCCAGTAAACATGTTTGTTTTCTACATCTGTAACTCTATTTCTGTTTTGTAGATAAGTTCACTTGTACCCTCTTTTCAGATTCCTAAAAAGCACAACGATTATTTTATCAACTCTCATGGTTTCTGTGGGTCAGAATTTGGGAAGGGCTTGCCAGGCAGTTTATCTAGTCAGAGGCTTATCATAGCTGTAGTCAGATGGTGGTTGGAGCCTCAGAAGTGGAGGGGCTGAGTAGGTGAGAGCTAGCCAAGCATCCCTGTCTCTTCCTGTCTCAGGGCCTCTCTATGCATTTCCTTCACGCGCTAGTTTGGGCTTCCCCACAGCATGAAGGCCTTTTGCTGATGAGTTCCAAGGAGGAAACCACCAAAGCTGAGCCACCTTTTATGGATTAGCCTTGGGTCACATGGTGTCACTTTCACACTCTACCGGTCAGAACAGTCACAGAAGTCTAGTTTCAAGTGGAAGAGACATAGACTCACCTGTTAATGGGAGAAATGTCAAAGAATTTGGGGATCTATTTTCAAACCACCAAGTAAGGAATTTGAATTGACCAGGCTTAGTGACTGATTGGATTTAGGGAGTGAGGAATATGGAGTGGAAGATGACTCCAAAATCAGTCACCTGGTATCTTAGTCTGTTTGGACTGCTATAACAAAAATACCATAGGCTGGATGACTGAAACAACAAACATTTATTTCTCACAGTTCTGGAGGCTAGGAAGTCTGAGATAAAGGTTCTGGAAGATTCAGTGTCTGGTGACAGCCTGCTTCTCATTGTGTCCACACATGGCAGAAGGGAAAAGAGAGCTCTCTGGGGTCTCTCTCTCTCTCTCTTTTTTTTTAGATTTATTCATTTAATTTATTTATTTTTGGCTGTGTTGGGTCTTCGTTGCTGTGAGTGGGCTTTCTCTAGTTGCGGCAAGCTACTCCTCATTGCAGTGCATGAGCTTCTCATTGCAGTGCCTTCTCTTGTTGCAGAGCACGGGCTCTAGGAGTGCAGGTTTCAGTAGTTGTAGCACGTGGGCTCAGTAGTTGTGGCTTGCGGGCTCTAGATCTCAGGCTCAGTAGTTGTGGTGCATGGGCTTAGTTGCTCCGCAGCATGTGGGATCTTCCCAGACCAGGGCTCAAACCCATGTCCCCTGCATTGGCAGGCGGATTCTTAACCCACTATGCCACCAGGGAAGTCCCCATGCAGTCTCTTTTATAAGGGCACTAATCCCATTCATGAGGGCTCCATCCTCATGACTTAATCACTTCCTGAAGGCCCCAACTCCTAACACCATCACATTGGGGGTTAGGATTTCAACATATAAACTGGGGGGAGGTGGTACAAAAACATTCAGTTTGTAACCTCTGGGTCAGTGAGAATGTTACCAATCAAGTTATGAAATTCAGGAGGAAGAACATGTTTGATGAAAAAGAGGTAGATTTAAGGTGGACATGCTGAGGCAAAGATGACCAGCAAGACAGAAAGTTATGTCAAGACCCCAGGAGAAAGTTGGAGCTAGAGGCAGAAATCCGGGAGTGACTGGTATAGAAGGAGGCCATAGGCTTGAATAGAAGTTCCCAGGGAGAGTGCATAGACAGAGGGAATTAAATGTTGAGGCCATTTGAGTGTCTCCAGCCACCAACTAGACTAGACCTACCCTTAGCAGAAGTAAACATGGCTGACTCCACATGCGTCCCTTGTTAGGTGAGTGGATATTGAGTAGGGCTGGCCACTGGGGGGCCAGGGTGGGGCAGGGAGCATCGTCATTGGTGGTGGAGGATTGCACTAGGGCTGTCTGATCCCAAGACCCATGCTCTTCCCCCTACTAGACCACCTCCCTACTTTCTGTGTATTCCCTTTTCACTGGAACATTCAATAGTCTTCACCCACTTGCTGCTTGTCAACTGCTCTCCTCTGCAGCCCTTGGTTCCTTTCTCTTTTGGTAAGGTCTAGACTAAGGCTGATTCTCAGCTCTGCCCATCTGATAGATGAACATAGACAACTCGTACTTTCCTAAGTCTTTCCCAGTGGCTTGTACTATCCTTTTGAACTCAAATATCCACCTCCTCTCCCTCCAGAAAAAGAAAGAGAAGCTCTTCTAGGTTTCTCTTGACTTTCATTGTTCCTTTTTCAAATAATTAGGGCTAAATCAATTAAATGAAGATTGAATTTGATTTTTCCACATCTTCATCAAACCACTTGACATTTTCTACCTAGTGCTGAACCCTGTACAAAAGCCAGGTCCTCTGGCTCCTGGATCTTAGTGGAGCTCTAAAGATTAACTGGAAAACATAAGGTTTCTCAAGCACAGATGTGGGCTTATTTGATTATCTTGATCACCTTGTGAAAGAGATTAGCAAAACAGGTATTAGTCTTATTTCTATGGAGGCTGGGACAGTTCAAGTGACTTGCCGCCCAGAACACTGCTGCTAAAGGAGGGTAGCCCAGATGCAAAGCAGGTCTCCTGCTACGACACCACGATGCACTGCTTCTACTGGGCCTGCTGTATGTGATTTCCATTACAGTGAAACATTTGCAATAACCGATAGGTGACAGAATTGTTCGTAATGGAAATAGACATTCTAAAGAATCAATACTAAATCAAGAGGATATCAGGTGGACGGTATTTTGATCATGGTCTCATTGAAGGTGTTCATTTGTAGGGTTCTTTTTGTTTTTTTTAGTTACATTTACACCTTAGTTACTATAATTTTCCTAGGATGACAGGGTCCTGGGGCATTTCTCTGGAATAACACCTTATTAATCACTAATAGAGTCCTGGCTTACATTTTAATCATGTGTCCAGACATTAAGAGAAAAACTGAGAATCTGACCTTCCAAATTCTTGTGGCCAAATTTATATCCTGTTATTAAAGTACCTCCTTTCTGGGGAGGAACTATAAGGCAGAATGAGGACTCTCCTGGCTTCAAAATGAGGTAGAGGGACTTATGCCACTTTTGTCTGAGGCCTTTCCTGGCCCTACCTTATTAAACACACACGCTCACTCAGAACCTTCTTTGATCTACACTGCTGCAGCTCAACTATTTTGAAAAGCTGATGTTGTGGAATCCTTAAGTCATCTGTGACCTAGGTCACTAAAGACAGGAGCAATTTAGTAAAAGTATTAATTGAAACTCTCCTGACAAGCCCTACTCCTCCAGATAAACTTACACATCAAACCCACACGGGTTGCTGGGCTATTCTGAGCAGCCTGAGATTTTCAATATCCCATAAACAGTCCCCTCAATCACTACAATCTAATAAGGCTATAATCATCATTGACACTATAATGATTAAAATGAATAAAACCCATTAAGAAAAGTCATGTTGAGTTATTAAAAGTTTCGCTCTACGTGATATGTAATCTTTTATCCATTTTTTATGATGAAATCTGTAACCATCTATCCACAAAAGACCATTAATTTACTGCTCTGTGGATGTTACCATGCTCTTTAGTTTAACAGCTTATCATTGATTTCTTGAGGGAGATATTATATTTGGAGAAATACACACGGAACAAAAGCCCGAATGTTGCTGTAAATTTCCCATGACAGGCTGATCAAAGTATTTTGGCCTAGTCTGCAGCCCTGGGCTGGCAAACAAGTTTTCTAGAGTGGAGAGAGCGCTCGGCTACCAGGCGGCAGATCCATGCTTTCGGGCACTGCAAATGTTTCTAAGGAGAGGTCATGTGCACAGCACGGGGAGAAACAATAAAATGTCCATTAACCGGAGCCTAGTTAACTGGCTTATTGGCATCTATTAGAAACAAATTGCAAACAAAACTGATCCTATTATAAACTTCTCCTCATCCCCTCCATCCAGGAGCAGTCCTGATTGGCTTCGAAGAGCCTCAACAAATACAATGCTGGCAGATGACTCCTTTATTTGTAAGGAGAAGACTGGTTTGTAGCCAGCAACGGCCTACAACCCTGACCAGCAGACAACTACAAAGCTGTAGTGGCCCCGCACAGCAGACAGAGCACTAGAGAGGCAGCTAATGTACTCATGCTCACATTCTTTCACCAGGGACTTTTTTTCCCTAAGCAAACAGCAATAAAAAAAATCTGAATGGAAGAATGTGTACAGAGTGCTGAACTAAGTGGTGGAGGAGGCCGATTCTTAATGTGTACTTTTTCTCATAATAAACTCTGCTCCAATATCTTTACTACCCATCTCTTATTTAATCTTATTAACAGTAAAACCTTAAAAGATCCTGTGAAGCCAAGGAGAGAGTGTTGTCTTTGAAGGCATTCTTCATCTTTCCTGAAATGATTAATAAATGCATTTGCCAGCCTCTGTCTGAACAGACTTGCCAGACTTCCCCAGCAGGTAACGACAAGGTCCCACAGAACAAGACGAAAATGGTTGCCTTATATTCTATCAGATTTCCATATTTTCCAGATTTGTTTCCCTCACTGAGGTCTTGCTGGGGGTTTTTTTCCCCACTTTATCTAAATGACATTAGGTTATAAATGTCATTCCATAATATACCATCTTTTTTACAAAGGGAAGCCTGTCTTTACCAAAATAATCAAATATTCTTTAAGATCCTCTCTTTTAAAAGAAAACAGCAAATTTCATTTATCAGCTTGAAGTATAGTTCAAAGCGTGGTGAACAGACATCGATTTTTATCAATCTTTGGAGAGTTCATTTAAATCTACACCATTCCATCATGTAAGACAAAATGGTCACTAAATGAAATTAAAAGGCAAATTCACCAAGAATAAAAAGGAAGTCGTTCTTTATATAACACATTATTAACCTGTGGAAATAACTGCTTCAGGGTATGATTGAGGTGAACAGCTTAGTAAAAAATTTTAAATGATATAAAACTTCTAGACATCAGAATGGTATTAGTGACTCGTAACTCTATCAATCCTCACATTTCTGTACATACACTCATACCACAGTTGAAGACACGAAGACTTTTCACATGCCCTCAATATACTAACAATAAGTTGGTGAGATATAAATATAGCACTCTCTGGTGCACAATTAACTTTTTCTGCTGTTCTCATACCTTCCTCTCACCTTAACTGTATTCATGTCAACTGCGGTTCAAAGTGAAAATGGGATCAGGTGAACTATTCGTCCATTTCTATGTGGCACTCTTTATTCCCCCTCCCTTTTTTTGGGGGGGCATCAAGATGTAATGCACTATAAATGGTTATTTGACTATGTCTAAAGGACCTTAAGAGAAATACAAAATCACTTAAACATTCCAATAAAAATGGACTGATACTTAGAAGAAAATTGTGTGTGTGCATAACATAAAATAAAATAAGTAAGCCAGAGTAGAGGGTAAGGAAATAAGGAAGAAATCACGTCAGTACATCAAAGACTTCTTTTGGTATACCTTCAGAGAAAGTGAAATTGACTGTTAAAATACCTATAAAATTTTGGGCTTCCCTGGTGGTGCAGTGGTTAAGAATCCACCTGCCAATGCAGGGGACATGGGTTCGAGCCCTGGTCCAGGAAGAGCCCACATGCCATGGAGCAACTAGGCCCAAGTGCCACAACTACTGAGCCTGCACTCTAGAGCCTGTGAGCCACAACTACCGAGCCCACGTGCCACTAGTATTGAAGCCTGCGTGCTTAGAGCCCGTGCTCCACAAGAAGAGAAGCCACTGCAATGAGAAGCCCGCGCACTGCAACAAAGAGTAGAAGGCAGCATGCAGCAATGAAGACCCAATGCAGCCAAAAATAAATAAATAAATAAATTTATTTTTAAAAAAGATTCGCTAAAAAAAACCTATAAAATTTTAAAAGACAATCATGAATTTTAATTTATCATCATAGTATTAGAAATATAGTTCTTTCTAACCATGGAGGCACTGAGAATTTTGTGAGATGAAAGTTTTCCTGGTGTTAATTTGAGCCTTTAATTAATTATAACCTTTTAGAAAGGGGTTGTTTAACTACCAAAAAAAGGGTTACACAGAAATGATGGAAAAACAAGACTTGGTGCAGATTTTAGTGAAGCTGCATACCGGTAGGCTGTGGTTCTAGAATGATGAGTCAGCACTTCTGTGATTACAGGTGGGGAGAGCAATAAAATCTTGCTGAGTTTAGTTATTGAAATTGTACAGTTTCATAAATAGTATAATGTTCTCAGTGGGTAAATGTTATATTTTAATGACATCCATATTAAAACACATAACAAATTCTCGAGCTCACTGTCAACAGAGCCTCCTTCAATATGAGCCACTGAAGTTCAGGACCAAGGCTGGAAATGGAAGATTCAGTCTCTGAAGGGATGAGGGTGAAAGGAGAGAAACTGATATCCATTAACTTATTAGTTAAGAAAATTAAGTTTTTCTGGTAGGCCATTGGAAAAGTGCACAGGTTTGAGCTAGTTAGAACTTAAATAGGTGACCAAGCTTTCTCACCAGGTAACAGGACCTTGTGTGAACTTGGTCATAATGAAGAGAGCAAGCCTGCTGTGATGGTGAAGACCTTTGGTTTCCAGACTTAACTGTGTTAAAACATAAGTCTACATGCTTCTTAATTAGTCTCGGGCCAGTGTACCCCTTCCTAAGCTCAGAAGTTGAAAGAACAGGTGACACATTTGTACATCTAAACCCCCTCCTGAGCATATTAATTTAAAAAAAAGTTTGAAGAGACTAACTTTGTTGAGATTGTTAATAAATCAGCTTTGTTTCACTGAAAACCTACTCATACACTCTAATTCTTCCAGGTGTTTTTCCTTGGAGCCTCCTCGAGCATGGCTATTTTTGTTTACATAAATGGCAGATTATTACTCCTCTTTTAAAATATCTCTCATGTATGGATCCATTAAGATCCATGTATGGATCTTAATTGTTTACAAAGCACTCTTCCTTGCATCCAATTTTATTTTATTTAATCCTCACAGCAAGCTTTGAGGTATTTGGGAGGTAGATAATATTTCCATTGTACAGGTAGTGAAACTAAGACTCAGAAAAGTTGATTCATCACCTGAGGTCAAACTGGTAACTGTTGAAGTCAGGAAACAAATTTAGGTCTCCTCTCTCCAAATTCACTCCTCTCCTGAATCATCTCAGTACTTTAATAATAACATGTGATTAAAAATTCAGAGATCAGAATAATGAAATGGTTAGAAATCTATTAGTTAAAAGCTTTGTATAATAAACGTAGTCTTGGAAAACCATTATGCTTCTAAATCTTACAATGGAGAAAGTTCTTATACTGACAGACCAAACTGTGTCTCTGCCTCTGTTAACATCACAAAGATGTTTGTGGTAACTCACAGAGTCCCCAAAATGACACCTAAAATGATCCAACTCAAAAGCACAACCAGGATTTACAGTCATGCTGAGAAAAATGCTCTGTCTTCCTTGTGAGATGTGTAAGAAGATACAAAAGAATACAATGTAAACTGTTTCAGTGAGAGTAAAAAAGAGGCAAAATAAAAATGGAATGGTTACACATCTAAGATTCAAGGATCCTCATATATGTCAAATTATTCCCAGTGAATAACACCTTGAATCAAAAATACTTGAGCTATTCATTTTGCTATCAACAAGTCTCAGGAAATTCAACTAGTTTGAGATAAAGGTCATTTTTCCTAGCTCCCTTGGATCAACATTTCTCAGGACCTATTAGATGTTAATTGATGTGTACCCCACACACACAACAGGGAAGGATCTTGGTTTGGGTTCCCCCAGAAATAGAGCCTGGGTCAAGGATTAAAATACAAATAGTACACTTAGGAGGTGATCCCAGGAACTGCCAATAGGGGGTGGGAAATGAATCAGGGAAGGGAAGGGAGCCAAAATGGGGTGCTTTATCAAATCATTTACTACTCTCAGCAACTAGAACTCAATCTTCCTGGTGAAGGAACCCTGGGACCATTGTGAACCATAGCTCAGTTTCCCAGCAGGAGCAACTCAGGAACATGTCTGCCAATCCCCATTCATCTTTGGTTGAGTGCTGCTTTGGGGGGCATTAATTCTCTTGTTCTTTCAGCTTACCTGTTAACATATTGAGTGGACTCCCATAGACTTCCTCCTAAAAAAAAAAATAAGCTTTCAGGCAACGAGTTATAAGTCCTACTAGTATTTTCATTCCAAGCTCTGTCCTAAGTCATTGGTTAGCCACTGAATTGTCTTCTCTGAGTCAGGTGCCCACTGTTGATCTGGGTGTGCTTGGATGTTTGTGTTTCACATCGCTCACACGAGAGATGAGCTGGGCCAGTTCCTTGGTAATTTTGTTTGGGAAACATGGAGTAATGTAGGCAATCAGGAGAAAGAGTGGAAATTTAAAGAATGTAGAAAAAGCAGCCATGAAGTATTGTAGGGGTTATGAGAGGGAGGTAGAGTAGGGGCTGTGAGGGATCTTGGCAATAAGCTGAAGTTACGATTAAGCCAAAACTAGGAGAAAGCAAAAACTATGAATTCTTTAAAGGATAAAGTAGATGAAAAGAATAAGTGCTTTGGGGCTAGTTATAATCAGAGACAAAGATAAATAGATACCCAGATTGTCAGTCAAATCACATCACTGATGGAACACCAGAGTAAGGATCTCAGACTCCTGGTCCTTGGGTCATAAGGGCTACCTTGGATCCAGAGATGCCCTAGAGTTCTGGACTTTGTGAGGTCCTGGTCCTTTTCTAGCTGTACTCATGGAATTCCATGAAGATCCATGTTAATTCTTACATAAAGTGCTTCTTTCTTGAACTTGTTTGAGCGGATTAATGTATATGGACTTGGGTTCAAATCCCAGCAGCACCACTGTTAATGTGTATGGAAGAGCAAATGACTTAAATTCTGTGGGCCCCACATTCCTCATTTGTAAAATGAAAATAGTAATCCCTAGCCTGCAATATTATTTTAATGGTTAAATAAAATACCTGAAACACAATAAATTATAAATATTTATTCTCCTTCCCCTTAGAAAGGGTAAGGAAGACAGTGGGAAGTCTGCATTGCCTATGCCTCTCTAAATCAGTTTTATTAATTAGTAATCTAATTCTGATCAGGATGGGATAGAATTCAGAAATTTTATTTATTACATGTCCTCAAGTAGTAAGCATAAGTGCATAAAGCTACCTAGACTGATAGAATCCTCAGATGTTAGAGTCTGAGGAACTCTGGATATCACCCCACAGTCCTTATTGTTCAGGTGAAGAACCCGGGGTCAAGAGAGGTTATGTGACGTGCCCAGGTCGTACAGCCAGTTACCAGCAGAGCCAGGAGGACAATCTGGGTTTCCAGACTTCCCATCCAGAGCTTATTGGCTTTCTTAACCTTAGATCAAGTTCTCCACTTCTGTTGTTCTCCCTTCTGGTTTTCTACATGGTAAATCTAAAATCACTTTTCCCTGTAGACTCACAGGTGTGACTCTTGAACCCGGCACACTCTGCCCATTCCTTGAAGTGCTCTCGTCCTCTCCTGTTTTCTCAGGCCCCCTTCAAGTCTGGGTTAATGGTCCCTCTGTAACTTTTGTCTATCATCACACTCTTCACATGGTGTTGTGATCATCACAACTCCTCTTGATCCTGCACTGCCTGAAGGCAGGGCCTAAATCTGGTTCATCCAGCACAATTTGGATTTTTTAAATGCATGTTTATGGACATTGACTGAGAAACTTGTTAGAATAGGTTAGAATAACATTAAATGTTGAGGTAAATGAGATGACCCTTGGATGTCAGTCACTTCTTTACTGAAAATATGTAAATTCAAGGTTATAACACTAACAACCTCTGGAAAACAATTGTCCAGTCTAGCCAGAGTCCCTAAAGTGAGGATAATATGAAAAGCCCCAGATCTGTCAGCTGGGTGACATGGTCAGTTGTTTCCCAGTTCTCTGTGTCAGCTTCCCCATCTGTGAAGGTGTGCAAAGGGAGGGGCAGTTACCTTAGATTATTTTTAAGGTCATTTATAGTTCTAAAATAGTAAGATTCTACATTTAATTAAATATAACCCTGTTAAAGGCTATGAAACTTCATTGTTGCTCACAGATCAGATCTCAAAGAAATTACCTAGATTCACACATAATCCACTTCATAACAGACTCTACTTCTAGTGTGAGTCATAAAAACAGAAACATTTTAAAACCTTGGGAAGAAATTCACATCATTTACCCCTCTCTTTAGAGTCACTATTTAGATTTTTAAACATATAAACATAAAAGGCTTTTATATCAATTCAATTCATTCTATTGAAGTTTACTCTGAATAGTGCAGCATTTGATTCCCCAAAGAAAGCCAATAAAGAGTTTATATCTGGTCAATATTACTGACATATCACTGCATTAGGAAAAAAATGATTTTCTAGGGTAGAAGAACCCTGATCTCACTTGTCTTTCTAACATGAAGATATTCCTAAATGCTTGCAAGGATGGAAAGAGAAGGCTAACTATACTAAACTAACATTTTGGTTTCAAGAGTTTGAAACAAAATCATACGCAAAAGTACAGCAATCTGTAGTAAGATGTTCTCTACTCCAGTGAGAAATGGAGAATTCTCTTTCCAAAATGGTTTGAAAATAATCCCACCAACAAGAGAGCTATAAACAAAAACACCTTGGAAGATGTCCTCTCACCAGAGGACTCTATAATATACATAAGTGCACATACTCAAGTAGGAGAAATGCCTTTAAATTTCCTTTTATTATTTTCAAGAATGCTCCTAAATTGGGTAGGGAGTAAGAATCAAGAGGTGGAAATTCTTTCAAGACATATAGTGAAATCCTAGACCATCAAGCAACTTGAGAAAGAGGAGTTTTTCTAGAAGCTATTGAACCAGGAGGCAGTTAATGAGCAAAGAAATGTCTTTAGAATTGAACAAAAAAAGATTGTTCAAGATCCCCACTTCTCTAGGGCAGAGCTGGGGAATTGATTAAACTAAAACTCGGGAAGGATCTGCTTAACATAGGTGTAGTATCAATGGTCCATCGGTAGTCATTTGAAACCAGTCACTGTCCTCTGGAATAGTATTGAAAGGTGATCTATCTCTCATGACTCAGATCTAGTGGAAGCTAAACTAGTGAAACTTGGTAAGCTTGAGACAAATAGAGGCATGGACAATTCCAGCCTGTCTTAATTTTGCCAATTTAGTATTCTGAACATACTATGAAATTTTTACTATTGTCACACATATATTCTACATCAGATTGGAAATTGAACTGGAAAAGATTCACTGTTTTCTCTGTGTGTGTGTGTGTGTGTGTGTGTGTAAGAGAGACAGAGACAGAGAAACAAAGAGACAGAGAAAGTAAACAGAGTGGAAAGATGAAAAAGTACAAACATTCACTTGAAAACTTAGACCTCAACTATTATGTACTTAAAAGAATTTAAATGAATGCATAATCTTGAGCAAAAGAAGTCAAACAAGAGATAACACCGGGCTTCCCTGGTTGCGCAGTGGTTGAGAGTCCGCCTGCCGCTGCAGGGGACGCGGGTTCCTGCCCCG
>NW_006792921.1:3031323-3038332 GCF_000442215.2 Lipotes vexillifer | reverse complement strand
AAAAAAAAAAAAAAAAAAAAAAAAAAAGAGAGAGATAACACCATAATTTCATTGACATGAAGTACAATACCAGGACGTTAAAGAGTTAGGATCGTGGTTACCCTTAGAAGCGGGGTAATGACTGGAAGGCAGGTAGCACAAGGAGACTTCTAGAGTGCTGTTTATAATCTTTTTCATAATGTGCTGGTTACATGAGTGTGTTCACTTTATAAAAATGCATCAAGCTTACACTTGTGATATGTGCACTTGTCTGTCAGTTGGGTCAGAAGCAGGTGCCGAGGTGGAGAGAGGGTGCAAAAGGTTTATTAGAGAGTAACATCGGTGAGGAAAAGGGAAGTAGGACTGGCAGGAAGAGCTGTCAGACCATCAGGCAGAGCTGGCAAAGAATCTACCAGCTCATTGGGAGCTCCACAGCAAAAGTTGCTCATTGGAGGGATTCCATGGTAGGTAGACATGACTAAGCCTTTGTAAAAAGCCTTACCTGGTCTTGGCTGGGGCCACCTTGAGAAGAGCAGCTCAAAAGCAGACCTGAAGGAATGAACAATGAGAAGCTGTCAGCTGACCACACTCCTTACAACTGGAAAATGAGTTCTTTCTTAAAGGCAGTTTGAGCAGTACATGGATCCATACAGTGCAGGGGGGTGAACTGTGGATTTATAGTAACTATATATCCACAGTAATATGGATATGTAAATATATTATATGTAATATGTAAATATATTATATTGCAATTACAAGGACTGCACCATTCTAAGCGTTCTTGACGTTTACTCACAAGGAACCCCAGTGTTATACAAGTTAAATCAAAGTATTCCACTAATGAAAGATGAAAAGATTATGTTTTTTCCATTTTCACAAAACAAAAACCCAGATAATGCATGTTTTCTTATTTTTTGAGTTTTAATCTCAAATTCTTCTTAAATCTTTAACACATATTACTACATGTCTGTACAAGAATCCAAATAAGGTGATACGTGATTTAGCACAAAATTACATATTTTGTCATATCAATACTTTATGAGATTTCATAAAGAGCACCATGACATGCAGGTGTCCTGCCACAGGCACAAGTTTAAGGACCAGCTAAGCTACTTAAGAAACAAACGGATGCTAGAATTGTAAGGAACCCACAGGGCATCAATGCCCTAATCACTAGCCACCAGGGAACAAATGGCCCAACCTCAAAGATCACAAGAAATTCAGGTGCTGGGTATGTCTTCCCATGTGTACTGACACTGTGCTATGGTTCCTCATCTTACAGAACTTAGAGGATAAGTTCTTTGCTTATTCCTTTAAGCTCAGTTTGGATTGTACCTGTACGCTTAGTCTCTGTTTCTGCCCACATGCTGTGATTCACCAATCTGCCCATCTGGGGTACTGCAGACATCCCAGGCCTAGATCTTAATCATGCTCTCTGGATTCCAACACCACACACACACATACACACACACATTTCCAACTATTCTTTCTGAACCTTTGCACTCCTAACCTCTTATCCTCACATCAAGCTCTCTGCCTGACCCGACCTGGCCTGGTTCCCATACCAGAGGCCTCTAGGCTTGCCCTATCTTGTAGCCATCCTGCTGCCAAAATATGTTAGGTATAAGAGCATTTTTAGAAGTTCAGAAAAGAAGCCAAGTGTGTGTAGCAGGGCATATATGTCTAAATTCTCCTAATAATAGAATGAAACATCAATCACCTGAGAATTATATCATTAGAAATGTTTTAGAACACAATGAAAAGGGATCAGCAGTCATTTACCTGCAAGTCCATGGTATCATAAGCCAATAAGATTTCATTACTAAAAAATCCAATAAACCTCTTCATAAATGACTCCTGGCAGGACACATTTATTTGTTTGGCTGCACAGATTCCATCTCCTTTGTTTGGACAGAGTGTCCCTGCTTCCTTTTTGGCGCCTTACCTTCCTGTCACAGTAAGCAGCTTTGATAGGATTGTCAACCAAGGCACACTGCACTCTCAAGCCAAGAGAAGAGCATGTGGTCCAAGCTGGACCCATCAGGCCCTTGGGATTTTGGAAACTAAATGGTTGGAGGTCATCTGTTACAGCAAAGTTTCCTGACAAAATGGTCAAATAGTTCCAACTTCTTTGCCATTAGGAACTACTGTTCTCTTCTGATCTAGCTTTCCAAGGAACAGAACAATTTTCAGTAAAAACATTTTAATGAACTCCCACCACAGGACAGGATACAGAGTTTATTCATTCATTCAAAAAATATTTATTACATTTACTGACTTTGCTCTGGCCATGACACAGTAAAAAACAAACAAAAATGCAAAATATAATTTTCAAGACATTGGGCATAAGACAATGAAGAACAGCAATTCCTGAAAGATGGAAAACATATGAAATAAGTCCTGAAATTACCTCAGTCTTCTACAACCTGGCTCTGGCATAGGGAGGGGGAACCCAGGAAAAACCCCAAGGAAAACCCCAAGATCTCCCTCCATTGGGGAGAACTGGGAATACAGGGAGGCCAAGGCAGCTACAGTACACAGAACAGAGTACCAGAGAACAGAAAACTGCATAGAGAGCTTCACAGATTTACAGAGGAGTTGCCCTTGAGCAAGTACTCACACTAAGTAATGATTAGTGCCCTGTAGTAAGGAAAGTGCCTAAGGCTGAGAAAAGAAGCACATGAGGATTAGAGGAAATAATCTCCAGAAATCATTCAGGAGCAGAAGGAGTTCCTCTTCCCACCAGCCAGAGTGGAGAAACTCATAATTCATGGGGCATTTGGTAGAGTACTCGGAAGTGTTTTGCCTCAATAGTGGGATTTTTTTTTTTTTTTAGCCCTAGGCTAAAGCTCTGGTCTTGTCTAAAAAAGCTTAAAAACAAGACCTGAAAGGATCAAACCATTCCAAGGCACTTAATTTTCTTTGAATTCATTTTTAAGTCTAAAATTATTTCAAAATAAGTCTTTAAAAAGTGACAGCACAAAACATCATATGCCAAGAAAAGAAGACCTAAATCAAACTTCTAGAGATGAAAACTACAATGTCTGAGATATAAAGTACACTGGATGGCATTAACAGCAGATTAGACATGGCAGTAGGAAGAATTAGTGAACTTAAAGACACAGCAATAGGAACTATTTAAAATGAAACACGGAGAGGAAAAGCTAAAAGGAAAGAGCATCTGTGAACTGTGTGACAACTTCAAGAGGCCTAACATACATGTAACTGGAATCCCTGAAGGAGGGAGTGAGGCAGAAAAAATATCTAAAGTGAGGATGAAATTTTTCCAAATTTCATTACCCACAGATCCAGGAAGCTCAATAAACCCTAAGCACTAGAAACTCAAAGAAAACCATGCCCAAAGCATGTCATAATTAAAATAGAGATCAAGAGAAAAATCTTAAAATCATTCAGAGAGTGTGGTAAATACAAAAGACTTTTATTAAGAACTACTGTGTTCCAATGCTTAAGGGGTTATTATTTTTGTTACTTTTCTTTCTTCTTCCTCCCTTTCTTCCTCTCTCTCTCCTCTCTCTAAGAATATAAAGTCTAAGAGAACATATATATGTTTTCACTTTGAATCCCTGGCTCTTTGGATTCCAAGGATATGTAACAGAGAAATAATTTTTTCATAAATCAGACACTCTCCTTGCCTTGTAGGAATTTGTTATGGTCTAGAAAATAGTATAAAATACTCAATATTCAAGCTTTCAGACTTCTGCTTTATTTTTCTTGAGGATGCCTATTGCCAAGTACTCCTAAATATAAGACAAAGATGAGTGTTCAAAGTTACTCACAGATAAAATGTCACAAATGAAAAATAAATTTATCATTGTCCATGTATTTTGAAAGGAAAGGCATCATTCTGAAGCTGATTATAATTGGTGATTGTACTCACAGAGAGGAGAAGGGAGACCTGAGAGGGAAGGGTAGGAAGATTTCCAACCTCAAGGCCTTTGGTATATTTAAAAGTATAGAGAGGTGGAAAGTCATAACAACTGTGAGTGTGTGTGTATGTGCGTGTGTGTGCGTACACAGTGGGACAGGGAGATCTCAGAGGTGAATCTTCTGTTATCTCCCACTTCACAAAATATACCCAAATATTTCTTTATGCCAAATACACTTCTTTGCTTATGACCAACACTGGAAGATGTTAGAAATGTTCCATTTGGACATTCAACATGGAATATGCTGTGTGCTATACAGAATTTTTAGCACACTACTTGGTGTTTATTTGGATGTAAGCACAAAGCCTAGACTCAGTCTTTTCACTTAGCCTCTCTTCCTCCCTTTCCTCTTCATCTGTTATTTTCCTTTGCAATTAATGTGTCCATTTCTTCAAAAAGGAAGAACAAAAAGCTTGAACTAAGAACATTTTTCTGTTCACTTTGGTTGTCCTACAACTCATTATCCCTCAATTGACCACCGGAGACTCTGCTGCCATATATTTAAATCACCCTAGGTGTGAGCTGGGGATGGATTTATCGTGAAACTTTTATAATAGAGAGGGTCACAAGGAAGAGAGTGCTTTTAAATGTCTCCTCTCCTGCAGGCAGGTGATAACTTCACTCTTTGGTGAGTCCCTGCTGCTTTACTATTACATTCAGATGTTTTTATTCTAAGAGGAAAGTATAATGGATGAACATAAAATTTTAGTATTTGGGACAGTTAGACTGCACACCAGGTACTTGGATCTTTTTTCTATCTTTAATGTATTTTAAGGTCAGTTATACTTAATGCTTCTGATTTCAGCTGGTTCCCAAGGCAAGTGAAAAAATATATATATCTGTAGGAAATTTAGATATTTTGAGTTTCAAGGAACTGTTTTGTCCCAATTTCCATCCAGAGTTTCTATTACATTCATAATAGCACCAACCTTCTAAAGTGAATGGGAGTAGTATTAGGAGCAAGACCACTGCACGGAGTTGTGCCCTTGTGTGGTGCACGGACAGTACAACTCACAAACTACAATGAGTGATGTCCCCTAGAAAGCACAGGACACAACCTAAACAAATTGCAATGCAGCCCTAAGCAATAGTGACACAGAAATTTAAAACACAGCAACGAGACTGAGTGTTGGATCAGGAACTCAAGGGAAGAGCCTGGGCAAAAGAGTCAAAGCCAAGAAGAAATTTTGGATTTTGGATGATGGGTACAGGCATCCACAGTAAGAACATAACTCTTTGCCTCATCCTAGTCTGTCATGGCTTTACCAGTATTTACCTTGGTATAGTTTTCACAGGCCTCATTAACCAACCCAGACTTGTGGTCCTCCGTAACCATAATATTTTTCTCCTGTTCCCTCACAGGTCCCCACTTCATTCAAGTTCCCATTGTGGTGATTCTACCAACAGAACCTTATATTTTGGATTTCCAATATGAATACAAGGCCTTACGAATGGGCATGCAAAAAAAAAAAAAAAAAGATCAAGCAATGCTGCTTCTAGGAATTTGCTCAAAGGAAACAGTCATTATTTTTACTAACAATGATGATAGTATGAAACAACATAAATGTCCAACAACAGTGAATTGTTTAAATAAACTATGTTATAGTTGTACAGTGGAGTACTAGGGAGTCATTTAAACTGATTTTGTGGACAAAATCTTAATCGTGGAGAAAGATGTTTAAGATGTGTGGGTAAGTTTAAAAATAAAGCTTCAGAGCTTCCCTGGTGGCACAGTGGTTAAGAATCTGCCTGCCAAGGCAGGGGACACAGGTTCGAGCCCTGGTCCGGGAAGATCCCACATGTCACGGAGCAACTAAGCCCACGTGCCACAACTACTGCGTCTGTGCTCTAGAGCCCGTGAGCCACAACTACAGAGCCCAGGCGCCCGAACTACTGAAGCCCATGGGCTCTAGAGCCCATGCTCCACAACAAGAGAAGCCACCACAATGAGAAGCCCGTGCACTGCAAAGAAGAGTAGCCCCCACTCACCTCAACTAGAGAAAGCCCGCGTGCAGCAACAAAGACCCAACGCAGCCAAAAATAAATAAATTAATTATTTAAAATAATAAGGCTTCAGTACAGCGTGACTACAATTTTTAAAAAACTCTGTCTAGACACATCTAGACACAGGGAAGAAGACTTAAATGATACACACCAAAATACTGGCAATATTTCCTTCTGAGTGGTGGAATTTTAATAACAGTTATTGTGAAATTGTTTCATCTCTATCACAAAAATAGTAATCATTATATAAAAATAGGAAGAAATAAAGCCCAAAGAAGAAAATTTAAATTACCCACAATCCTACCATCCAGAAAAAAAAAGCTGTTAACATTTTGGAATATACCTTCCTGAACTTTTAAAAAATTAAAAACAACTTTTTTCTCATTATAAAAATAATACAGGGGTTTTTTGCTTCCGGGAAGATGGCGGAAGAGTAAGACGCGGAGATCACCTTCCTCCACACAGATACACCAGAAATACATCTACACGTGGAACAACTCCTACAGAACACCTACGAACGCTGGCAGAAGACCTCAGACCTCCCAAAAGGCAAGAAACCCCCCACGTACCTGTGTAGGGCAAAAGAAAAAGAATAAACAGAGACAAAAGGATAGGGACGGGACCTGCACCAGTGGGAGGGAGCCGTGAAGGAGGAAAGGTTTCCATACACTAGGAAGCCCCTTCGTGGGCGGAGACTGCGGGTGGTGAAGGGGGGAAGCTTCCGGGCCGCGGAGGAGGGCACAGCAACAGGGGTGCGGGACGCAAAGCGCAGAGATTCCCGCACAGAGAATCAGGGCCGACCGGCACTCACCAGCCTGAGAGGCTTGTCTGCTCACCCGCCGGGGCGGGCGGGGCTGGGAGTTGAGGCTCGGGCTTCGGTTGGAGCGCCGGGAGAGGACTGAGGTTGGCGGCGTGAACACAGCCTGCAGGGGGTTAGTGCGCCACGGCTGGCCGGGAGGGAGTCCGGGGAAAAGTCTGGAGCTGCCGAAGAGGCAAGAGACTTTTTCTTCCCTCTTTGTTTCCTGGTGCGCGAGGAGAGGGGATTGAGAGCGCTGCTTAAAGGAGCTCCAGAGACGGGC
>NW_006792921.1:2995261-3031293 GCF_000442215.2 Lipotes vexillifer | reverse complement strand
GGGGAGCCTGAGCAGCCCGCCACTGCCAGGTTCCCGGGATCCAGGGACAACTCCCCCGGGAGAACGCACGGCGCGCCTCAGGCTGGTGCAACGTCACGCCGGCCTCTGCCGCCGCAGGCTCGCCCCGCACTCCGAGCCCCTCCCTCCCCCGGCCTGAGTGAGCCAGAGCCCCCGAATCAGCGGCTCCTTTAACCCCGGCCTGTCTGAGCAGAGAACACATGCCCTCTGCGACCTACACGCAGAGGCGGGGCCAAATCCAAAGCTGAGCCCCTGGGAGACGTGAGAACAAAGAAAAAGGGAAATCTCTCCCAGCAGCCTCAGGTGCAGCGGTTTAAACCTCCACAATCAACTTGATGTACCCTGCATCTGTGGAATACATGAATAGACAATGAATCATCCCAAATTAAGGAGGTGGACTTTGAAAGCAAGATTTATGATTTTTTCCCCCTTTCCTCTTTTTGTGAGTGTGTATGTGTATGCTTCTGTGTGAGATTTTGTCTGTATAGCTTTTCTTCCACCATTTGTCCTAGGGTTCTATCCATCCGGTTTTTTTTTAATTTTTTTTTCTCTTAATAATTATTTTTATTTTAATAACTTTATTATTTATCTTTATTTTATTTCACTTTATCTTTCCTCCTTTTTTCCTTCTTCCCTCCTTCCTCCCTCCCTCCCTTCTTTCTTTCTTTCTACTTCTACTAATTCTTTCTTTCTACTTTTTCTCCCTTTTATTCTGAGCCGTGTGGATGAAAGGCTCTTGGTGCTGCAGCCAGGAGTCAGTGCTGTGCCTCTGAGGTGGGAGAGCCAACTTCAGGACACTGGTCCACAAGAGACCTCCCAGCTCCACATAATATCAAACGGCGAAAATCTCCCAGAGATCTCCATCTCAACACCAGCACCCAGCTTCACTCAACGACCAGCAAGCTACAGTGCTGGACATCCTATGCCAAACAACTAGCAAGACAGGAACACAACCCCACCCATTAGCAGAGAGGCTGCCCAAAATCATAATAAGTCCACAGACACCCCAAAACACACCACCAGACGTGGACCTGCCCACTAGAGAGACAAGATCTAGCCTCATACACCACAACACAGCCACTAGTCCCCTCCACCAGGAAGCCTACACAACCCACTGAACCAACCTTAGCCACTGGAGACAGACATCAAAAACAACGGGAGCTACGAACTTGCAGCCTGCAAAAAGGTGAACCCAATCACAGTAAGATAAGCAAAATGAGAAGACAGAAAAACACACAGCAGATGAAGGAGCAAGATAAAAAGGCACCAGACCTAACAAATGAAGAGGAAATAGGCAGTCTACCTGAAAAAGAGTTCAGAATAATGATAGTAAAGATGATCCAAAATCTTGGAAATAGAATGGACAAAATGCAAGAAGCAGTTAACAAGGACCTAGAAGAAATAAAGATGAAACAGACAATGATGAACAACACAATAAATGAAATGAAAAATACTCTAGATGGGATCAATAGCAGAATAAATGAGGCAGAAGAACGGATAAGTGACCTGGAAGATAAAATAGTGGAAATAACTACTGCAGAGCAGAATAAAGAAAAAAGAATGAAAAGAACTGAGGACAGTCTCAGAGACCTCTGGGACAACATTAAACGCACCAACATTCGAATTATAGGGGTTCCAGAAGAAGAAGAGAAAAAGAAAGGGACTGAGAAAATATTTGAAGAGATTATAGTTGAAAACTTCCCTAATATGGGAAAGGAAATAGTTAATCAAGTCCAGGAAGCACAGAGAGTCCCATACAGGATAAATCCAAGGAGAAATATGCCAAGACACATATTAATCAAGCTGTCAAAAATTAAATACAAAGAAAACATATTAAAAGCAGCAAGGGAAAAACAACAAATAACACACAAGGGAATCCCCATAAGGTTAACAGCTGATCTTTCAGCAGAAACTCTGCAAGCCAGAAGGGACTGGCAGGACATATTTAAAGTGATGAAGGAGAAAAACCTGCAACCAAGATTACTCTACCCAGCAAGGATCTCATTCAGATTTGATGGAGAAATTAAAACCTTTACAGACAAGCAGAAGCTGAGAGAGTTCAGCACCACCAAACCAGCTCTACAACAATTGCTAAAGGAACTTCTCTAGGCAAGAAACACAAGAGAAGGAAAAGACCTACAATAACAAACCCAAAACAATTAAGAAAATGGAAATAGGAACATACATATCGATACTTACCTTAAATGTAAATGGACTAAATGCTCCCACCAAAAGACAAGACCCATATATTTGCTGTCTACAAGAGACCCACTTCAGACCTAGAGACACATACAGACTGAACGTAAGGGGATGGAAGGAGATATTTCATGCAAATGGAAACCAAAAGAAAACTGGAGTAGCAATTCTCATAACAGACAAAATAGACTTTAAAATAAAGACTATTAGAAGAGACAAAGAAGGACACTATATATTGATCAAGGGATCGATCCAAGAAGAAGATATAACAATTGTAAATATTTATGCACCCAACATAGGAGCACCTCAATACATAAGGCAAATGCTATCAGCCATAAAAGGGGAAATGGACAGTAACACATTCATAGTAGGGGACTTTAACACCCCACTTTCACCAATGGACAGATCATCCAAAATGAAAATAAATAAGGAAACACAAGCTTTAAATGATACATTAAAAAAGATGGACTTAATTGGTATTTATAGGACTTTCCATCCAAAAACAACAGAATACACATTTTTCTCAAGTGGTTATGGAACATTCTCCAGGATAGATCATACCTTGGGTCACAAATCAAGCCTTGGTAAATTTAAGAAAATTGAAATTGTATCAAGTATCTTTTCCGACCACAACGCTATGACACTAGATATCAGTTACAGGAAAAGATCTGTAAAAAATACAAACACATGGAGTCTAAACAATACACTACTTAATAACGAAGTGATCACTGAAGAAATGAAAGAGGAAATTAAAAAATACCTAGAAACAAATGACAATGGAGACACAATGGCCCAAAATCTATGGGATGCAGCAAAAGCAGTTCTAAGAGGGAAGTTTATAGCAATACAAGCCCACCTTAAGAAGCAGGAAACATCTCGAATAAACAACCTAACCTTGCACCTCAAGCAATTAGAGAAAGAAGAACAAAAAAACCCCAGAGTTAGCAGAAGGAAAGAAATCATAAAAATCAGATCAGAAATAAATGAAAAAGAAATGAAGGAAACAATAGCAAAGATCAATAAAACTAAAAGCTGGTTCTTTGAGAAGATAAACAAAATAGATAAACCATTAGCCAGACTCATCAAGAAAAAAAGGGAGAAGACTCAAATCAATAGAATCAGAAATGAAAAAGGAGAAGTAACAACTGACACTGCAGAAATACAAAAAATCATGAGGGATTACTACAAGCAACTCTATGCCAATAAAATGGACAATCTGGAAGAAATGGACAAATTCTTAGAAATGCACAAACTGCCAAGACTGAATCAGGAAGAAATAGAAAATATGAACAGACCAATCACAAACACTGAAATTGAAACTGTGATTAAAAATCTTCCAACAAACAAAAGCCCAGGACCAGATGGCTTCACAGGCGAATTCTATCAAACATTTAGAGAAGAGCTAACACCTATTCTTCTCAAACTCTTCCAAAATATAGCAGAGGGAGGAACACTCCCAAACTCATTCTACGAGGCCACCATCACCTTGATACCAAAACCAGACAAGGATGTCACAAAGAAAGAAAACTACAGGCCAATATCACTGATGAACATAGATGCAAAAATCCTCAACAAAATACTAGCAAACAGAATCCAACAGCACATTAAAAGGATCATACACCATGATCAAGTGGGGTTTATTCCAGGAATGCAAGGATTCTTCAATATACGCAAATCTATCAATGTGATTAACCATATTAACAAATTGAAGGAGAAAAACCATATGATCATCTCAATAGATGCAGAGAAAGCTTTTGACAAAATTCAACACCCATTTATGATAAAAACCCTGCAGAAAGTAGGTGTAGAGGGAACTTTCCTCAATATAATAAAGGCCGTATATGACAAGCCCACAGCCAACATCATCCTCAATGGCGAAAAACTGAAAGCATTTCCACTAAGGTCAGGAACAAGACAAGGTTGCCCACTCTCACCACTCTTATTCAACATAGTTTTGGAAGTTTTAGCCACAGCAATCAGAGAAGAAAAGGAAATAAAAGGAATCCAAATCGGAAAAGAAGAAGTAAAGCTGTCACTGTTTGCAGATGACATGATACTATACATAGAGAATCCTAAAGATGCTACCAGAAAACTACTAGAGCTAATCAATGAATTTGGTAAAGTAGCAGGATACAAAATTAATGCACAGAAATCTCTGGCATTCCTATATACTAACGATGAAAAATCTGAAAGTGAAATCAAGAAAACACTCCCATTTACCATTGCAACAAAAAGAATAAAATATCTAGGAATAAACCTACCTAAGGAGACAAAAGACCTGTATGCAGAAAATTATAAGACACTGATGAAAGAAATTAAAGATGATACAAACAGATGGAGAGATATACCATGTTCTTGGATTGGAAGAATCAACATTGTGAAAATGACTCTACTCCCCAAAGCAATCTATAGATTCAATGCAATCCCTATCAAACTACCACTGGCATTTTTCACAGAACTAGAACAAAAAATTTCACAATTTGTATGGAAACACAAAAGACCCCGAATAGCCAAAGCAATCTTGAGAACAAAAAATGGAGCTGGAGGAATCAGGCTGCCTGACTTCAGACTATACTACAAAGCTACAGTAATCAAGACAGTATGGTACTGGCACAAAAACAGAAAGATAGATCAATGGAATAGGATAGAAAGCCCAGAGATAAACCCATGCACATATGGTCACCTTATCTTTGATAAAGGTGGCAGGAATATACAGTGGAGAAAGGACAGCCCCTTCAATAAGTGGTGCTGGGAAAACTGGACAGGTACATGTAAAAGTATGAGATTAGATCACTCCCTAACACCATACACAAAAATAAGCTCAAAATGGATTAAAGACCTAAATGTAAGGCCAGAAACTATCAAACTCTTAGAGGAAAACATAGGCAGAACACTCTATGACATAAATCACAGCAAGATCCTTCTTGACCCATCTCCTAGAGTAATGGAGATAAAAACAAAAATAAACAAATGGGACCTAATGAAACTTCAAAGCTTTTGCACAGCAAAGGAAACCATAAACAAGACCAAAAGACAGCCCTCAGAATGGGAGAAAATATTTGCAAATGAATCAACTGACAAAGGATTAATCTCTAAAATTTACAGGCAGCTCATGCAGCTCAATAACAAAAAAATAAACAACCCAATCCAAAAATGGGCAGAAGACCTAAATAGACATTTCTCCAAAGAAGATATACAGACTGCCAACAAACACATGAAAGAATGCTCAACATCATTAATCATTAGAGAAATGCAAATCAAAACTACAATGAGATATCATCTCACACCAGTCAGAATGGCCATCATCAAAAAATCTAGAAACAATAAATGCTGGAGAGGGTGTGGAGAAAAGGGAACACTCTTGCACTGCTGGTGGGAATGTGAATTGGTTCAGCCACTATGGAGAACAGTATGGAGGTTCCTTAAAAAACTACAAATAGAACTACCATATGACCCAGCAATCCCACTACTAGGTATATACCCTGAGGAAACCAGAATTCAGAAAGAGTCATGTACCAAAATGTTCATTGCAGCTCTATTTACAATAGCCCGGAGATGGAAACAACCTAAAGACCTACTAGAGCATGGACTTGAGGATATGGGGAGGGGGAAGGGTAAGCTGTGATAAAGCACGAGAGAGGCATGGATATATATACACTACCAAACGTAAGGTAGATAGCTAGTGTGAAGCAGCCGCATAGCACAGGGAGATCAGCTCGGTGCTTTGTGACCGCCTGGAGGGGTGGGATAGGGAGGGTGGGAGGGAGGGAGATGCAAGAGGGAAGAGATATGGGAACATATGTATATGTATAACTGATTCACTTTGTTATAAAGCAGAAACTAACACACCATTGTAAGGCAATAAAAAAAATAAAATAAAATAAAAAATAATAATAATACAGGGGCTTCCCTGGTGGCGCAGTGGTTGAGAGTCCGCCTGCCAATGCAGGGGACATGGGTTAGTGCCCCGGTCCGGGAAGATCCCAAGTGCCGCGGAGCGGCTGGGCCTGTAGGCCGTGGCCGCTGAGCCTGCACGTCCGGAGCCTGTGCTCCGCAACGGGAGAAGCCACAACAGTGAGAGGCCCGCGTACCGCAAAACAAAAACAAAAACAAAAACATATTCAATGTCAAAAAACTGAAAATATAGATGAGCAAAAAGAAAAACATTTATTGAATGATTTTTATTTTCTTTCTTTTGTTTATTTTATATTACAAATCTTCAACAATGAATATACATTGATTCATAATGAAAAATTTTTGAAGTGTTGATCATGCCTCATATTTCCTCAGCTTCACCTGAATTGCAAGAATTCAGAAAAGAAAGTCTCTTGGTGTTAATGGTTGATAATGGCTTAATAGATAAACCTCTTCCATTTCAGCTGAGGCTTTCTGTAACTTCTGTTTTATCCTAGGATGGGCAGCAGCATGAAACCTACAGAGACACAGAAGACATGGAAGAGAAAGAGGAATCTGAGACCAAGCAGAATCCACACCACAGTGAAGTAGTCTTGAAGCAGAGCTCACAAGGGATGGATTCAGATGAGAACTGAACACTCAGGAACCAGGGAGGGTGCTAGTCATGCCTGCCAAAGATCTGACCCTATATCACAGAAGCAAACTGGGCAAACTTTCAGTATGGTTGTCTCATCCAGGTAGAAGTGTCAGTCTAATTTCTGACTAGGGGAGGGTGAGCCCCAATCCCAGGGGATCTGAGGCGCTATTCAAGGTAACCAAGCAAGATAGAGCTCAATAAGTTGGAACTCTATCGTGTGGGAGATCCAACACGATGGGAAGGCATGGGAGGGTTGTATGGATATGGCCCAGAGCTTGCCCTGGACCACTGGTTACAGGACTTGGTTGGCTATGAAGACATTTAATCAATCATTAATTCATTCAACAAGTATTTATCAAGCATCTAGCAAGTATCAGGCCCTGTACTAGGTACCAGAGATACCCAGTGAAAATGCATAGATGTAACAGAGGAAGATAGATCTTTTTTTAAAATTCTTTAAATTATACATATGTATTTTATTTACACTTTGTATTGATATATTTCATGATAAACATTTTTTTTTCCATCGTAACCATTTTTTAAGTGTACAGTTCAGCGGTATCAAATACGTTCACATTGTTGTGCAAAAATCACCTCTGTCCATCCCCATAACTGTTTTCATCTTGTGAAACTGAAGCTCTATACCCATTAAACAATAACTCCCCATTATTCCTTGCCCCCAGCCCTTGGTAACCACCAGTCTACTTTCTGTTTTTATGATTTTGACTATTCTAAGTACCTCATGTAAGTGGGATCATACAGTATGTATCTTTTTCTGGCTGGCTAATTTAATTTAGCATAATGTCCCCAAGGTTCATCCATGTTGTAAACATACTGCAGAATCTCCTTCCTTTTTAAGTCTGAACAATATTCCATTGCATGTATATCCAAATTTTGCTTATCCATTCATCCACTGATGGACACTTGAGTTGCTTGCATGGTTTAGTTATTACGAATAATGCTGCTATGAACATGGGTGTACAAATATCTCTTTGAGATCCTACTTTCAATTCTTTGGGATATATGCGCAGAAGTGGAATTGCTGGATCATATAGTAATTCTATCTTTAATTACTTGAGGAAACACCATATTGTTTTCCATAGTGACGGTATCAATTTCCACCAGTGGTACACCAGGGTCCCAATTTCTCCATGTCTTTGCAAACACTCATATTCTATTTTTTTGATAGTAGCCATCTTAATGGGTGTACAGTGGTATCTCGTTGCAGTTTTGATTTGCATTTCCCTAATGATTGGTGATGTTGAGCATCTTTTCATGTGCTTATTGGCCATTTGTATCTCTTCTTTGGAGAAGAGATACAAAGACTTGAATATCTATTCAAGTCTTTTGCTCATTTTCAATCAGGTTGTTTTTTTGTTGTTGTTAAGTTTTGTTTTTGTTTTGAATTTTATTTTATTTATTATTTTACACAGCAGTTTCTTATTAGTCATCCATTTTATACACATCAGTGTATACATGTCAATCCCAATCTCCCAATTCATCCCACCACCACCTCCACCCCCCACCGCTTTCCTCCCTTGGTGTCCATACGTTTGTTCTCTACATCTGTGTCTCAATTTCTGCCCTGCAAACTGGTTCATCTGTACCATTTTTCTACGTTCCACATATATGCGTTAATATACGATATTTGTTTTTCTCTTTCTGACTTGCTTCACTCTGTATGACAGTCTCTAGATCCATCCTCATCTCTACAAATGACCCAATTTCGTTCCTTTTTATGGCTGAGGAATATTCCATTGTATATATGTACCACATCTTCTTTATCCATTCGTCTGCCAATGGGCATTTAGGTAGCTTCCATGACCTGGGTATTGTAAATAGTGCTGCAACGAACATTGGGGTGCATGTGTCTTTTTTTTTTTTTTTGCGTACGGGGGGCCTCTCGCTGCCGTGGCCTCTCCCGTTGCGGAGCACAGGCTCCGGACGCACACGCTCGGCGGCCATGGCTCACGGGCCCAGCCGCTCCGCAGCATGTGGGATCCTCCCGGACCGGGGCACGAACCCATGTCCCCTGCATCGGCAGGCGGACTCCCAACCACTGCGCCACCAGGGAAGCCCACATGTGTCTTTTTGAATTATGGTTTTCCCTGGGTATATGCCCAGTCATGGAATTGCTGGGTCATATGGTAATTCTCTTTTTAGTTTTTTAAGGAACCTCCATACTGTTCTCCATAGTGGCTGGATCAATTTACATTCCCACCAACAGTGCAAGAGGGGTCCCTTTTCTCCACACCCTCTCCAGCATTTGTTGTGTGTAGATTTTCTGATGAAGCCCATTCTAACTGGTGTGAGGTGATACCTCCTTGTAGTTTTGATTTGTATTTCTCTAATAATTAGTGATATTGAGCAGCTTTTCATGTGCTTCTTGGCCATCTGTATGTCTTCTTTGGAGAAATGTCTATTTAGGTCTTCTGCCCATTTTTGGATTGGGTTGTTTGTTTTTTTAATATTGAGCTGCATGAGCTGTTTATATATTTTGGAGATTAATCCTTTGTCTGTTGGTTTGTTTGCAAATATTTTCTCCCATTTTGAGGGAGAGGAAGATAGATCTTAAGCCAATATGGGATTCAGACAAATAAACACAGCAATGGAGTGTAGCAAGTACTTCGTAGGTGAATCAAGATGCTCTAGATCAGTGGTCCCCAACATTTTGGGCACCAGGGACCAGTTTTGTGGAGGACAATTTTTCCATCGACCCTGGGGTGAGGGGTTTTTTCAGGCAGTACTGCGAGCGATGGGAGGGATGGTTCAGGTGGTAATGTAAATGGGGGATGGTTTAGCGGCAGATGAAGTTTCTTCGCTCACTCGCCTGCCGCTCATCTGGTGTGCGGCCCCGTTCCTAACAGGCCGCCGACCAGTACTGGTCCTCGACCCGGGGGTTGGGGACCCCTGCTCTAGATTACACCAAGGATACAAAATTTAGATTGGGAAGAGGTTGTCAAGGAAGACTTTCTAAGGAAGTGATAGTTAAGCTATCTCAAAGGCTGAACAGGAGTTAGGCAGGTAAAGACTGGAAGGGAAAGCATTCAGACAGAGGAAGCAGTGTGGGCTAGAAGTCTCAGGACACACATGGTAAGCAGGGACATACATGAGAGCCCACAAACCAACTAAGATTGGTTATAACTGGCTAACCAACCCTAGCTCACAGCACCCAAACTTAACTCCAAACCCCACTGGAGAGTGGGGCTGTGGCCTGGAGTGCAGCCTTCAGATTGGACCCATCGATGGCCCCCACCAGTAGGAGCTGAGGTCAGCACCGCATTATTACTTTCACAGACCCCAGGCACTTTTGCCTTCATGGGCTGTTTCTTCCATTTAAAATATACATATATTTAAAATTATATTATATACACTAAAAATTTTATTTTGTGACTGAGTTGGCATAAAGATGAATATAATCCAGGCTGGATTCTATTCACTTTTTTTTTCTGATTTTAAAGAAACTAAAACATTTTTGTGGACCTCTAAAAGTACCATGGGCCCTAGGCACTGTGCCTAGTATGCCTAATAGATAAATTGGTGCTGGCCAAGGATGGCAGAGGTAGAAGTAAGGTGGGCCAGACCCATCAACCCAAAGAATTGCCAGGATGTCAGGAGATCCTTGGACCTAGATGTCTTTGTTGACCTTGAAACAAGTAACAATCACATCACATATTACTGATATCCACTTATACTTCTATAGTGCTTTTTGCATTTATAAAGCATATCTACACACAACCTTTCATTTGAGCAAGTAAAGTATGGATTATTCACCTACTCACTGGTCTAGACAAGGTTAAAGCAAGTGTTCAGTTACCTAGTTCTCCCTGGAAGCCAAAGTAGTATCTGGCAAGGTTATGGGCTTTGAAGTCAAATTAGATCTGGGTTCAGTATCCCTCATCCACCAAGTCATAGTTGCATGACCTTTGGCAAGTTGCTTAACTTTTCGGAGCCTCAATTTCCTCCTCTATAAAATAATTATTACTTCCTCAAAATACCATTGTAAGGCTTAAGTGAAATTATAGCTGTAAAGCATCACTACAACTCAAAAATAATTTAGGAGTGTTTTATGATTTTTTTAAAGTTTCATGAAGGCCGCTAGAGCTTAGGACACCATCAAAACTGGAATATCTCCTGGGGTGGGGAAGGGGCAACTAGATAGGGTATGTGAGTGTGTATGTGTGTAGGGGTGGGGAGGGGCAGTTAGAGGAAAGGCAGGTAAAGGAGAGGAATAAAGCTGGGATAGAAAATCCATGCCAGGGATTTTCCTGGTGGTCCAGTGATAAAGAATCCACCTTCCAATGCAGGGGACGTGGTTCGATCCCTGGTCAGGGAACTAAGATCTCACATGGGGGTGGGGGGCAACTAAGCCCGTGTGCCACAACTACTGACCTTCGTGCTCCTCAATGAGAGAGCCCGCGTGCTGCAAACTACAGAGCCCATGCACCTTGGAGCCCGTGCGCCACAACTAGAGAGAGAAAAAAAACCCACACGCCACAACTAGGGAGAAGCCCACATGCTACAACTAGAGAGAAGCCCGCATGCCGCAACAAAAGATCCCTCATGCTGCAACTAAGACTTGACACAGCCAAAAATAAAATAAAGAAAATAAATAAATATTTTTTTGAAAAAGAAAGAAAATCTGTGCCAGCCAATGTCCCTGTGAAAACTGGCTGAGACAGTTGGGAGCCGACTGTGTAGGCTAGTACCCTCAAGTGCTGGCCAGGTTGGAAATGGGTTTGGGTCTCCTATAATCTTTGGAGGCTTTCAATAGGTGCAGCTGAAAATGAATTCTGAACTCCTCTGAGTATATTTCATGAAGTATATCTGGCAAATTACCAATGAAACTTAACTGAGTTCATCTCATGTCAGGAGACCCTTAAAGCCGCTATCATAAAACTCTAGTGATGAAAGAGTTTCTTATTGATTGCAATAATTATTGGCTCAGCCTGCCCAGCAGAAAGCAGATGCACATTATACCCCTTTAGAAAACACATTTCAGAACCACACCAATTTTATGAGACAAGCCTGAAAGATGAAAGCATTTATTCAAAGTCCCATTGTGATTTTTCAGGAGGCCTGTCTCAATCAGGAAGGTCTCTACAACCCAGAAAACTCCAGAGCCAACAACCTACTGTGATTCATGCAACCTGTCCATAGCCATGTGGTCTGATGAGAAAGATGCTCCCAAACTCAACCAGCCTAATTTGCTATTTTACACCATATTAACATTTCACATCTATTAATTCATCACACCAACTACTGATCTGAAAATAAAATTAGTTCTTGCTTTTACGTAACAAAGAAGAATTGCAGTTTATAATGAAAGAAATGTTCATACTCGATTGCATAATAGAAATCGTGTTTCCTTACTACAAAGGTACCTAATTAGCAAAGATTTTCATTTTTCCCTGATGTGGGGGGGTGGGGCGGGCATCACTATTCTAAGCACATAGTTGTCCCTTAGGTGCATCAAAATTTGCATCTTGCAAATTCCTTTTGAGACAATGCCTTAGAATGAAACAGAATATAGACTTGGCATGAGATTCTTGAAAAGGAGGGGATGGAGAGATCTATTAAGTAGCAATTGTGCTCCTCAGGAATCAACCAGGGAATTCTTTAGTCTCCCTGGATCTTCTCTACAATTTTTCACTCTGCCTATATAAAACCATTCTTTAGAATTCTCAGCATAATAGTGACTTTGTATTTTCCCCTACTGCTCTGAGGTTCTTACAGAACATTAAAAAAATTAAGATATACTAAATACAATCCCAAAAGTTAAGGTATAATTAAATTTGTAAATAAAATAATCTTTAAATTACATGAAAACATCCAATGCTGGTAAAGGTGTGGCAAAATTGGCACTCTCATGCACTGCTGGTTGCATAGTAAATTGCTTGCTACCACCCACTTGGAAAGCAACACAGTAATGTGTACCATTAACTATACACATGTTTAATACTCTGACTCAATGATCCTTCTTCTGGAACTCTATTGTATTATATCAGCCCAAAATGGGGTAAAAGGCATGGGCTAAGATGGTCTCTGAGCTGCCATTTATAGAAGTAAAAACTGAAAATAGCTTAAGTGTCAAATAATTTGGGCATTTCCTTACTGATAGGCAAAAAATTCAGATGTTTACCCGGCAACACCTGAGTAATATCTGAAAGACCCCTTACTTCATGGGCTAAGGTATTCTAAAATATATTACCAAATAAGGGTAGAAGCATTGTATCCATGAGTTTCCTATTCAAATGCAGTACTTCATGAAAACAAACAAACAGAAAACAAATAGGAAGATGGGATACATAAATCCAGCTATGTCAATAATTACATTAAATGTTAATGAATTAAACACTCCAATTAAAAGACAGAGACTATCAGACTTGATTTTTTTAAAAAAATGACTCAGTGACTCAACTATATGCTGTTTACAGGAGACAGATTAAATATAAGGACTCAAAGAGGTTGAAAGTAAAAGTATGGAAAAATATATTATTATGCAAATGCAAACCATAAAAAGTGATGTGGCCATATTATCAAAGTAGACTTCAAGGAATATTACCAGAGATAGAGAGAAACATTTCATAATGATAAGAGTCAGTTCATCAGAAAGATGTAACAATCCTAAATTCACGAGTGCCTTTTAACATAAACTTCAAAATACACAAGGCAAAACTGATAGAACTAAAAGGAGGAATAAATAAATCTGCAATCATAGGTGAATAAATTGTAGTCTCTGAGTCATGATATATGACTGATAATTTAGCTCAAATTCATCTCTGAGATGGCTTGTAACCTAGTCCTGAAGGAAAGAAACACAGGAAAAGTTCCCTTTGATTCTTTTGGAAGGTGAAGGGCAGGCCTTAGATTGATATGTTAGTGGGAAAGGTCAGTGGGGAGTTGGGGCAAGGAGTTGGGGAGTAGGATGGCTCTAGGGCCACATGGGAGAGAAAGTCAATAAAAGAGAACAGATAACAAGAAAGGGGTGGTGGGAAGTTTGAATGGAATCAGAAAGAGTGTGACCTCAGTTTGAATACCCACTTCAACACTTATTGTGTAATCCTGGATAAGTCCATAAACCTCTCTAATATTCTGACACCTGTAAAAATGGAGAAAGTAGTATGTGTCTTATGGTTTGATATGGAAGTTAAACATACATGTGATAAGTGCTGACAATACAATATCTCTCCTCTTTCACACTGTTTCCTGATAGGGACTCTTGTACTCAAAGTTTCTGCAAAGAACCATGAAATGAACTGGATAAGGATCCCAGGACCCAACTCACCATGGAAGAAAGAAAAATAACTTATCTAGTCCCAAGAAGGTACAGAGAATCTCAAAACAACCCATCCTCTAGGATTTTATCATGACTACTATTTCCTTTGGCAAAGTGAAAATACCTCCATGTTAGTCCTTAATCTCTCCGTGAGTCTGTGCTAGTGTTCTCCATTCTAAACTAAATGTGTGTGCTGTCTCAAGAAATTTAAACTATCTCAAGAAATTTACTAGAATTTTCATTAGCCAAAACTTTTGGCAGACATTATTTCATTGACTGACTTCCAGGCAGGACAGACCTTATAAAAAATTTTCCCTGAAATATATATTTCTTTCTTTAAATTTTCCAGAGAAAGCTAAATTCCCCACTCTTTCCTTGGAAGTACATTTCAGAGTCTCTTTTCTTACAGTCCAGGAGTCCTCTCTGTCTTACCTCAGTGTCTATGAGACAAGGCAGAGTCCCAAAAAGCTGAGACAGTGTTACAATGTGCTCTAGAGGCTCAGGGGAGGGAGAGCCTTTGAGTGTTTTAGGAAACCAGGAAAAACTTAGACAAGTGGCATTTATTCCTGACCTTAAAGAATAGTCAGGGTTTTGACCCATGTGGGGAGGGGATTGCAAATCCTGCTGGGAAGGAAGAGACAATGGTCAGGGCAATGGAGAACAGAAGGGAGGCAACAGAGAAGAAAAGGTAACACCATATAGTGAGAGCTCCACACACTAGAGATAAGATGGGTGGCCTTATTTGGTGGGTAATGAGGAGCTATAGGGGGTTTTGCTGATATATGTAGTCAGAGCTGAATTTTAGGAAGATTAATCTAGCAGGGAGATTTGAGGGCTGGAAGGAAGAGTAGGGAAGATCAGTTAGGAAGTCCTTTTGACCATTTGTGTAAGAATTCCCAAGAGCATGAATGTCAGGAAAAGAAATGGACATGAAGACAACGGGAGAGTGTTAGGTCTTAAGGACAGAAAGCATTCTAATTAATCCTTATGTTCAGGGTCTGGCCCTCAATAACTATTTCTTGAATTAGAGGTACTGTTCAGCTGCAAGATTTGACCATAAAGAGTCAAGGAAAAAAGAGGAATCCAAAGAGATGATGTAATGGGAGAGAGAAAGAGAGAGAGAGAATGTAACAGATAATAATTAAATACAGAGAGCTCTATTCCAACGAAGTCCCTGACTCAAGGCTCTTACAATCACTACTTGCTAAATAAATCTAAACACATTTTCACCTGATAATGTATCTTTGTATCTGAGGGACATCACATTTGCTTGATCCTATTATCCCAAGAGAGATGCCACACAGACCAAATACAAGGAAATCTAAGGAAGTATATTTAAGCTTATTGTCCCCATAGTTAATGTTGTTGAGGATCTATTATGTACCAGGCACCAGGTTAAGCACTTTATGTGAATGATCTTATTTAATTTTCTCAACTACCTTGTAAAGTAGATGCTACTATTCTTTTTTAACAGATAAGGAAACTGAGATTTAGTTAAGACACAAAGCCAGGATTTTAACAAGGCAGTTTGACTCCAGAGCATGGTCTTCCCAATATACTGTGCTGCCTTCTAAGGAAGAAAATGTACCACAATTGAAATCTAAACCATAGGTGGGTGCTCAGTGAGAGATGTTCTGTTCTAAGAAGGTATAGACATGACCTTTCCTTCTGAAGTAAGGTTTGGTGGGTGAGTGCATGTACTGCCACACTAAGAACCTCATGGTAGCTGGGTTTTTGTTGCAAGAAACAGAAGTGAATTGACAAAGTTAACAAGGGGATAAGAGAATTTAATGGAAAAATCTAGAAAGGCTGAAAGGCCAGGACCAGAGCAGCTCCATGCTTTAAGGATAGTCTCCTCAGTGTGCCTCTGCAGGAATCATTAACTGCCACCTTTGTCTTATAAGCTCCACTCTTCAAGAGTCAGATTACCAAGAGAGAACATCTGATTGGCCAGGCTCAGGTCACGTGACCCTCACCTAATCAGGGGAATGGCAGGGTGGTCCCTCCAAAACTGCATGCAATACAGAAGAGGGGAATTCCCTAAAAATAATCTGGTTACTAGAAAAGAGGCGGATGAATGCTGGGCAGACAAAAAAAGTAGGTACCCATTATGTGCCCAGAAGCAAGAGTTTCCTCAGCAACAGATGTGCCCAGGTATACACAGAGGAGTCACCCAAGCCGTGCAGTACCACAGAAGAAGTTGAAAAATGTTCTAGATTGAGTTATAATTATCTGTTACAATATCATTAGGCAAGTAGCACATGAAATCAACTAGGAAGATTTCATTATAAACTTTGCTGATTTTTCAAATTTGCTTTGCATTCTTAGTAATGATTTCTTGCTCTATTTTTATGCCTCCTCAGATAAAGTGCCATCATACATGATGTTAGCCCCATTAGACATGAAGTAAGCATTATTTATTATTATAATCAGGGTTATGAAGCATTAGAATAGGAAAGAAAATTATTTCCACAGTGCTTTCAAAGCCTTGAAAGTTGGGGTTTAATTTGTCAGACTTTGGTTTTCTTCTTGCCATAGGGTGATGTGGAGTATTGGAACAAAGTGAGTCAATGGCTCAGGAGTCTTTTGCTCACAGTATTACAAGAAAGTACTTGGGTTTTTCCTAGATTCCACCCCACAAAGATTGGACCCTGGTTGAACTCAGCCTTCTTTGATAAGTTGAGTAGCAGTGAAGATCTCATATTTGAATTTTAAACTTTTGGGGAGGTTAGATGGGTCTGCTGTGTTAAACTGGAATTCAAGGGTAACTCAGGGTACAGACCAGATGGCAGATGACTAAGAAAAGATTCAACTAGATTAGTATAATGTTGTACCTTATTAGCAAGTGAAATATATGTTAATGCTTATGTAAAACCACTGTTGGGGGAGGAGCGTTTTCTTTTTTCTTTTCTTCTTTTTTTTTTGCAAATTGGCTAAACCTTCCTCTATATTGACAAATACTGCACAAAGTCTTAGGGGAAGTTGTATTGAAATGCCAGTAGGAACACAGGAGAAAAGTAAAATAGAAGGGAAAAAAATAAAGCTAACTTTAGATTCCCAAATAATGAAGTCACTTGGAGGTCAATGAGATAAAGCCCAATTAAATAAAAGCTTTAAGGCTCAAATAATGAGAGTGTTTGATTAACTTCATTTTCACCTCATATTTTTCAATTCAATAATCATTAAAAGTTACATTTAATTGAGTATAGTATTCATTTAGCACTTTTTTAGAAGTCTGGAAATAAGACTTTTCTTTGTCCTTTCAAATATGTGCTCTTCACCCAAATCTTGACAGAGACCCCTGGCTCTGTAAAAAAACAGAGAATAGTAAAGTTGCCACATAACCGGCAATTCCACTCACAGATATGTACCCAAAAGAAATGAAAACACACATCCACACAAAAACGTGTACATGAATGATCATTGCAATGTTATTCATAATAGTCAAGAAGTGGAAACAATGCAAATACCCATGAACTGATGAATGAATGAATAAAATGTGGTATATCTATACCATGGAATACTACTCAGTAATAAAAAGGAATGAAGTACTGACATATGCTACAGCATGAATGGACCAAGTGAAAGAAGCCAGTCACAAATGACCATATATTGAATGATTTCAAATTAGATGAAATTGGCCAGAATAGGCAAATCTACAGAGACAGAAAGTAGACTATGGTTCCCAATCACAGGGGAGTGGGGGAAATAGGGAGTAACTGGTAAGAAGCATAGAATTTCTTTTTGGAGTGATGAACCTGTTCTAAAATGACATTTGGTGATGGTTGCACAACTTTGTGAATATACTACATTGAATTGTATACTTTCAGTGGATGGTCTATACACTATATGAATTATATCTCAATAAAGCTGTTTAAAAAAAAAAGAGTACCTAGACTCGTCCCCCAAAACACACTACAAATCAAAAATCTGAGATCAAATTGCAAAAAAGAAATAGAATATCGTTTTCAAGCTTGAAATAAACTGTATTAGTTTGTATACTAAAAATAAAATAGTGAAAGAAGACCTAAACTATTGGGTGTCTCTCTTTCCAGTAAACTATAACTAAATACGGTTATCAGAGACCTGACTATGACTTTGTTATGGGGGTCAGTGACTGTGAAGGTGGAGGGTAGGAGACGGCAGGGCAATGGTCACAGCTGGCCACTATGCAGTCAGGAACTCCACTGAGGGCTTGGTGCAAGGAGTTCTAAACCTGAGACAGGAACGGAAATTGTCTGCAACTCTAGAGGGCCCACAGTCCACCACTTAGCTCGTGAAATCCAGTGAGGCCCAGCCCAGGCCTGGCAGCAAGGGCTATTATATACACCATCTATTTTAACTATAAGAGCCCAAGTCAAGTCATAAACCTACATTTCCATAGATCCCAGACAAAAATAAACACAGACTATTACTTTTAATCCTTCCCCTCTGCTTTTCTAGGAGTGCTGATCAGATTGCATATTCTATGAAAGGATGGATGAGTTCAGTCTTTTCTAAAGTATTTCCTCACAGGTTCATCCATGATTAAGGGCACAAGTTTTTCCCATTTGAAAGATGCATGATCCAGCTGTTCTTTTTCCCTGCTGCAACTTCCTGCTAAACTTTCTGGAACTAAGGAGAGAAAAACAATGTTTAATTATCGTGACCTGAGCATGTCCCTCCCAAATCAGAAGGGAACCTTTTGTATGTACACCCAAGATAACAGTTTCTTTTAACCTGTAGTAATCTGTCATTCTAATTCTTTGTTTATAATTTTGAAGGTTGGTATGTATTTTATCTTTTAGGTCTTTAAAAAATACAGCCGTTTTGGCTAACGTGAAATGTCATACATGGAGGCCTGATAAGTTGAGAGCTAAATGTTTTAAGACCTCTAACATAATAATCACTAAGTGCTTAATTTCAAAACACACCATTCATTTGCTTCCACGGGATGAAGTGCCCATCACAGTCACACCACTGGCACCAAGCCAGATCTTTCTTCCTAGGCCTTTTGAACATTTAGACTCCTAAGGCAACTTAGGAGTCTCTCTGGGCCTCCCAGTTTCTGCCTTTCAGGGTTGCTGGAGGCCCATCACATGTATAAACGGGGCAAAGGGAGCCAGTCTCCCTCTGCACTGAAATCCAGAGGAGCTAGTTGTAAACGAATGTCTAGGTCACCTCCAGTGCAGTCGGAGCTTCTAGAGAGTTATTTGTCCTGCGAGAGGTACTTGTCCTGCCAGGGTCCCCTCCTAGGGTCCCCTCCAGCCACCGTTGGAAATGCTGCCTAAGAACGCCCCAGGGGACTCTTGCGCAAAGGTCCAGATCAACACTGTCTGCATCCCCTCACAGGCTGGCTGATTTCCAAGAAGTACCAATGCTTGGCCCTGTCCTAGAGGGAACCAATTTAATTTATAAAATTTAATTAAAAAAAAAAAAACTTGTCACATAATCCAAAATAATCAAATGACATAGGGACTTGAGTCAATGAGTAGCTCTCATGCAAGGAACGAGGAGGTAGACCTCTGACTGGCTAAGACTTGGCTGGGATCTGACTGAAATCTGAATTCAAGTTTAAAGGGAAAATCGAGTTTTTTCTTTGTTAAAGGACAGGAAGTCAGATCAGTGTTTCCAGGACTGTGGATCTCCAAGTTTCAAGCACAGAGAGGAAAAGTTCAAACAGGAAAGAAAAATCTTCCCAGACAAAAATACTATTTTCAAAATGCATATAAGAGGCTTCCCTGGTGGCGCAGTGGTTGAGAGTCCGCCTACCGATGCAGGGGATGCAGGTTCGTGCCCTGGTCTGGGAAGATCCCACATGCCGTGGAGCAGCTGGGCCCATGGGCCATGGCCAGTAAGCCTGCGCGTCCGGAGCCTGTGCTCCACAACGGGAGAGGCCACAACAGTGAGAGGCCCACGTACCGCAAAAAAAAAAAGTGCATATAAGGTTAAATGAAAAAGAGAAGGTGCTGAGCAGGTACATATGTATGCCAACTTTTGGTAAAAAAATAAAATAGAATAAAAGTTTGGATAGGAAGTCTATATTCCTACTTGCCTGATTTTGCATAAAGAAACTCTAGGAGGGTATACTAGTAACTAGAAAAAATGGTTGCTCAGGAAGGAACATTAGTACATTTGAACCCTGTTTTGCATGAACACCTAGTTGATTTGCCCAGTAGCAGATAAGACTATGGATGGGACAGTGCACTGCAGGGCATATGCTCTGGGAGTCAGATCCCAGCCTGGACAGCTGGGAGGATACTGTGTCACTCAGGGAAAGTTATTTAACTCCTGGGTGCCTCAATTTCTCCATCTGCAAAATGGAAGCGGTAATATACCTAATTCATAGGATTGCTATGTAGATTCAAGGAGAAAATAAATGCAAAATGCTTAAAGCAAAGCCTGGCATGTAATATGTGCCCGAGAAACATTAGCTGTTGTTAGTCAGCCATGGGCCAAACCACCACCTTCCTGCCCACCGCCTTCCTGGAGGAGAGAGCTACAGCACAGTTTCTAAGGACCCAGAGGGCAGGTGTGTTGGGAGGTAAGGGAGAGCTCAGACTCCCCCAGAGACCTGTTTTAG
Organism: Lipotes vexillifer; assembly: GCF_000442215.2. NCBI lineage: Eukaryota > Metazoa > Chordata > Mammalia > Artiodactyla > Lipotidae > Lipotes > Lipotes vexillifer. The sequence continues at coordinate 3,010,686 of NW_006792921.1, read as the reverse complement.
TGCCACCACCTTCAAGCAAGGCTGTTTGAGGACATTCTAGGCAGCGAAGTCAGCAAATGAGAATGCTTACAGGTAATGGGCCCAGGTTGACCAAACATCTCTAACAATCACCAAGTGAGAAATAGACCACTCCTAGGGAAACAGCAGCAAATTGGCTTTTCCATGACTTTAAGTATGCAGCTTGTTTATGAGGGAAACAGTTCCACCTTTCTTTTAAAAATTCAGTTCTTAGCTTATGTGATAATAGGAATCTAGGAGTGGCCTATTGTGCTATTTTGTTCATGAGGTTTCTGAACCTCTGGAGGCTTTGGATATTTCAGAGAGGAAGATCACTGCATTCTCTAAAACAACATCACAGCATCCCATTATAAGGCAGCCTCTGAGGCCCAGATTTAGGTGTACTGCTGGTCGTATAAGGACAGAACTCGGTGCTAGGAAAAGTGCAACTTAGAAATAAGTGATCTGGGAAATAATAGCAGTAACAGTAACATCAACAGCTAATACTGACTCTGTGCTAGGAAAAGTGCAACTTAGAAATAAGTGATCTGGGAAATAATAGCAGTAACAGTAACATCAACAGCTAATACTGACTCTGTGCCAGGCACCGTGCCAATTATTATATTTGGAGTGGATTATCTCACTCAATCCTCAGAACCTCTATGAGGAAACTGAGGCCATGAGTGGTTAGGTGACTTGCCTGAGGTCCGAGAGCTGGTATGTAATAGAGCACAGATCTGCCACGACCCAGCTGTGAGCTCTTGGGCTGGTCACCTCACCTCTGTGGATCTTAGGCCATTCACCTGGAAAACTAAGGGGGGACTAGATGATCTCAAAGGACTCTCGAACACTTAGACTTCAGGTTTCTATGAAATTAAATAACCTCTCCTCTGCCAATAAAACGACAATTTTCAAAGCCTTTTGTAATATAGTTTTGCCTAAAAAGGAGTAGCCTTCTTCCTTAATATTACTAGTAAATAAATGTTTCAGTGTTTTGGTCAGAAAATGTAAGGGCCCTGAACAGCTCTATACAGCAGTGCTTGTGTTTAGGGGGGTTGGCTGGGGGGGGCGGTTAGGGGAAGGGACAGAGTAGACAACACACAGGAGGAGTAAGGTGCTTGTTCCTGGAAAATCATGAAAGTATCTCCTGCTTCAAGTCATCAGTTCCACTCAAGAAGGACCCCTGAAAACCAACCTTGTGACCTTTCTGCTGGGAATACTAAATGAGCCCCCGAGGTCTTTAGAAATATGGGACTTACAAATAAGGCCAAATATTTCACCTCTGATGCTGATGAAAGGTTTATGAGCCCCAGAATAGCTCAAGCAGGACACGTCTGGATTGAATATTTGGTGTGCACTTAACACCAATGGGTTTCAGAGGCTTCGTGTTTCACAACCAAACTTTGGCAGAACTGTGTTAGTTACCTGATACCCATGGTAGGGGACATTTTCTCACTTCTCAGTGCCATAAATAGCACAGGCTCCTGTCTGTGGCATATGCGAGTTAATTAGGCACATTAAGCCTCAGAGTATTTGCCAACACTGCTGTCCCTTGAGTTTGTGAACATAGAAAATACAGCTAAGGAGATGAGGACATGCAGCAGGCTGAGGTTCTAATAGGGTAGTCGTCAGGAGGAGGGTTCCAGAAAATGTAGTCTAGAGATGTAGCTGGTCAGGATCGGATTTCAGAGAGCAGGCTCTCTTCACGCTGACATGCTAACTGAATCTGGTATTAGGTTAGAACATGGAAATAGAAATACGTGAGGACATGGCCAGAAATAAAATCCTCTGAATCTCAGAGAAGATTCAGTTCTATTTGGAGATAAAAGAGCATGACTGGCACTAATTTATTCTCAAATCACTATTTCATTGATTGAGATCTTTCTTATTAAAGTAGGAATTAAAAGCAAGCAGCGTGAAGGCAATGAATACAACTGATCCTGAGAAAAAAGGATGACTTTCATTGTGCGTGGCACATTCAGTTTACAAAGCACTTTCTCGTGCATAACATACCCTGCTTAGCTCTTGATGGAGAGATGGGAACCAGAGTCTCTTTATTCCCAGGCCATTGCTTTCCTCTACTCCTGGCTGCTTTCATTCAGTAGTATTCCGTTGGTACTTATTAAGTACCTACTATGTACAAGCAACTCTGAGGAATAGATGAATAAAATGCAGGGTTAAACTGAAGATCTACATGAAGCGTTGAGGGGATAGGGTAGAGGGAGGGGATAGGGTAGAGGGAGGGGATAGCTCTGCTGCGTAGGGCAGGGTGGGCAAGGCTTGCTTTAGTTTTGACACTTCCTCAAAGGCAAAGTAAGAGTTGCCCAGAGAGTTGGCTGGAGGGAAGAAAATGTGTACAAGGAGGGAAGGTAAAAATGGGAGCGCATTCCAGGGAGAGGAATTGCTGGCTAAGGCACGCACTTTAACCCACGTGATCCAGCCAGGATGAGAAATCCAGGCTGAGTGCTCATGGGCAGATCAGGAATGCAGTTGGAGAGGAAGCTTAAAAGAGTAGTTGAGGCCCAAATCCAAAGGCCTTTGAATGGCATTCTAAAACACTTCAACAACATTTAAAAGAAGCTCTCCCTGGACCCCCAAGATGTTTTTAAGAGTTTTCTTCTGCCCTTTCTTCTCTATTTTTTTTTTTTTTTTTGCGGTACGTGGGCCTCTCACTGTTGTGGCCTTTCCCCTTGTGGAGCACAGGCTCCGGACGAGCAGGCTCAACGGCCATGGCTCACGGGCCCAGCCGCTCCACGGCATGTGGGATCTTCCCAGACCGGGGCACGAACCCGTATCCCCTGCATCGGCAGGCGGACTCTCAACCACTGCGCCACCAGGGAAGCCCTCTTCTCTATTTTTAAAAGAGGTTGGCATCCTAAATTCTCAGAGACCAAAATAATTTTCATAGGCCAGAAATTGCATATATGATCTCACTTGAAGAAATAACTAATATTTCAGAAAGTGAAAGCATCAAGAATGGAAGAAAGGGGCAGATTTTTTTCTGGTTTCTGGCTTGGGCCCCCAACCTGGTTTATCAAGGCACGGAGAAGGAGACAGAATCCATTTTCACTTTTAGACTTGTGGCCTGGCAGCAATCCAGGCTGGCCCATTTCTGCCTTACCAGGAGTATCGCACACACCGTGGCACCCCTCCCTACCCATCCCTAGTTCAAATAAACAACTCGGTCACTGAAGATGCAGGCTTAAAGCCAAAGAGAGCTCTGCATGCCAGGGAGCCTGGAATCTGCACAAGGGTCAACTCTATCCCAGATCTAACTGGAAGTTGAAGCCTGATGGGCATCCAAAGACCCCTGGTGAGAGGAAGAGGGACCTTCCCTGGAGGGCAGCCAGATCAGCCTCCGTTGACTCCAGTCTTTAAACCAAAGATGTTTGCCTGGGGTGGAGTTTCCAGGAGTACACTCTGAACTATACGGGTATCAAACTTCACTGGTATCAAATTGTATCTGCATAAGCACTTGCTCTTCTTCAGAACCCTTCTACAGCTATAGTATCTTTCATGATCCTGACAATGACCCTGGTAGTCTGGCAGGGCAGATATGACCATTCTAACTTGGAAAATGGGGCCCAGATGATAGGATTCACCTAAAGATACATGGCAGAATTCAAATCCAGTACAACTAATTCAGAAAGCATTGTCCTTTTAGTATTGTTCTAAAGAATGGCTGGTAAACAACGGACTGGACCGTGGGCCAAATCTAGCCTACCACCTGATTTTGTAAATAAAACTTTCAGGTAAAAAGCATAGCCATGCCCATTCATTCACGTATTATCTGTGGCTGCTTTTATACTACAGAGGGAGAGTTGAACAGTTCCAACAGAGACCATATGGCACACAAAGCCTAAACTATTTACTATCTAGCTCTTTACAGAAAAAGTTGTCAACCCCTGTTCTCAAGTATTATTGTTTTACCTTTAGAAACTGGAATCATCTAGTATAAACTCATTAACAGGACTGACCACTTACTGGCCAAGGGGACACCATCTGTTGAAGAAAGGAAAAGTGCAATTTACTAGCTATGTGGCCTTGAAGATACTTAATCTTTCTGAGCTTCAGTTTCCTTACCTGCAAAAGGGGCAAAATAATAGTACCTACTTGCCTCAGTCTGCTCAAGTTGTTGTTAAAAAAATAGCACCAACTTGGGGGCTTAAACAGAAATTTATTTCTCAAAATTTTGGAGGCTGGGAAGTCCAAGATCAAAGGGCCAGGCAGTTCATTTGCTTGTGAAACACTCTTCTTGGCTTGTAGAAGTCTGCACTGTCTCTGTGTACTCACAGAGCAGAGAATGAGAGACAGTGAGACTCAGGGGGGGAGGGGGAGGGGAGCATAAACTCTCTGGTGCCTCTTCTTAAAAAGACACTAATCCTATCTGGTTTGGGCCCCACCCTTATGACTTCATTACCCCCTAAAGGCCTATCTCCAAATACAGTCACATTGGGGGTTAGGTCTCCAACATATGAATTTGGGGGGACACAATTCAGTCCATAGCACAAATTTACCAGGTTTTTATAAAGGTTAAATAAATTTTTTGAAAAAAGTAATACATGTTAAAAATTAGCTTAGGGTCTGGCATTTAGTAAGAGTGCAATAACCATAAGAAATATTGCCTTTTGACTTGTTATAAAATATAAAGAATGAACACAGTACTTGAAGTCAGAGGACTTGTTTAGTAAATTTTGAACAAGTCACTCAGCCACTCTGGCTTCAGTTTCCTAATCAGTTTATTTGTTTCATATATTTAGTGTGTTGGCTTCTTTCCTACTGCTTGCCATCTCATAATTGCAAGAGAGCTACAGCACCTCCAGCCATTTCATCTACATTCCACCCAAGGAGAAGGTGGAAGGAAAGACAAGGCACAGGTCAGCTAGGTTTGTCTCTTTTTCCCAGGAAAGCAAAAGCTTCGCCAGAAACTGCATCCAACAGACTTCCACTTACATCTCATTGGCCATAATATTGTCACAGGGAGACCTCTAACTGGAAAATAACTAGGGAAAAGGGAGTTGTGGCAGTACCTGCCATAAAGTAGAAAAGTTTCCTGGAGTGAAATCCATATTCACACGCCCACATCATTGTGGTTGTACTAGAGATGACAATCTTAATTGTGGAGTCACCAAGGATTGTCACCCTCATCATATGTGATCAGTGGCAACATCCACAAAGAGCATCCTGATCCACAAAAAGTACCAAGAACTAACTTAGGAAAGAGAGAAAAGGAGACGTTTACACTGACAAATCTGAAAAGAACAATAAATGCTCCAGCGTGTGCAATAGCATATAGAGAGGCTAGCTTTCTCGGTCTAGGTAGTGTGGGCAGTTCCATTCTGTTCCTCCTTACATATTCCATCTTCAGAGACTATTTGAGCAGTCACAGCAGACACAGCTAGCCTTTAGGTTCACATAACTCCGTAACCGAGCCACGATAAGAAGTCCTAAGCCCCAAGCCCTGATCTGGTTCCTGGTCTTCCTCCAAATGCTATAAGGCTTTTTAATGAGGCAGGCAGGCAACTAGATCTCAGCCAGAATATCTCATTCCCCAGGAAGGATCAAGGTCACAGAAGACAGAGTTAGCTTCTTTTTTTTTTTTTTTTTTTTTTTTTTTTTTGCGGTACGCGGGCCTCTCACTGTTGTGGCCTCTCCCACTGCGGAGCACAGGCTCCGGACACGCAGGCTCAGCGGCCACGGCTCATGGCCCCAGCCGCTCTGCAGCATGTGGGATCTTCCCGGACCGGGGCACGAACCCGTGTCCCCTGCATCGGCAGGCGGTCTCTCAACCACTGCACCACCAGGGAAGCCCCAGAGTTAGCATTTTTAAAGCACAGAATCTAGGTAGAGCAGGGAATCTTCTTGTCATGGAGAGCCAAAACGTCTGAATAACGCTGCAGACATTCCAAAAATCTTCCACTCATAAGGGCTAGAGAGGAGGTGGCTGACCTGATTTTTTCATGAGCACTGTCATGAAGGATCAACCGTCTTTTCTTTCATCTACAAGGAAGAGCAAACAAATCACCAAGCCTTGTTTATTCCAGGAGGTTTCATGCAAATATTTTAAAATTCACATTTTGTCAAGCTGGTTTAACTAGGAAAGCCTAGTTGGAAGAATATGCTAATAAGTCATTAAAGTGCACTCATATCACACCATATGGTCCACTTGAAACATAAAACACTGGCCTCTATTCTTCAGGCAGGGTCGTTTGATAAAAGAGAGCCCTGGGGAAAAGATTTTTGCTCTGTCCACCCTCACTTTACATGCTAACTCTTATTATAGGGGCTTGTTTGTTTTGATGAGGCTTGGCAGATATCTATAAATGGCACTCCATTTGAGAAAACTATTGCAGATAATGTGTTAATGTAAAATCCAAGCTGGCAGAAATATGCTCGCATGAGTGCAATTTCCAGGGTGGTTTTGTTTTGCTAATTATTAGTGTATTTTTTAAAAAATTATATTGTAAGTTCTGTATCTACGATGCCTAGTCTTTAAAATAATTATTTTAAAATAAGATAAACTTGGTATCAGCGCATATGACAGATAAACAGATTATACATCCAAATTGTATATTTAGCAGATGTCTTTAATATGCAGGTCAGGCCTAGGGAGATATACTGGATTCAGAAACTGAACTTGGCAGTTTGGGCGTTTAATTGCATTGTGACCTGTGCACTGCATTTGAGGAAACTGCAGATGAATGCAGAAACCCAATGATCAATCTCTGGCTGCAGCATTACCTCCAAGCCCATCCTACAACCTGGCGATTCAGAGGGGACATGGATTCGAAGGCACCGGGACTACCATCAAAGTTAAGACAGTTTTATTTCAGCCCTGGGTTATTAAGGAAAATATATATTTCAGAACTTCAGGGCAGGGACTCTGCTTCTTACTTTTGCTTGAACCTCAGTGCTCACTTCAATTCCTGCACACTCAGGTACTTGATTAATAGACAAGTACATTTATCACAATGTCTCTCTTTGATATACTGTAGTGGAAATCTTTTTTTTAGGTTTTGGGAAAGAGGATCCTATTTCCTAGTCTATGTAAGCAAAAGATAAAAAAGAAAGAAGAAAGAAAGAAAGAGAGAGAGGGAGGGAGGGAGGGAGAAAGGAGGAAAGGAAGGAAGGAAGGAACGCGCACTGGCCTTGACACGAGTACCAGAAAGAAAGAAAGAAAGAAAGAAAGAAAGAAAGGAAGGAAGGAAGGAAGGAAGGAAGGAAGAAAGAGAAAGAAAGAAAGAAAGGAAGGAAGGAAGGTAGGAAGGAAGGAAGGAAGGAAGGAAGGAAGGAAGGAAGGAAAGAAGGAAAGAAGGAAAGAAAGAAAGGAAGGAAGGAAGGAAGGAAGGAAGGAAGGAAGGAAGGAAGGAAGGAAGAAAGAAAGAAAGAAAGAAAGAAAGAAAGAAAGAAAGAAAGAAAGAAAGAAAGAAAGAAAAAGAAAGAGAACCTCTGCCCATAATAGAAATAAGTGTCCTGAAAAGGTTCACGTGCTACAGGGCTTCCTGGACCACTGACTTTGGGGCCAAATCTAGGCAGTGGCTAGAGGCAGGACAAATAAAGAGCAGGATTAAGACAGTAGCAAACCAATCATTTGTCCTAAGGAATATATAGAGTTACCATTGATCAGTTAATAAGTATGATTTCAATTTTTCACCTCCATGATTACAATTTCTAAGCAATATCTATATATAGAAACTATATTAGATTTTTATCTTTCTATCCCATTTTTTCTAATTTATGCTTAAGTCAGAAAATATTTAGTAACCATATATAGGCATTGCTTAGAAATTATATGATAATTGTATAATAGTATAATAGTTTATATAAGAATAGTTAATAATTAAATTGTTATATTATAAATATATCATATAAATGTATATTATATATTACAATATATTACTTTATTATAAATTATTTGTATAATAATTATTATATAATTATTATAACTAATAACTCTGCCTATATAATAACTATTCCACTTCTAAAGATAGATTATTAAATGTAGAGGGAAGTTGTAAAAGGATGTCCAACATGCTGCCATTTTATAATAATTTTTAATCACATCTGTATTATTTTGGGTTTTTTTTATTACAAATAGAATACATGACAAACAAATTCAAACATAGAATGGGTTAGCGCTAAATGTCAGCTCCGGGTAATCCTCTCCTTCCACCACAAACAGAGCCCTGTCATGTGGAGTTTCTATGTTAAATATTTCTGAGATATGTGAAATCTCATATGTGTGTGTGTGTGTGTGTGTGTGTGTGTGTGTGTGTGTGTTAATGAACACATAATGCTGTTATCTGAAAAAAAAGAGTTTGTAATTTTAAAAGGAAAAAATTTCCATCTCAAATCCTTTTTGGAAAAAGAGGCAGAACAAAGAAATAAAAATATTTTAAAAGTCATCAAAGTTATCTACTAACAGTCTGGGTAATTCTGATTCCTCCATTAACCCCCAGAGCTCAGCAGAGCATTCAAAAATCACAGAAACCTAAACATTTCTGCATAACCAGGTGCCTGGAACCCTTTAGGACATAACTGCAGGAACCAAAATATTACAAGATCCTGTGGCTTGCACCTTCCTCCGCAAACAGACGAAAGAGTCTCTGCGGTCACACTCTTCATCACCGCATGCCTGGGTCATTACAACAGCTGCCTGCTCTCTTCCTGCCCAGTGGAGTGTCTAGCACATGAATGTTGAGATGAATCAGTCTCACGGTGCCCAGCCTCCATCCCGTCAGTGCTTCCCATTCTTCTCTGTCAGATTAATCTTAGAGGGAAGAGTTGGCCAGAGCACAGTTTTGGAACCAGAGAGACTTCAGTGAAACTCCAGGCTTCTCCATTTCCTGGCTGTAGAGTTGCTTAAATTAGAAGATACATACCACTCCCTCTAAGTATCCTTGGCAAAAAACAACTCAGAATCTGAGCCAGCTACCAGTTTGCAGGAAGTCAAGGGACAGAGGAACATGTTACATGGAACAAGGGGACGCATCGGCAAAGTTCAGAGGATGTGGAAAACTCTGAGAACAAAACCCGATTTCTTCAACAAACAAATTTTGAGGGGAAAAAAAAAAAAAGGAGAGGGAAGAGGAGCTTTTCAATTAAAAGAGACTTGAGAGACAGCAAGCAATTTCAATATGGAGATCTTATTTGGTTTCTGATTGAAACAAACGAAATTGTTTCTAATTTATGAGACAATTCAGAAAATATGAATGATGACTGTTTGGTGGTATTAAGGAATTATTATTAATTTAGGTACGATGATAGTATTGTGGTTTTGGTTTTTGGCTTTTGGTTTTGAGTCCTTACCTTTTTAAGACACACTGAAATGTTTCTGAAGTGGTATGACAAGTGGGATTTCCTTCAAGATAATTAGTGGCGGGTGGAAAGTGAGGAGTGAAGATGAAACAAGATTGGCCATAATTGGTAATTGCTGAAGCTGAGTGATAAGTACATAGGGGGTTCATTATAGTATTTCTTCTTCTTTTGAAATTTTCCCAAGATAAACTCGTTTTCAATCCTGCAATTCTCAGATTCTAGATTCTGTTGTTTGCATCTCATGTATCATTTAACACGCTCTTCTGTTCTTGTATGTCCTATAAACTCTTGGTGGTGTTTAGAGACTTGATCACATAGAAATTCTATTTTGGGCAAGAATATTTCATAGATGATTTTTGTACTTTTATCAGTAGGCACATAGCGTCCATAATAAAATATTTTTAATTGGTTTTCCCAACTGAAAAATGGGGATGCTTCCTGGAGAGGTCATTTTGAGATCAAATTGTTTATGTAAGTAAAGGGCCAGCACAGAGCCTGGCACATCATAGGTGCTTTACAAATGTCAGATTTCCTCTTTCAACACATCAATAACCTTTCTAATAATTTCCGTTATTTACTGGATCAAGTTTTAAAATTCCAGGTCTCCCATGATTTATTCCAAGTGTACCTTTCTAATTTTATCTCCTTCTGCTTTAAACACATGCACTCGTACACACAACGCATGCCCTTGGGGTTAAAGGTTTCCTTAACCCCAAACCTTTGTTTACACTAATTTCTCCACTTGAGATGTCCTCCTCGCCTCCTCTCTGCCATCCTTCAAGACTCGGTTCAAGCCTTACCTCACGCAGGGGAATACCGTGATCAGAGCCTGTGAGGCCTCCCTTAACACGGCCTTGAATTCTATTCAATGCTTACACTACTAAACTTCCCATGATAAGCTTTGCTTCTTCAATGGCCCCAGGACGTGGGCAGTACGCAGGCCTGTCTTGCTTCTTTCACAGCACACAGTCCAGCACCACACACACAGCACAGCAGCATGCCACAAACATCTGCCAAATTAAGAGAATAAAAGAATGAAAATAGCTTCCAAGAGAGAGCTTCGAGATGGCGGAAGAGTAAGACGTGGCGATCACCTTCCTCCCCACAGATACATCAGAAATACATCTACACGTGGAACAACTCCTATAGAACACCTACTGAACGCTGGCAGAAGACCTCAGACCTCCCAAAAGGCAAGAAACTCCCCCACGTAACTGGGTCGGGCAAAAGAAAATAGCTTCCAATTTACATAGAGTAGGGCAAACCTGCCCAGCCACACCTAAACAGGCACTCGATTGAAGGAAAAGACAGAATATATGAGGATGCTTTTATTTCATCTGCAAGAGTAAATATCTGCTAAATCTATCATCCTTACTGTTTATCTCCTTCTGAATTCCGTGTGTGAAGAAGTCAGAAATTTTCCAGGCCCTGATATCAAGACTGAATAAAATCAAATGATAAACTCGAGTGTCTGAACACACAACTTGGGTTCCCAATTATGATTGGGTGGGGAGGGAAAAGGGCAATTAGAGCACAGATATGGGGCTATATGAGCTATTGGTATGACCTTGGCCCCCAATCATTTCAGCGGTCAGCCACCCCTGTTCCAGAGAGATGTACCTCAAACCTACCTAAAAGTTGGCTTTATGAAACAAATCATGACTGCCTGACTCATAAGGTGGCAATGTGATTCTGGAATGCCCTGTGGTTAACAGAGGTAAAAATCCCACCCTCTCCTCTATTTTCCCAAGACTCCAGAAAGCTCCAGGGAGCCAGCAGGCCCCCGACAGGCAATGATGAGCTGAGACCAAAGGCTCCACAGCTCTTTGCCATATAATTATGAAAGAAAGCGCTGTGAGGGAATGTTTGCTTCACCACTGAATTTTAGCTTGTTGTTTTTTGTTTTTTAGTTTCTTGCTAATATTAAACATAGAACATTCTAAGTCTCTTACATGGCACTATTCCTTGGTGCCTGGCATGTAACGTGCATCTATTTCACAGTTTACCAAAAGGCTCATGTGCAGAATCTGATGAAAACTCTAGCCCTTCTCCTAAGAAAAATGCACATATATGTGCAAATGTTGCATATTGTTTCATATATGTTTCCGAAATGACATAAAACTAGTTTGCTATGGGGAGGGGCAAAGGTAAACTGTGACAAAGCGAGAGAGAGGCATGGACATATATACACTACCAAACGTAAGGTAGATAGCTAGTGGGAAGCAGCCGCACAGCACAGGGAGATCAGCTCAGGTGCTTTGTGACCGCCTGGAGGGGGGCGATAGGGAGGGTGGGAGGGAGGGAGACGCAAGAGGGAAGAGATATGGGAACATGTGTATATGTATAACTGATACACTTTGTTATAAAGCAGAAAATAACACACCATTGTAAAGCAATTATGCTCCAATAAGGACGTAAAAAAAAACCAAAAAACTAGTTTGCTCCCTCACCACTCCCACCAAACCTACTTCTTACAGCTTAGGAATAGTGAAATATTATTTCCTTAAAAAAATGAAATGTCCCCAAACCACGTCGTGTTCCTTCAGAGAAGCTACCTAGGTTTTATGCTATAACAATTCTCCAAGATTCCAGGAGCTGCTTGGAACAGCAGTCAGGGTCAAGTAGCCTTTGTGAGAACTGGGGGCAATCTTGGATGATTTTTTAATAAGGCACTCATCAATTTCTTCAGTAAAGGAAAAAACCCACATCACTTAATAGAACATGTTGAATAGAGGCCTAATAGATTGTAGGGCTATGGAAGCAAGGCTAGAAACAGAGTGGTATTGATCTGGGGGGAGTATTTCAAGGGGACAGAAAAGAGGCCCTCTCTGGCTATATTTTGCTCAGGGCTTGACCTCTTGTGCTTCCCTGGTACAGTCCAGGAGAAATGTTTTGGCAGTCACAGTCAGTCAGTTATTAACGGAGTGACAAAAAGGGGGCACAATTCACAAAGTCACTTTCTGCTGTGCTGTATTCTCCATTGTAAAATGGCTCCTTGCTTCTGAGGGCACTAAATTCACAAAAGATTCCTCTGTATCCCTGTAGCCATGTTTTTACTGCAGTTGCAAAACAAAACCATCATGTTCCCTATTATCTTAACTTCCCACAGTTGATAACTTTCCTAATTAGCATTACACATGTTTAAGTCTCTCTACTTATTTAATGATGGTCACCAGGTAATCCATAACAGCAATTACATATCTGAATTGTCATGGACTATTGGACAAATATGTAATGGAGCATTTTAATGGCATTTAAAATGTAATGCTAATTAGAAAGGTTATCAAATACAATACTTACCATAATAGGGAACATGTTGGAATTTTTGTGGTTAAAAAACAAGAAAATGGTGTTTATTAGTACTTAGATTTTGTGAATGTACGTGAGAATGAAATCAAAGGATATAGGGGATTATCTGGAGCCAGAAACATAGATTTAATGCAAGATTCTCATTGTTTTATTTGGCCTTTTATTAGACAAGTATCAATTAATCACCTACTGCATTTTCCTGAGTATTAAAAGTGAATACCAAAAAATTAAGAATATATTGCTTGCTCATGCCCTTGGGAAGTCTGAAATCTGATTGGAGAGACAGGCCATAGAGAAATGGAATTACCAGAGATCAATTAACCCATTGCAATTAATATTACCACTAAAAAACCCCAATCTATAGTGATCTAATTTCAACTACATACAAAGCTCTGAGGAAAGATGACAAAGACTCCTGGATGAGGCAAATCTCAAAAAAATGTCTTGAAAGGGGTAGGGAGTAGACGTAGATGTGTACTGGCAGAAAGCAAAAGAGAGTTACTACAGATTGAGATGATTAAGACTGTGGCATAAAGGCCCAAGAAAGGACACTGGGCTTGGAATCAGAAAACATGGGTTGAAATCTTGGCTCTGCCTCTTACCAGCGTTCTGCCCTTGGACAAGGCAAGCCCCATAACCCTTAGTTTTTACATCAGTGAAATGAGGATAATAAAACCTATCTCATGGGTTGGTTGCAAAGATTAAATTAGTGAGCATATGTGAAAGTATGGTGTTTAACAAGTGTTTGACGTAGAAGGCATGTAGGTGCTCTTTAAATGAATGTGTCAACCAGAAGTTGACACAAAGAATATGTTTAATGAGTAACAAGTCCATGAGGTTGTACAAGGAGAGTGGGTTCATCTAGCAAAGTGCCTTGAATACGAGGCTGAATCACTTTAGGTTTGTTCAAAATCACTATCGGGATCTGCTGTCAGCTCTTGAATGGAGGTTTGGGAAGGTGACCTTGATATTGTTGCAACAATTCCGGGAAGATTGGATGGAGAAAGTATCAATTAGTGGTTGGAAACTAGAGGCTCTTGGAGTGTTTATTTTTATTTATTTATTTATTCATTTACTTGGCTGGGCCAGGTCTTAGTTGAGGCATGCGGGATCTAGTTCCCTGACCAGGGATCGAACCCAGGCCCTCCATATTGGGAGCATGGAGTCCTAACCACTGGGCCACCAGGGAAGTCCCTCTTGGAGTGTTTAGACATGAGGAAACTTCAAGAAAATGGAGCTACCAATTGAAAGAGTGAGAGAGAGAGTAAGACAGAGAGAGAGAGAAAAGGAGAGAAGAGATCAGAATTGAATATGAAGTAACCTGCATGAAGTTGGTACTCAGCACTATCACCCTAGTCCAAGCCACCAGCTCTCACCTATAGAGCTGGTTCTGGGTTAGTAACAAGAGGTTCTGGGTTAGTAAAAATGCTTTCAGCTGCAGGTAGCAATTTAGCTCACTGTTAGTGGCTTAAATAATAAAGGCACTTAGTTGTTTCTAGATCAAAAAGTCTGGACAAAGTGGCTCCGGGGTTCTTTCAGTGGTTCCACATCTGTGTCTCTGTAACTTTCTTGGCCTTTCCCTCACGGTCACAGAGTGGCTGCTATCATTAGATCAAAGGCAGAAAGCAAGGACACATCACTATGGGGGCAAGAAAGTACCAGCCAACCCTCACATCTGTTCCTTTTATCAAGAAACACAGTTTCTGTGCCAGAAGCTTTCCAGAAAACTTGCTTCTATGGCACAAAGGTCAGGTCTAAGTGACGTGGCCACCTATAGCTGCAAGGGAGACTGGGAAAGTAAAAGCTAGGCTTCCAGACAGTATGGAGCAGAGATAGGAATAAGTTTTATGTGGTCAATCAACAGTATCTGCCATGGCTCCCTAACTAGTTTCTTGTTTCCAGGCTTGTTCCCCTATGGTCCATTCTCTACACATCACTGTTTTAAAATTTTAACTCTGATTTTATTATTCTCCTACTTAACAATTCAAAGATTTCCAGTTTGCCTAGATTAAGTCTGACTTCCCTACTTAGGCTACAATGCTCCGCACTATCTGGGTCCTGCCTAAGCCTCTAACTGTACCTCTCATGGCTCCTCACCTCTTCTCCATTATTTCATGGCCATGACGACCTACTGTTAGTTCCTCCTTAGGAACTCTGCACCTGTTCCTGGCTTGGGGACAATTTCCGCCCCCCCGCAACGCCTCACCCAGCAGCTCCTTCTCATGCAGATCCGTCCTCCTCAGAGAAGTCTTCTCAGGGTACACTATTTAAAGCAGGTCTCACAGGCTCAAACCCCATTGCTCTCTTTCACCAAACCTTGTTTACTTTCCTAGTTATACTTATCACAATCCTTAATTCCACTTATCACAGTGGGTCCTTATTTTGCCTGTTTTCTCATTGTCTGTCTCCCCTTCTAGAATGTGAGCTACATGAACATGATACCACCTTCTTGTTCACCATTTTATGACCACTTCTCAGCATCATGCCTGGCACATAATAAGTGTTCAATAAATATTTGCTGAATTAATGGATGAATGAATGAACACATCATCAAGAACTAGGTCTTATGGGGCTTCCCTGGTGGCGCAGTGGTTGGGGGTCCGCCTGCCAATGCAGGGGGCGCGGGTTCGTGCCCCGGTCCGGGAGGGTCCCGCGTGCCGCGGAGCGGCTGGGCCCGTGCGCCGTGGCCGCCGGGCCTGCGCGCCCGGATCCTGTGCTCCGCAGCGGGGGAGGCCGCGGCGGTGAGAGGCCCGCGTGCCGCAAAAAAAAAAAAAAAAAAAAAAAAAAAAAAAAAAAAGGGT
>NW_006792921.1:2959454-2995251 GCF_000442215.2 Lipotes vexillifer | reverse complement strand
AAAAAAAAGAACTAGGTCTTAGACAATGAGGGTAGGAAGAGGAACCAGTGAAAGGGAGAAAAAGAGTGATAAGAGAGTTAAGAGAAAAAACAAAGGAGCATGTAATACATAGGCCAAAGGGGCTTCAGAAGGGGAAGGAAAGGATTCTTCCTTGTCAGATATCGTAAAAATAGCAAAGAGAAAGAAGAGTTGAAAATATCAGTAAATTTGATTAGGAGGGGACCATGGTAACTTGAGTTTAGAGGTTATATAAGGAGTACACATTCCACCTCTTGCATAAAGAGCTTCAGAATCAAAGAGAGGACATAATGGCCTGAAAGTCAGTGGTCTGCTTTCCTTCTTGGCTCTAAGAGACACTATATGGTACCTTTTTAATGCTTCAGTTTTCTAGTTATTAAACAGCATGAGGAAGATCTTAAATCTTTCCTCCCTACCTTGGTATCAAATAACAAAAATAAAATAATTTAAGCACTCAGGATGCTAAAAAAACAAAATAGTTTAATAATAATCCAGGAGATAGACATGTATCTAGAAGAGGACCCAAAACAAGCATGTTCATTCTTCGCCACTGGAATAAGCAGTCCCCTCCATATCATTCAATAATCTTTACCACACCCTAAACCTACTCTACCTTATATAACTTTCATGCACAATTATTATTAGTAGGCTGGCAGGAAAGCCACACAAACTAGTTTTGAGTGAGGAGATTTTAAGAATAATTGCCCCATAAACTTTTATCTTTTTCATTTAACTGTCATGTGATATGGTTCAAGTCGTTACTAGAGAGAACAGAGACAATCCTGAGTCATAGCTATGAATCACAGTGGAATGAAACTTGGCGACATTTAGGAAAGAGTACCTTAAGGAAATCAGAAACTTCCTGGTGGTAGTCCTTCCAGAGTTATTCTCATAGCACAAATCCACGTGACTACTTCCATTATATGTCCATGAACTTAAAAATATTATCCTACATGCTTTTAAAAATATCAGCAGAAATAAATGCCTCACCTTCTGTGTATGTGCTGCTAAAGTGAGCACATAAATGCCTTACCTTCTGATCTTCAGAATAGGATTTATTTGGATACCATCAAAATTGTTTCTTGTGAATAGCCCAGTAAAGAGGAGAAGAAAGTGGATCAGAAATTAAGTGGCCAAGATTTTATCTGCATTGTACCTGTGAGAAGACCTAGGAACTCCCACTGAGTCTCAGTAAAAGTAAGGGTTTATCTAGATAGTCGCTTATTTAACTCTATCTAAAAATTAATAAGAGCACTTAAGGAGATTCAGTTACAGCATAAAATGATTTTCTGGAGATGAAACTGATTTTTTCACTTAAAAAATTAATAGACAAATTAAAGAAGAGTATGAGGGGCTTCCCTGGTGGCACAGTGGTTAAGAATCCGCCTGCCAATGCAGGGGACACGGGTTCGAGCCCTGGTCCGGGAAGATCCCACATGCCGCAGAGCCACAACTACTGAGCCCTTGTGCCACAATAACTGAAACCTGCTCGCCTAGAGCCCATGCTCCCCAACAAGAGAAGCCACCACAATGAGAAGCCCGCGCACCGCAGCGAAGAGCAGCCCCCGCTCGCTGCAACTAGAGAAAGCCCGCACGCAGCAACAAAGACCCAACTCAGCCAAAAATAAATAAATAAATAAATTTATATTAAAAAAAAAAGAAGGGGATGGGGGACTTCCCTGGCGGTCCAGTGGTTAAGACTTCGCCTTCCAATGCAGGTGTGGGTTCGATCCCTGGTCAGGGAGCTAAGATCCCACATGCTTCAGGGCCAAAAAACCAAAACACAGGGCTCCCCTGGTGGCGCAGTGGTTGAGAGTCCGCCTGCCGATGCAGGGGACACGGGTTCGTGCCCCGGTCCGGGAAGATCCCACATGCCGCGGAGCGGCTGGGCTCCTGAGCCTGCGCGTCCGGAGCCTATGCATCCGGAGCCTGTGCTCCGCGACGGGAGAGGCCACAGCAGTGAGAGGCCCGCGTACCGCAAAAAAAAAAAAAAAAAAAAAAAAAAAGACAAAAAACCAAAACACAAACCAGAAGCAATATTGTAACAAATTCAATAAAGACTTAAAAAAAATATAGTAATAAAGAAGAGGATGGCTGGTCACTGCAGAGGTATGATTTAGAGGCCAAAAGTTAGAAATATCTTTTGAGTAGATAGAGCCAAAATACAAAGAGGTAGAAATTATGAGGAAAAGGACTAAGAGCCTTAGAGGGTATCTAATATGTGAATAATAGGAGTTCTAAAGAGAGAAAAAAGAAGAGATGGGGGAGAGATAATAATTAAACAAATGGAAGAAGTGTTCCTTAGCCTCAGCTTAAAAGGGCATAATGCCAAGTTACCAGCAGCTCAGTGAAAGAAGATACACCCCTAGGAAAATCACTGTAAAATTCCTGAACTCCAAGTATAAAAAGAAAAGCTTAACAGCTTCTAGACAGAATAAGTAACTCACAAAAGAGATAGACTGACCCTGGACTTCTTATCCCCAAGACGGGAAGCTGAACTAACCTCACATATATTTGAGAAAAAGGAAGCTACAACCTAAGAATGCTATAGTCTTTCAAGATATCATTCACCTGTTGAGGTGAAACGATGATATTTACACATCTGGGAGGATTCAAAGAATGTGTCACCCCTGTATTCCATCTGAAGAAATGACAGCCTAGAACTAAAATTACTAAGTATCTCAGCCTAACCTAGGAGATAAGAAGAGAAGAGGAATGAAAATATTTCAAAGATCTCATCTGGAAGAGGAAGGAAACAGAGAAAGGGGATGTACAGAGGTCTCATCTAAAGGTCTTGTTTTGGGGGTTGGAGGAAATCAGGAAGAAATACAGCATCTTACCAAGGGACAGAGTAGACATCTGCTTCAAGTAACAGTAGAGACACTTGTGTGTAATTATGAGTGCCACGAAAGGACAGAAACCGGTGAGGAAGTCAATCAAATGTGGCTCCACCTCACTCCTAAATGAAGAAATACAAATTTAAATGTTTTTTTAATGCCAAATTTAAATGTTTTTTAATGCCATTTTTAATGCCATTTTTCATGTTGGCAAAACATGAAAAGTGTGATACTATCCAGGGTTACTGTCAAGGATAGTGGAGGTGGGGAGGTACCCTCACACACTTTTGATGGGAATGTAACAGATGTAATCGTTTTGAAGAGCAATTTCACAGCAGCTAGCAAATGTAAAGTGAACATTCCCCATACTGAATCATCCCACTTGTATTCTTTAAATGCACATACATAAAATATACATTACTTTAAAGTTATGAGGGTACTGAGAAACTTTTAACCATGGCTGGTGGGGAGGTCAGAGCTTGAGAAGGGAATTTATGCTTTTCACTCTCTGTACTGATTGATTTTTTACCTTAAGCGCATATTTTCTTAAATGTATAAAACTAGTTCATCAAAAACATACATGTGCTTTTACCCAGAGATTCCATTTCTAGGAAATTACTCAACCATCCAGCACTATACCTGCACATGTATGGATAGATAATGATGTAAAGAGCATTTTTATGCATAGGTTTGCAATAGAAAAGAAAAAAATCTAGAAACTACCAAAATTTCCATCAATTTGGTTAATAAATACAAGCACATTCTTAAAATGGTATGTAATGCAGCATCAAAAAGAATGAAAGTGATCTATATGTACAGATGTACAAAGATGAAGTTTAAGACATTGTTTACTAAAGAAAGCAAACTGCAGAAGAGTATTGTAAGCACATGTATGGAGTTTTAAAAGGACATATGTATATACGACAGTGAACTTTGGTGGCAGGAAATTTTAACATTGTTTACCTCTGGGTAGTAGGACTGAGGATTGAAAGAAGTAGGGAGGCAGACTTTTGTTTTTTCCCTTTGTATATTTCTGTCTTTTGCATAGTTTTAATTTTTTTCCATGAACATATATTCCTCTTATAATTTAAAATGTCAGTTAACTTTTTAAAAGTGCAATAAATGATATGTGTGTATAATCATACACACATATGAAACTGTGCCTAGTACATCAAAAATATCAAATGGCATGAAACATCAAAATGCTGAATTACAAAAATACCATATTACCACATGGCATCTTTGTTAAATAATTTGCACTTAATCGTCAAACATTTTTACCTTGACATTTCGGGATACCTTTTTGCACCTTCTGTAACTAATTACTCAACACTAATTGTTTCTCTCAGAAATGTATGGCCCCATTGGGAAGCCCAATTGCAGGGCACATATACCATCCTGAATAAAATCTCTGTCAGCTGAAATCTTCAATATTCTGCATAGCATTTAAGAAACGTTTAAACTGTAATATCTAGAAATGAGAAAATCAATTGAATGTGCTATGTATAAAGTACAGCGTTTTGAAAATCTATTGCTGAGCAGTTTCAGCATCAATTGTATGGATGTAAATCAAATCTTTTAATAATAAGGACAATTACAAAATCACACTGGGTCTGTTGTAAGCACATTTTTTAAAAAGGTGAATGTCTCTTAACATAGCAACCTCCCTTGCATGTTCAAGAATTTCATTTCTTGGTAGCTTTCTATTATAAAATATTTGTCATGTTTCTCTTTCACAAGGTTCCACAAATCTTGCTAATGCTTCTCTCTAGTGGGACATTTTGCTTCAGTGAGGAGAGATACATGTTGTTAATACTAGAGGAGAATGTTTTAAACACAGAAATGGAAGAGTCCTGGAATGGCAATAATAAGCACAATGCTCAGAACAGAGATAAATCTAGAAAATTAGGTCCTTTCATCCAGTCCGTTTCAGGGGTCTTTTTACAATAGCACAAATACAGAGCAAGTAAATAAGTTTACTTCTTTCTTTTCACTTATGTACTTGCTTCTTGCTCTCAAGAGTGAGGAGATAATGACCAAACCAAATCTAGCACCTAGTTCTATTTGCTATCATTTGACACCACCAAGTGCCTACAGAAATCAACTGACCATTCAAAACCCTTTCCAAGGGACTTCCCTGGTGGCGCAGCGGTTAAGAATCCACCTGCCAAGGCACCAGACACGGGTTCGAGCCCTGGCTAGGGAAGATCCCACATGCTGTGGAGCAACTAAGCCCGTGTGCCACAACTACTGAGCCTGCGTGCTGCAACTACTGAAGCCAGCGAGCCTAGAGCCCGTGCTCCACAACAAGAGGAGCCACCACAGTGAGAAGCCCGCGCACTGCAACGAAGACCCAATGCAGCCAAAAATAAATAAATAAATTTATTTAAAAAAAAAAAAAAAGAACTACAGATTGAGGATTTATCTGTCTAATTGACACTGTGTCTATGAATGAAACATCGTGACTCTGATGTCAGGACACAATATCCACTATATCTGGTTTAGTTTTTCTCAAGAGATAAAGGGAGTCACTGGACACAGGAGAGAGATGCTCTTGAAAGTAGCCAAGAAGTGGAAGCACCCCAAATTGTCCATGGATAAAGAAAATATGACATATACACAATGGACTATTATTCAGCCTTAAAAAAGAAGGCAATCCTGTCACATGTTGCAACATGGATGAACCTGGAGGACATTATCCCTAGTGGAAGAAGCCAGTCAGAAAAAGGAAATACTGTATGATTCCACTTGGATGAGATATCGAGAGTAGTCAAAATCATGGAAACAAAGTAGAATGATGGTTGCCAGGGGCTACGGGGAGGGGGAAATGGAAAGTTGTTTTTCCACGGGTACAGAGTTTCAGTTTTGCAAGATCAAAAGCTTCTACAGATCTGTTACACAACAATGTGAAGATAGTTTATACTATCGAACTGTACACTTAAAAATGATTAACAGGGTAAATTTTATATTAGATGTTTTTTCTAACCACAATTAAAAACTTTTTTTTTTTAAAGAAGATTTCTAGACCCCACCCTAGATCTAAATGAGAAACTATGGAGGTTAGGCTGGGAATCTTGATTTTAACAAGCTCCTTAAGTGGTTTGGAAGCACATTCAAATTTGAGAAGCACTCTCTGGAACATATTTCCAAGTACCTCAGCAAACTACTAAATTCTTTGTCATTTCTGCCCTCTTCCACCCTTCATCATGTCCCTTCAGGCCAGACTTTTGGACGTAGCCAGGCCAATTATTCAACAGCCTAAAGGAGCTGAGCTAGTTCACTCAAGTAAGTTTTAGAACTTGCTATAAAGGATGAAGACAAGGATGTGAGAACCAGCATTTCACTTTGATGTGAACATGGTCAATGCTTTCTTTCCTTTTTCTGACTTAAGGTCATTAGCTTACCCTTTCTGGCCTTCATGTCCACAACTTTATGATCCAAATCAGCTATGCCCTAAGAATAGAGCTAGAAGTCCAGCTTGGAAAATTCTGGGGGTCCCAAAACTGTAGAAAGAATATGAATGGCCCTCAAATGCCTAATCTGGTTCAGGCCAATCTTTGTGGTCCAGTTACAGCCTGGACAAGATTTGAGAGGCAGTGTGGGTGGGGAGGATGAATCCAGGGCTACTCTCTAGTGTTCGAATCTTCCCTAATGTGTCAGTGTCACTGAGAAGTCATCTAAGTCTAGTGCTTTTCAAACTGTGGATCAAGACCCTTGAATGAGTCAAGAAATTTAGTGGGTTACCACCAGCATGTTTTGGAATGGAATGGAAGTAAATGGAATGGAAAAGAAACCATCAGAGTGCCTGAATAAGTATAAATATTGTTTAAGCAAACCTTTGTGGTTTTTTTGGGGCGGGCAGGAATCTGTGTGTACCGCGTCATGACATAAGATGCCTTTTTTTTTTTTTTTTTAACTGTGAAAAACATTCCAGAGTTTGAAAAATAGTGATCTAGTTGTCTGCAGAAAGAGGGGGATAAGGAGAGGTATCTTTCCAGACCAGAAATAGGGCTGAGAGAAGGTATGGAACAGAGCGGGATTGAAATTGCTCCCATGGCCCAAATCCCCAACCTGACCCTCTGAAATTTATCTCAGAACCCTTGAGAAAAGGGAGGAGAGAAAGGCTTTCCAGGCTCTGACATATGCCAGTGGCTTGGCTTTTCTTATTTTTCACCGAACAACTCACCATGCCGAACCAACCAGGGTTTCTCAAGTCTTTGCTCCAGCTGCTGTGCCTCACATCACCTTGATATTCCTAACATTCAAAATGGTCCAAACAGGATTTTAAACTTATCTTTCAGTGATACAATTTGCAATTCTCGCTCCTGGAAGATTTTAGGTATACCTTGCCTCCAGGGAAGATTACCCCTGCTGACACAGTCTGCACTTCAAAGCTTCCTACCTTATCTTCAGGTGCGGAAATTGTTAGGAGGAAGTGTGTTACTAATCGCTCAGGCTTTGGGGGCAGGCAGGAAGTTTATGGCATTGCTATCAGTTTTACATTCCATATTACACAAGAATTAGGTAGGTACCTTCCTCAAAGAAGACCCTGAGGTTTAGGACGTTAATTTTCACACCCAGATACTAGAGTGGTGAAAGGGGACTTGAGCTCAGGCTTTCCTGGTTTCAAAGCCTACACTTTGTTTCTGACAAGCTTTGTTTCTGCCTCTTTTGTTTCTGACTGACATTTCATATGAATCTGGATCTACTTCCATTTGAGCTGTTTTAGAAACTGTTCATACTGCTCTCCCAGCTAAAGTGTTCAAATGACTCTCAAGCAACAGCAAAGACCAGTGGTGTAGAAATGAATTTACAATGAACAGGGATCAGTGTTGTTTTCAGTGGGAACTGAAAATCATACAGGTTGATTGTTCATTTGACTTGCTTCTTTAAAGAGACAGTAGGAGAATTAACGCACAGAGACTAAGCATAGATAATACGGCTTGACATGAATACCAGAAGTCCAGCGCTGGATTTCTGATATGTATTAGATGAAAATTGTTTATATAAGGACATATTTCCAAAATTATAACAGAAATCACTAGCAAAGTATGGTTCAAAATACACAATTTCTTTTAGTAAAGTTTTTTCATGCCCCCACCAAGTACATAAAATTAAGTCTACTTATATCAACCCTTCATATATTTATAACTAGTACTTAAAAATCCTTGAAATGAAAAGGTGCTCTTTTAAGATTTCACTCTCTGAAAGCCATTTAACACTCTCACATGAACATTCATTTTAATCTGGCTCATTTTTCGCTTCTCAAATCATACATTTTCCTCTGAGATAAGCCACACTAAAGAAGCTTAAGTTTTCACCTTTTATAAAATCACCATATACACTGACCTACTTACTATACTATACCAAGTAACTGATAAACAAAATTTTGGAAATCAATTATCCTCACCCGTCCATACAGCACTGTTAGGTCCCTGTGCCGTTCATTTGTATTTCATGACTCTACTTGATGGGAAACGAGACATGGCCTGAAGAATGGGATTAAAGAATGGAATGCAAGCCAAAAATGAGGCCATTTCACGTACGCCTTCTCCCAAGAATGTGTTGCTTTGTCCTGAAATTGGAATAATTGACTTTGAAGGAAGGAAGGAATAAGGCACAGAACTTGTTCTAAACCATGTTTATTAGCCAATAACCAAGGCTACTTCCTTTAACCAACGAGATTGTCCATCAACAAAGCATTCAAACACTCACTATGTAAGTTGAGGCAATTTCTTAGGGACGGCATCTACAAATTACGTTGTAGTAAAAGGGCCAAACTAACACTATACGTCACTGGGACTTAACTTCACAGGTGAGGAGACAAATTAAGGGGTCCACAGTTGATCACTGAAGGTAGGATTCCATCTCAAAATCATCACTGATGTAAAGTACTATTCCATCACTAGGCAAACCCATACCACACATCCGGCAATAGATATACCGTGTTAAAATAGCACTCGGTTAAATTCACATCTAACCTTAAGCAGAAACTGCCGCTTGAAAGGCTTCTAATAATCTTTTAAAAGTTTTGTGAAACTCATCCTAATAAGGTAGAGATTCTGATTTGAAGAGCACTCCTGCGTAGTACTGTGGACACAGGGGTCAAGGAAAGTAGATCTGAACCTCAGTTCACTGTAGGAAGGTATAATGCCAAGTTTAAGAAATTAAGTCTGACACAGACCTTCCCACAAATAGTCCAGGAAACCAGCACATGCCAACAACAAAGCCAAGAATTCCGCTGCTGCTTCTCAGAGCCTATATAAACCTCTCGCTTCCTCTTCTCAAACCAGAGAGAGGCAATCTTATACAAACAGTGTCCACCCTCAAATAGACAGTCATTTGATATCATCTAAGTTTCTGCTGTGCTCCCACTTGTGTACGTCTTCTTTGGAGAAGTGCTCCCACTTCTCCAAAGATGGAGAAATACAATGAGACGAGTTAAGAACACTTTGTCACATTTTACAAAAACCTTGTTATAGATAAAATAAGAGTAACATGTTCACCAGGCCAAAATGGTAATTCTAATTTATTAAAAGATTATCAGATCTGGGGTAGAGTCATCAGTATATTCTAGGGGTGAGATTAGTGACTTTCCTCCAAGCGATCAAGAGCTTGTGCACTTTATTCCATGAGTTCAAATCCAAGTGTGGGTCTCCAACGCAAGTGGTGTTCCCTGTTTCCATCCATCCACTTTATTACTTGAGTGGTTTGCTAAGACTTGTGGTTATACCCCACTCTCCCTTTTCTTTTCTCTTTTATTCTCCTTTGATCTGATCCAGACATCCCAGCAAATGCAAGCCTCTGGCTATGGCAGCCGAGAGAAGACATCCTTACCAAGATGTCTCTGGTATTTCAAGAATTACTATGTATGTACTGAATTAAATCAATTTCTGAAAAAAATAAAATAACCCTTTTTTTCCCAGCAGAAAGTAGAATTATTGGCTCTTCTGCAATGACATCATGATAGTTCAGAAAAAGACCCTGTTTCAGGCAGTGCTAAGATCACTTTTCTGGAATTCTAGAAATTCTCTTTGGAGATGCAAGACTGTTTTTTATACATATTTCTTCCAGAGTCACCGCCACCCCCAAACGCTATCTCTGATCTTGAACAGTCGTTGATTCCCAAAGTCACCTGGCCGGTTCTGGTCATCTAGATAACAGAAACTGGTGGGGCTCTCCAAAGGTTCTGCCCCCCTAGGCACACTAAAGTCAACAGGAGGCTTACCATCTGGAGCCGCTTGTAAATCCTCCTTTGCACTTCCTTCCTGGGGGTTTAGGAGGGTAACATCCAGGCAAGAGTATGCCCAATTACCCTGTTTTTCTCAGGACCCTGCCTTTCACTAACTTCAATTGCTAACCCTGGAGATGTACAGTTTGAACGCCAGCTTCCAGTGAAGTTCCTAGAGTGCCGCCGTTAAATAATGCAGCTTTGGCCTTTGGATCTGGACTTGGTGTTGGGACTTAGAATTGCCCAAGGCAAGTACAAAAGGAATGTGCAGTCACCCCAGACTTGGCCTCAAAAATAAAGCGAGAATAGAGGTGGCATATATCCTATGTAACATCCTGTGTCTGCTCTAAAACCACAGTAGCCATACAAGGTTCATTTTACCTAGAGAAAACTGAAAGACTTGTAAAGTAAAGTAGTTTGGCTAAATGACCTTGAGGTTATTCCTGGCTTTGAAATATCAGGGGGCCTCCAGTTATGCAGGATATCCAAACTACTAAAACCTGGGTTACTCGGTAGATAATCTGAGTACATCAAGTATATATATATATTTTTTGTTTGTTTGTTTGTTTGCTGTACGTAGGCCTCTCACTGTTGTGGCCTCTCCCGTTGCAGAGCACAGGCTCCGGACGCGCAGGCTCAGCGGCCACGGCTCACGGGCCTAGCCACTCCGCGGCATGTGGGATCTTCCCGGACCAGGGCACGAACCCGCGTCCCCTGCATCGGCAGGCGAACTCTCAACCACTGAGCCACCAGGGAAGCCCCATCAAGTATATTTAAAGACAATAAAGAGACACTTCTGTTAAGCCACATCCATCAGGTCTGCTTACCTCCCATTGGCCAGAACTTGGTCACATGGCCACATCTTGCTGGTTGGGAAATGTAGCCTTTATTACAGGGTGGCCATTTATCCAGCTAAAAACAGGGGTTCTTTTACTATAAAAGGACAGGGGCAATTAGGTCTCAGCCATGTTTTCCTCCTGTTACTCCAGCCTTCCCCTCTAGGACTGTAGCCCTCACCTGAACGTCATCAGCAGCCTAACAAGTCTGAGAGCCTTATTCGTCCTGCTCTCTTTGCATCAATTTCTCTTGCCAGTCCCATAGCTTTTATCTTTTACCTCAGGCTGCTGAGTAATAATGCATCTTCCATCCTTTTGCTACTTTTGCTCCACTTCTGTAATTATGTAGCCCAGTATCAAAAGCTTGCCCCCTGGGGACTTCCCTGGTGGCGCAGTGGTTAAGAATCCGCCTGTCAATGCAGGGAACATGGGTTCGAGCCCTGGTCCACGAAGATCCCACATGCCGCAGAGCAACTAAGCCAGCATGCCACAACTACTGAAGCTCACGTTCCTAGAGCCCGTGCACCACAACTACTGAGCCTGCATGCTAGAGCCCATGAGCCACAACTACTGAAGGCTGCGCGCCACAACTACTGAAGACTGCACACCTAGAGCCCATGCTCCACAACAAGAGAAGCCACTGCAATGAGAAGCCCACGCACCGCCACGAAGAGTAGCCCCTGCTCGCTGCAACTAGAGAAAGCCCACGTGCAGCAATGAAGACCCAACGGAGCCAAAAATTAATTAATTAAAAAAAAAAGAAGCGTTTGCCCCTTTGGGTGCTGCTACTGGACCTCCTGGTTGCCCATTTTTGAGTCAGCTTTTAGCCAAGTCGATAGTACTAGCTAGGTCAGGTAGGACTGGGAGTCCTAACCAATTATCTGACATACTGCCTCCCCACACCCCGGACTACATTCATGCCATATCATCTTTCACGGCTCCAGCTGAAGCTATAACTTTACG
The DNA here is from genome assembly GCF_000442215.2 of Lipotes vexillifer. Taxonomy (NCBI): domain Eukaryota; kingdom Metazoa; phylum Chordata; class Mammalia; order Artiodactyla; family Lipotidae; genus Lipotes; species Lipotes vexillifer. The sequence continues at coordinate 2,983,366 of NW_006792921.1, read as the reverse complement.
ATAAGGAGAAGTTGGGCAGCTGTAATAGATTACAAACACAGTCAAAGCCACATCAGCACTAAACTGGAGGAGAGAGAAATACTGTGCAAACGTTAAGTCTGGTAATGGCCATAGAGTAGGTGCTCAATAAATACTTATTGATATAGTCATTGGACTGCACTGCTCACTGCACGTCCACCAAAGAAATTGGAGATGGTATTTTTGGAAGGCAGAGTAGGGTTGTGGTCTTTACAAGCAGACACGAGTCCACCCTGCCTCCTTCACTAGCTGCCCTTATCTAGAGCCCATTTCTGATGTTAGTAACTCGTGGCAAAATATACTCTCAGTCTGCCCTTAGCCACCATACTACACCACAAAAGCAGCTTTAGTGACATGATCAGCAATGTAAACTCCGGAATCAGACTGATCTACTAGCTGTGTGAAACAGGCAAGTTACTAGCTCTCTATGCTTCAGTTTCCTCATCTGTAAAATGAGAATTATAAGAGTATGCACCTCAAGGGGTTGTTGTGGGAATTAAATGAAATAATGCATGGAAAGCATAGACCAGTAAATGTATGAGACCAAGTATTTGATAAAGGTTAGCTCTTCAACCTCACTGCCCAGTGCCACAAATCTGGTCACTGGACTTTCCAAGTGAAGGCAGAGAACTGTAGGAGCCACAATTACTGCTGAGCTGAAGAAAAACCTCAATGGAGCGCTTGCCCACTGCCTTTCTTGAGCCCAGATGCCCATCAGCCAGAAGCTTGAAGAAACGCTGCCTAGCAGCTGGGTTTCCTGTTTGGTGGCTTCAGAAAGTGATATGTTTGGGGAATTAGTAAGAGTGGAACTCTAACTATGGAAATAACATATAAATAGAAAGTTAGCAATACCAGATGAATAAGTCACAGGTCTCCTAGTCAAGTTCAGGAATCCTTTACCTTTAGTTCACTGTCAAAGCACTGGGGCATCCAGAAGAGGACTTTCTCTCTGCTCCCTTGAAAGTACTCTCCATCAAGGAACTACTGCAGTATTCATCCTCCCTGACCTCCTTGCCATCTTAACAAGTTCTGTACTTCTTTTACTGATCCCTTTGTCCTGCACTTTACAGTCTCTCTACTGTACCCTACACATACGCACATTCTATTGTACTCTCTCCCTTGAGTTCTTTCTGTCTTGTCTTCCTTCACAAAAGATTATATTTGGGAATGATACACACAGGGGTATACAAATTGATATTCTGCTGTCACAGTTAAAAAAAAATACACACTGCACGGTAACTGGCACATAGTAGGCCCTCAAGTGTTTGCTAAATAAAATCCTCCTTGACTGAACCCTCCAAGGCTGGATGGAGACAGAGTACCTGAGAAGATGCCCACATCCCTAACTCTGGTGAGAGCTGGAGGAAAGAAAAAGAAATATTATATATCATCTATATCAAGCCCTATCTACTGTCTATCTTATACAATAAGAAAATGAAGCTAGGAAAATAATGTAATACAGATTACACAGCTATTTAAGGACAGAACCCAAGCGTGAAGCCTCATCTTCCGCTTTCCAATCCAACGCAATTCACTGTGAATGATGTGTGTACAAATACCCCTTACTTCCCAGAGTTATGAGTTTGTAAGGCTTGAGAGGCAGCAGCCAGCCACCACTCCTCAAAGTGGGGCCCTGGATTCAGACCGATCTCTCCATTTCTGATCTCCAGCAGACTCTCCTGGCAGGGTTTGACATCCACACTTCAGTGGGGTGGGCTCCTAGATGGATTTTCTATTCAACACTATACGGGGTTGGGTCTGTGCTAACTTTATGGGGGAAACACCCTGAAAAGGGGGCCTAGGACTTCACTCCTCCTCTACCCCAGGGCTCCTTGCAGGCGCTTTATTCCCACCTTCCTCTAGGTTCCAGGGAGCCAGGCGGCTCCGGCTCAGGTCTCTGTGCAACTCGGCTCCCAGCGCCTTGATGAGGCGTGTTTAATCTTCCACCCAGATTATTTAACCTCCGCATCCTTGTTAACAAACAGCCATTATTAACGAGATGAGAGACCACATGGGGTGGGCTTCTACAGACAATGCGCGCTCCCTTGGCCTTTCTGCGAGCAAATTCATAATCCTTAGCGATTCAGACGCCCGAGCCCTCCTGCCAGGCCCGCGAGAGAGTCAGGAAACTGTAGAAACCGGGGGATCTGGACCCTTATCCACGACCCCGCGCCTGGAGGGTCCGGGCTCTACAAAACGGAGCTGTACCTCTCCCTTCCTTCCCGGCCTCCCTCCCTCGCTCGCTCGCTCTCCCAAGGGATTGCTACAGTGCGTTATAAATTTTACCTTTCCAGCGTGTAGGAGAGGCGAGAGGAGGCTGTGTCCCAGCTCCGGGCCGGCCTGTCCCCGAGGACACCAATTAAAGGCACTAATTGGACAGCAATACATCAAAGTCGCTCCCGGGAGTGGGTCCTCAGAGCGCCAGGAATCCATTAGTTGGGCCTTTGTTTCAAAACACAGAAATACAGAGGAATAAAAAATAAAATAAAAAGCACCTCGACGCGACGGGGGTGGCGCGGGTGCTGTACCGCGTGGACTCCGCTCTGTGTTCGCTGGGAGCCCCACGCTCTCCCTCTCCTACTCCAGGCTCATCTTTCCCGCTCATCTGTTTTGAGCCCATCTCACATTTATCCCCACAGAGCTCCGCCTGGAAAGACTCGATCGCCCCTGGGCCCGCGAACAAACAGAGCCCGTGTAGACGCGGCACACGGTTACCACTAACGCGCCCGGACCGATTCGGGGGGGAAAAACAAACCCACTTCCCCGCGCACACTGCTCAGGGTCTCTGCCTAACCCGGCCGAGGAAGGGGAAGCGGACACCTCGGGGAGGCACATGTCACCTCGAAGTCGTGACGGCCTCCTGGGCTGCACTGGGGATGCGAGGCGGACAGCTCGTGGGAACCGGCGTCCCCGGGAGGGGTTAGTTCAGCATGCGGGGAGCGGCACTTCGATGGCGGAAGGAAGGAACTGGCTCTTCTTTGCAGAGCTGGATGCCACTCGCAGGCCCGAGGGCAGCCGGAGAAGTAGGCCGGGGAGGGGCCCAGGCCCCGCAGGAAGTGAGGCGACCCCAGGCGAGCTTCCGGCCCTGGAAGCTCCGGCCCGAGGCCAAGGGTAAGAAGAGACCGAGCGTCCAGAGTCCAGAAGTCCTGCTACCCCGCCCCGTGCGCGCGGCGAGGCCTCCCGACCCTTGAGGCCGAGGCCAGGGTGTGTCGAACCCTGGTGGATCCTGGGCGTGGCCGAGGCCCCGGCGCAAAGGGCACGGCCTGGGGTCGATGTCCGCGGGCGCGGTGCGTCCAGATGCGGGGCCCGGGCCGGGGCGCGGGGCCCTTGCCGCGGCTTCCCGCCAGACCTGAAGCGGGCGTAGGCGAGGGCGGCCCCGGGTCGCCACGGCAGCCAGAGAGCCGGCTGGCGCGGCCGGAACCCCCGGCCTCACCTGGGTGGAGGAGAGGCTAGAGGCCGAGACCCCAGCGCCCCTCATACTGCGGGGGCCACGCCAGCTCGCTTCCCTCGAGGAGCCAGACTGCAATGACTGCTTTTGATCCCATTTGTTACTAACCCCGGCATTTGTTTTCCATTTTATAAACGCTTCCCTTTAAGTAACTGTCCCTGTTAACAGCGTATACCTTTCAGCAGCCCTCACTGCGCTATAAATAATCTCGATGAAGATGCAAGGATATGACTTTCACAAGATTGGACAATTGATTCAATCTGTGACCCGCGATCGCGAATAATATTGGAAGGCTATTTAAACAGATGAAGGCCTAAATTGTCTTGCTTGTATCTGAATTAATTTCTCATTCATCATCATTATGAAGTGATTGGTCTATTCAAGCTCTTCAGCCTGCTGGAACGGCGTGGGATTTAAATGAGATTGTAACACAATTTAAATGCTCGCCGACTTTAACGAGGCCAATTGAGCAGCTGCAATAAATACAAATATTTTTCTAAACAGCCTTGTTTTAAATAATTACTTAATGCTTTCATGTTATTTTTAAGTGGCAATCTTTCTCTCCTGCTCAGAATATCACACACTTATTTGCTGAGAAGGCGATTTTGGAAACGACTTTGTGTTTCTTTGTGCTTTGTAGATGGTAGCATGCGTTTTGCCGTCGGTTTTTTCCCCCCTTCAGAATCAACATCTCGGGGTCCACAACCTGGCACAAATGGTGAGCTGGGCCTCGGATTCGCCCTAATGCGGTCTGATATGTCTGCCCCCGCAAGAGCCAGGGAAAAGCTGGGTGATGGGAGAAATTTGCCGTTTAGATCAAGTCACTTATCCAGACACGTTTTAGCTGGGTCTTGCAAACGAATCCGTGCGACTACACTTACAAATGACACCCCAAAGAGTGGCGTCGTTTCTGACTTGTCCTGATAACCACCATCAGCTTGAACAAATCAGAATTCCAGAGTATCTGGAAGGTGTCCCTTAGGAAGTTCAATCTGCCAGCAGTTTGGCTCCCGTGCAAGTCGACTGGAGTGGGTGGAGGCTGGCTGAGGATTTCTTTGTTAGGGAACAGGCCCAGAAAGAGAACCTGGACACAAGGATTGGTTGGGGGTAGAGTAATTGGAAGAAAATCCCCATTCTTTGGCCCAACCTCCTTTTCCTCCCCCCATTCACTGACACTACTCCCTCTCTCACTCCGGATGACGGTGCTTGGAGAGGATGCTAGGAAGGAAAAGCTCTTTCCACTCTGAGAATGCCATTCGTCTGGCCACCCTCGACAACTGTCCGCCAGTGACACCCACGCTCTTCAGCCGACATATGGCGAAGGGTGTTTCCTCGATTGCGGAATAATGGAAGCAATCGAGCGGGAAAAGCCTGGAGAACAAAAGAATCTTTTAAACTTTTGCGAAAGTCCTAGGCTGGGGGTGGGGAGGCACGCGACTGCAGCGGGGACCTAAGCTCCCGTTTGCCACGACCATCTAGGGCCATATACCCCTGGGAGGCCTGGGGTGAGAGGGTGCATTCTGAATCACCTCTCCCTCTGCCTGGGATGGGGGCAGAGGGACTCGATGTCTGGAATGTGCCGGCGCGGGTTTCCCGGTTGGGAAAGCAGGGCCGATATAGTCACTAGAGAAATCATTCGTGGGACAGACAACATTGGGGGATGCGATCAAACTGCAGGCCAGGAAAAAAAAATGGGGACAAGGGTGGAGGAACCAAGTGATTTGCTATGTAACTGGGCAATTTAATGCCAGAGTTAAGGAGCTGCTGGCCGGAATCATTTCGTCTTCGGAGGCTCTGCCGAGCTCATCCTCCTTATCCTGTTGTTTAAAATGAGCATTATCCCAAACATATGCAATGCAATCAGTTTGGTCACACTTACAAGAACACGCTTTAATAAGGCAATCAATCACTCGCTAACAAGACGGCGACGGCTCGCGCTGAGCGCGCACTCGGGCTGCTGGGTGGCTGGTCTTCCCTTCCCGGACCGATGGACCGCGGCTGAGCGCTGGTGTGCGCTCCCAGGCCCCGCTGGGTCCCGAATAGGTTGAGGAGCCCAGGGAAAGTGTGAGTCGGATGTGAGGTGTCAGACTTCGCGAGGGGTGGCCATGGACTGTGGGCCCCAAAGAGGCCTAGGACAGGGGAGGGGAAGCCAACGGAGCTGGGAGCTCATAGCTACATGAGTCACTAATAGCTGTGTGAGACCAGAGCCTCCGTTTTTCCACCTGCAAAATGGGACCGAGATGGGGGAAAACTAAGTAGAGATGCTCAGAAAATTGAAAAACAAAAACAATAATATGAAAACAACAGTGTCAGTCCTGCTGCTTGGTCTAGCCTTCTCCTTTTACAGATGAAGAGATGGAGGCTGTGGACGAGCAGGGCCTTGTTCACGATCATGTCCCATCCAGCCGCCCCCCACCCCATCACCAAAATGGAAGTATCCGGCCAGATGCTGCTGCCGGCGCAGGCAGAAAAGCCTATTTTTAGGTGTGGGGGGTCTTCGAGGGAGTGTGAGTAGTGCGTGCCTAGCACCAAACCGCAAACCTTGGCAAAAGGGAAATTTCATTATGAAATAATGAGTAATTCCTCCCGGCGAGATGTATTGTTATATCTTCCACTGCAATTTGGAGAAAGAGAGGCTCAATTACCCAGAAAATACAGTCAATTAAAGGCTGCTGATTGGACACGAGGCCAGATCATCGATCTTGTACTTTCCAATATTGCTGCAGACACCTCATTTTCCCTCCCTATTAACTGAAAATACGCCTGGCATTACGGCAACCCGCAGCCCATTTACCTGTCGCAAGCAATCTTGGTCCGATGTGAAGTAACCGAGAAATTCGCCGGGGTTTGGCACCTGGAGCTTCCCAACTGCAGAGGGAGCTGCTCAGGGCTGGGGGGTGGGGTGAGTGGCAGAGAGGATACTGGAAACCTCAGCACAAGGCTTTGCTTGGGAGGGCGGGGGGAGTGCTATGTTTGGGAGGGTTTGCTCTAAACCCCAAGGAGGGATGGAGGCAGATTAAAGAGTCCCCGCCTGCCCATGGATACACCAGCAGAGGACCCTTGAGTCCATGCGATCCTGAGCGCCCAGCCTGCTGAGGACACCCATCTCTTCAGAGACAGCCACAGTGGCTCTCCTATGGGGACAGAGGATGGCAATGAGGTGGCCACTCAGCACTGTCTGTCCCTTTGCCCTGACCAGAATTCCATCCTTGGAGATGACTTCCAGTCTGAAGACGATTCAAACCCTCCCATCCCGACTCAGGAGTCCTCCTCCCTCCTCTCTCCTCACCCTGAGATGCAGACCCAGCTTGACCAGCAAACCCAGCTCTCTGCAGTGCTCAAGCTCCACCCCCGCTACCTCATTCGTCTCCATCTTGGGTTGGGGTGGAGGTAGGATCTACAGAGACCAGAGTCCCCTTTCCTCAAAGGGTTGGGGCAACTGGAGAAGGAACAATCAGGGTGAGCCCCTGATGGGATCAGCGCTCTGCCGGGCCAGTTGAGCCAAGTCTCCCAGCATGCACAGAATTAAGGAAACTTACACACCAGGGCAGCTCAGCTCAGAACCCTCCTTCTCCACCCCTGTGCAATGTCCATTTGGAGCCTCCCAATGCCCAAGAGAGGCTTGGGAGACTGTGTGTCCATCTTTTGACTCCTTGCCTACCCAAGCCTATGAAGGCTGAACTAGTCATTTAAAAGGACTTAACATACTGCCCGCTGCCAAAAAATTTAAAATGCTAAAGTGAGAATCATATCCAGCTTTATTGCAACATGGTCAACAAATTGTAACAGCAAATTCTTTGGGCGTCAAAGGAAAACCAAATCAAATTCATTCCCTACAGGAAGAACCACTCACTCCCAGTCAGGGTGAAACTTGCCTTGGAGGTGGGGGGTGTGGGGTACAAGTTCTCCTCTCTCAAAAATTGGCTGCAAGAATGACTGTGGAAGTGAGAGTTTGGGAGTGGTTCCCAAACAAACCCTGGTGGAGGGGAGAGACAAGGTCCCCAGAAGGGGCAGAAGGCTCCCGCTAGTAATTGGAAAGTCAAGCCCCATTGGCAGCTTGGGAGACAGAAGAATGTAAAATGCAAAATGCAAAGGGAAGGGCCAGAAAGCTCCCGGTGAAGGGAAGGCAAGGGCTGGAAATTGCTTCTAATTTGCCACCAGATACCGAGGGAGAGAGATGAGGTCCCTGCTCCCTAAGCTCTTCCCTGGGCGCCTTGTTAACAGCTCAGCTCTGGGCTCCACGGCCAGCCAGCCGCATGGTGATCATATTATACATTCAACATTCAAAAACCCTCCTCACACACATTGCTTGCTAATCAGGGTGTGTGTTGGGCTCAGGGAGAAGAGGCTTGGTAGAAGCTGCCAGGGGAGCCTGGGGTATCTGCAGCCTCCCTGCCCTCGGTACACAAAAAGTAGGGGTGGAGATGAAGTTACAAGAGAGATATCAAGAAGCTAGGAGAGAGGAAAGAGATCAGGTGGTGGGAGATGCTAGAATCAGAGAATATTGTGAAACTGAGGCTCCCGGGGGGTCAGAGAGGCCCCAGCTTCCTTGGGAGGGCCAGAATTCTCCGCCGTAGTAAGTCCTCTCCCTCTTTCTCCTAGATGGCTGGTGCGTTGCCATCCACAAGCCCCTTGCCATGCCTTGGAAAAGCTGGCAAAGATTAATCTCTACCTGCTCTGCATACACAGCATCTTGTTCCGAGAGACAGCGATTTCCCTTTCCATTGCGTGGGCTTGGCCTTGGCAGGGGGGAGGGGCTCCGGGTGAGAAAGGGGTTGGGAGTGGGGGGCTGGGGAGCTTAGGGGCTGCATATCGGTTGCTGTTGCAGCTAAGTTTGTTTAGCTTTGGAGCCACGGCCTCAGCCCGTGTCAGGGGGAGTGCGGCCGGTGAAGAACGACAAAGAGGCGCCACCCCAGAGGAAGGTCTCTCAGCCACGGCCTCCCCTCCCCCACTCTTGCTCCCCCAAAGCGCCAGCCACGGCCGCTTCCCGGGCGTCCCGATGCTCGAGGCCAAATCCCGCTGGTCCTCAGCGGCCCTCTTCTTTCCCCTCGGTACCCCGGGGGCGGGGAGGGGCGCTGTCTTGAGTCCCCGGGGGTTGCCCACGGGCGTCCTGGAGCCGGCTGCCGGCCGGGCGGCCCCTTATCTCGTGAGGGGCACCTCCTCCCTCTGGTCCAGCGCCACAGAGGAGGCCTTGCTGAGCACGGAGGGCGCGAAGGTGAGGAAGGAGTCCGAGCGGGAGGTGGAGGCACAGGTGAAGTCCGAGGCAGCGGCGGCGGCGCGGGGCGCCAGCCCGTTGGCCGGGCCGCCGTGGCAGGCGAGGCAGGAACAGGGACCGCCGGCCGCGGTGCCCAGTCCGTGCGCCGGGCCCGGGTAGAGCGGCGGGTGGCGGAAGGCGCACAGCAGTTCGGGCCGCGGGTAGGGCTGCGAAAGCACGCGGAAGGTGTCGAGCGGGCGCAGCGGGCCGCCGAAGGGCGAGGCGGCAGCGGACGCGGCGGACGCAGCGCCCAAGCCCACGGGCGAGTAGTAGGGCAGGGGCAGGTGCGACGGGAAGGGGTAGGGCAGGCCGCCCGCGGCCGCCGCGTGGCTCATCATGTACGTGTAGAAGGCTGGGTCGGCCGGGTGCGGCCAAGTCATGGCCAGCCGCTGCCGCTTGTCCTTCATGCGCCGGTTCTGGAACCACACCTGGCGGGGAGGAGAGGAGCGTGTTCGGCGGCCGCGCGGGCCCGGAGCGCAGAGCCCAGAAGTCCCGCCCCGCTGCGGGCCACTGTGCCGGCTGCACAGGAAAGAGCGGAGGCGGAGGCGGAGCCCCTCTGGGCGGGGGCAGATGCAGATCCCACCAGCCCCCCTGGAGCTGGAATCCCTCCCGGAGAGGCTCAGGGAGCCACTCCAGGCTCTGTCCCTCCTCCCCTCTGCCCACGCCGCCAGGACGCCGGAGCCCGGTGTGGATGGGAAAGTAGTGGGGGCACCGAGGACTCCACCGGTCTGAGGCGGCGGGCAGAGATTCCCCAGAAGCATGTCCCTTTCCTGCTGCTCTCCCATGGGGCACTTCCTTGTCACCTGCACCGGCACTTCATCCCCGCTATTTGGCTGGGAAAGGGACAGTCAAGCGCATGGCAGCCGTGCTCACCTAGAGACCGTCAGGTGGGCAAATCTGCTGGCACCTGGCACCTGCACCAGGCCTAGACACCCCCGGCCTAGCTGCCATGTGGGCGGGGAGACTCCAGGCCCCAATTCCTAGCTAACGATTTAGGAAGTGGGAAGTTGGCATTTATTTCCTCCTGACTGGGTGCACCCCGTCTCCCTGGTCCCTGGAGCTCTTACCTTGATTGTGGTTTCCGGCAGGTTTAGAGCAGCCGCCAGCTCACATCTCCGAGGCCTGGATACATAGTTCTCCCTGTAGAATTCCTTCTCCAGCCGTGCAATCTGCTCCCGGGTGAAGGCAGTACGGTACCGTCGCATCTGGTCACTAGCACTGCAGGCCAAGGTGCCCTGGGAGCCACCGCTGCCATTGCTTTTGGGAGCCTCGCCGCTGCCATTGGGACTGCTGGCCAGTGCCTCGGAGCCAGGCCCTGTGCAGGGAGCCCAGAGTATACGCACACACAGCACACACAACAGACACACAGACACTGCTCATGTGGGGCTGTAGGCCAAGGGTGTGTATGGAGGGGGTGATGGAAAGGGACATTCCCCTTCTCAGTAGCCTCAGACTCTGCCTCTGCGGGGGTGGCAGGGACTTTGAGAACCCAGGAATGGAGGACAGAGGCTCACCATTCAGAGGAGCACATAGCAACCATTAGGCCTGGCTGGGCTGCTGTTTGGGAGGCCTCTCTGTAAGGCCTGCTGGGAACAAAAGCCCCAGCCGCCCTGGCTACCTGCCTTGGGGCACAGGGGAGATGCAGCCACTCTGAACTTTCTGCCCACCATTGACAGGTGTGGGCAAGGATATGCATATCTAACAGGCAAGTGAGTTGAGATGCACCTTTGTGCTGGAGTGTTGCAGGAAGTTGGGCAGGGACTGAGTTTCCTTGCTTTGTGTGCCAGGCTGCGGTGCAGGTGTGGGAATGTGCACTAGGCTGCATATGTTGTGGGAATGGCACAGGAGTGTGTGTGTGTGAGTATCCTATTACCTCACTATGTATGAATGGAGTATGGATTATTCTGAGGGTATGCTATGCTTAGTCTGGGCTGAGTGGACAAGATGGTAATGGGTGGATGTGGGTACTCAACAAGGTGTTGGCTGCCAAGGCCAGGGGGTGGTTTTTCGTCCATACCAGGCTCTTCTCACCCACCCGCACGGCTTTGTGGAGGAGTGTCTGCTGGTGGGCTCTTCCAACTAGCTTTCCACCCCTCTCAGGGAGACTCCCTTCCTGTTCATTCACCCCCCCCTCCCCGCTAGCCCCTGGTCAGGGAGGGGTTCTCCAGTTACAGCAGTGTGACAGCCCCCCCATATGAGTGTAACCCAAGGAAGGGGGGGGTCCTGCCCCCTGCAGCTCCTTTTCCTTTGGGTGGAGAAGTGGGACTAGGAAGGAAAGGGGAAGGGGGGAGGGCCAGAGCTCTGCCTTTTCAAATGCAACCGGAGACCAAAGGCAATTAGATCATTGGGACCATTTCCGACCTGGCGCCACCAAGCCCGGGAAGTGACAAGGTAATTTGGACCTCTGACCGACGTGCAAACTGGTCGAAGGGCCGCAGCACCCGGGCGCCCGAGTTGGCCGCGATTTTACGGTCCTTTATGGACTCCCGGCTTCCGCGCCTGGATGCTCCTTACACCCCGCCGGCCACAAACTGCCCGGACCCGCGTTTGATCTCGCCCACGCCGGGAGAAGGTGTCTTCCCCGCGCCGTTGAAGCAGTGCCTCAAAGCTCTGGGGGATTGGGGTGCGCTCTGAATCCCCCTCAAGCCCAGGGCTTGCGTCTCCCTCCTTCCCCCAAAGCACAGCTGTCACCCTCAGTCCCGCCAATGCCAGAGCACAGAAGGAGACCCCCCGCCAGGGCGCAGATAGCGGGGGAGAGTTGCTCAGGTGGGTCCCCCCAGCCACCCCGCCTCGGGGGAAAGGAGTGTCTTCCTCTCCTCGAGAGCTGAAGTGGAAGGTGGGCGCGTTGGGAGGCCGGGGGAGAGAAGGGGCGCGGTGGCTACCTTTGCTGTGCTGGTACTCGGCGTTCCCCGTGGCGCAGTCCGGGGTGCAGCTCACCTCGATTTCTTCATAGAAATCCGACTCGGTGTCCGAGCTGCTGGGTTGCCCCTGGCCTGAGAGGCTGTCGGCGGAGGCAGCCGGAGGTCCGGGGCCGAGCACTGCGGCCCCGGCTGCCCGCGACTCGGCGCCCGGCAGCGCAGCGCTGCCTGCTAGTCCGTCGACCGGCTCCTCTTCCAGGCCTCCCCCGCCGCGCTCCCGGGCGGCCGGAGGACCGGCCCGCGGACTCAGGCAACCACGGGGCACCATCTTCTCGGGCGGCTCGGGCAGCGGGCTGCCCACGGCTTCGGACAAATTGGAGACCCTCTTGCCAACCAGAGTGCCAAGCTGACCCCCATCCAGAAACATAACCATGTCCTTTCGGCTCTCCATCCCGGGCTCTCAGAGGGGGGGAGGGGGAAAGCCCCAAGTGAGCTCCTAGCCCCCCAGCTCCCTGGGTCCCCAGCGGTCCGACAGATCTTGGCTGCGGGGGGAGAGAAAGAGGCCAGGCGACTGGGCGAGCGCGGAGCGGCCGGAACGCAGTGTCGACGGTGACAGCGGTGGTGGCGGTGGGGAGCTGGGGGTCACCTTGTGATGCGAGCGCTCCTCTGTGCCGCACCGCCTCTGGGAGGAAGCCCCATTGCCCTCTTCTTTCTAAGCTGTCATCCTCCTGCTGCAATCGTCATTACAGTACCGCTGGTGACGCCACTCGGCGAGCGCAAGTGGATAAATAGAAACGTCTGCTACAGCGAAGATGAAAGGAGACCCGCAGCTAATGGCTCGGCAGTGATGCGCCAGGTGTGGGCCTCGCTCGAATGGGGAGGAGTGTGTGAAAACAGAGAGACACACACTGAGAGAGGGAGACACCCAGGCAGAGGGGATGCAAATGGAATTCCGCAGAAAGAAAAGAGCTTAACGCGGTGAGTTCCGCAGAGGCTGCGGGACTCGGTAATTGAATACGCTTTTGATATATATATTTTTTTCTTATTGTTGTTCGGGCTTTTGTTTTCTTAACTTGGTGCCTTGTTCTAACACCGATGAGAGAATCCTTAACTGCATTTTAGAAGTGTGAAGGCCGATTCACAAGCCTCCCTTCTCTCGTCATTATTACAACTGCCTGTCCCTGGCGAGCTAACCTCGCCCGGGCTCCAACGTCTTTTTTACCAGCTACTGAAAAGCATATTCCTTTCCCCGCAAGTTGTCTGGAGAGCTTGAGCCTGGGGTCTCTTTCCTCCCTCCTCTTCCCTCCCAGCCCCTACCCCCAGCTGTCTCCTTCCTCCTGGGAACTGAAAGAGAACTTTGCCATTTTTCTTCCCCAAGGGGCAAGAGATAAATGTCTTAATATTTTTCTTTAAAGACGGCCTTGGCTGCTGACTCCAAATGTTCGCTTTTTTTTTTTAAATCCCCCCCCCTCCCCATCTAGGTGGCCTTAAGCTTTCCCACAGCCCAGCTTGACCTCCAGAAGGCTATTCATGGAAGAAGTCGCTTTCCCGTTTGCTCGGGCCTCGCCTGCACTTCAGGTATGTAGGGTGGGGAGAGGTTCTAAGGGTAGCCTTTTTTCTTCTCTTGCCTGTATTTTAAGGTATTTGTTCAGAGTCAACGAATTCCCCCGAAACAGGTTTTGGGAGTTAAGAAGTGCTGGCAAATGCGGCCCCCGCAGTGGCAGCGTCAGCGGCAGCGGCAGAGGCTCCTAGCTGGGAAAAGGTGTTATTCTCACCCAGAGATTTGGGGCAGGGGTCGAGAACGACCAGCACGCAGCATTGGGGTTCACAGAGGGTTGACTCGCAGGGTTCTCCCTCACGCCCTGCCCTGGAGCTTTGGTCCCCTGCTCCAAAAGTGGGTGGCGTTGGGAGAGAAGAGAGAGAAGTCATCGAAAATGAAAGCACAAGTGACTGGGGTTCTCATCAATCGTTGCGAACAGAAAGGGGACCCCCATGGCAGGGCTGAGGAGCGTGAGCAGTGCCGAATATATTTGGGAACAGCCACATGCTCCTTCTCAGGTCTTCTTCCAGGGAAGGTGGAACCCATTAGGAAACTGACACCTCGCCAGCTTCGAGCAAGTGTGTCTGGGCCAGGTAGGTGGGCTGGGTCTCTCCCCACTTTGCTGAGGCTGGGAGGCAGGCCCCTTCTTGGCTCTGCAACCCTACAACTCTCCTTTCTCTGTCCCCTCCTCAGAGCTTCTAGAGCTAAGCTGACAGCCGCAAAAGTCTGCCTTGCACCACCTCCTTCTATATGTTCCAAGACAAAGCCCCAACTTCTGAAATTCTAAAGAAAAGTCCCTCTGTCACTAAGTTTTTTCTTTCTTTCTTTCTTTGGTCTTCTATCTCTTACTTTTCTCTCCTCCTCCTTCTTTTTCTTTTTCACCTCTCCTCTCTCTTCTCCCTGCCTCAGTCTTCCTTTCTGTGGGCTTCCAGAGGTGGTGGAGGAAACAAGGAAACACAAAGTCCCTTCTCAAGTACTGCCTTTGACTTCTCACCCATTCCATGAGAAGATGTTCATTAACCTCCCCTGGGGTGGGGTGTGCAGAAGGATGTGGACGGTAACGTGTGCACAAACGTCTCCACTCCCTGGAACTCCCAAAGCCACCAGGTGCTGAGCACTGCTAGCCCCAAAATCCTGGAGAATATTTTACAGGTGAGAGGAGCAATTGGGATCAAATCCCAGAGGCTTTTGCCCTGGTGCAGAGTTGTCCTAGGATTCTGTGGTGCCCTGTGCTTTCCAGCTGGTAGCCAGAGGCTGAGGGAGCAGTTGGCTTGCTCTTTCCTTCCTGTCATAGTCGAGCCACCAGCGTTTGTTTTAGATCTGCCACTGTCCTCCACCCTCGGCAGGGCCCTTCCAGCACTGGGCCTGGGGCGCGCCTTCCCTCCCCCCCTTCATCCCCCGCAGCCCTCCACCAACTTACAGCCGGCCCCGCTGTGCTCACCTCCAAGAGGCCAGTTCCTCAGAGGGACTCCCGGTTCCCCGCCCCGCCCCGCCCCCACTTTGCATTCAATGGGAGTGCTCTGCGTTTGATCCTCTTTTCCTCTGGGTTTTCCCTGCGAGATGAAAGCGGAGTAGGATTGAAAGATCAAGAGGTGGCACTTGCGGCTCCTTCCTGGGTCCGACCCATCCGAGCGGGGCTTCCCCTTGCGTCCCAGGAGGAAGGAGGCTCGAGCCCGGGTTCAGCCTCTCCGGTAGGGCGGCTGCCTCCTCCTGGCTTCGGAGCTGAAGCTTCAGGGATGCCCCATCCCTCTCCCGATTTCTGCCTCCGCCCTTTCAAAACGCCTCGATTTTCCCTGTCTTTGGGGGCCTAAGGTGCCCCCGAGCGCAAGAGGAAAAAAAAAAAAATCTTTTTAACCAAATGTCACGTCTTCCAAAAGCATCTTTCATCAACATCAGATGAAGAGGTCGAATTTTTAACAAGAGAAAGAAGAAAACAGGAGGCACTCGATAAGAGCACTGTTTCTGGTTGGGGTTTTGTGTGTGTGTTTTTTTGGGAGGGGGTGTTTGTTTCTGTTTGGTTGGTTTTTTGATTTAGGGGGAGGCGTTTTAATAGCGTGGTTATCACTGTGTCATGAAGGTTACTCCCTACGCGGCAGGAGAAAAAATGGTAAATTCACAGAGGGGATGAAGCCCGCGTCGCCGAGGTCTGGGCAACCTCATAAAAACAGAGAGGGGGTGATAGCAGCCTAACTGGGGTCCGGCCCGGGCCCCCACGGCTTCTCCCCTCCCTCGGCGGGGAGGACAACCCCCTTTCCTCCGCGGGCCTGCTGTCCCCTCCCCCGCTGGGGCGGTGGTTTTAGGTCCAGCCGTCTCCTCAGGGATTGAAATTCTCCGGACTTCAAAAGCTCGCGGCTCCGCTTCCGCCCGGCTGGGCTGGGCTGGGGGTGGGTGGGAACCCCGGGGAGGCGACGCAGAGATAAGATGCGCGGGTTGTGTTAAATGGAATCGGAAGCCGGGCCTGGGCACAAGACGCGCTGATCCGCTGGAGCCTCTTCGCTTCCCGAGAAAACCCCGGCTCCGGAGAGCGGCGGCAGGGGTTAGGGAACGCCTCAGTGGCCTGCAGACCCTCTCGGGGCCGTAGTCTGAGGCCCTGAGTACCCTCTCCAGCCACCTGCGGGGCCTCCCGGCAGCAAGCAGGAGTCCCCGCCGAAAGGAAGGGGCGAGGAGACCTGGGACAGGGGAATAGGGTTCGGGAGCTGATTTGGCTGCTTCAGTGCCAGCAAAATTTTGATCAGGAAAAAGTGGTTTTGGCTTCTCACTTTAGTAAAACGTAAGAACAAAGGGAGCTTCCCTTTAAACAATAAGCGTCGCCGGGCTGCCGGGGCATTGATTTGGGGCCCTCGGTCATCTTCCAAGCTGTGGCGCGCGGGCTGTGGCCGTCGAAGTTCCCGCGCGGCTGGGTCGCCGCTACTGTAATAGTGGGAGGTGAGGGGACTTCTGGCGGTCGGTCCCCGTCTCATCTCTGGCAGCTGCCAACGCCCATCTGGGAACCCAGAGCCCAGAGGTACCGCAGGGCGTGCCCCACTTGGAACAAGGTCCACTGGATCTCAGATGCCCAGAGGTAGGGTTTTCCCGGGATGGGGGGGGGGCGGTGCGGATCATCCCTGACCACTTCCCCGCCTCGCCCCTCGCCCACCGTGCAGAGGGAGTTGGTGGCAGTGGGCCTGCAGTGGGCTCCACAGAACAGTTTCTCCTTGGGGAAGGCAGAACCTGCGGCTTCTGGAACTCCAAACAAGCGCCCCCTTCTCTCTGTACCTCCTGGAGTGAAGGCACCAGGGACAGGAAACTGGTGGCTTTCACCACCCCACCACTCCTGCTCCTTAGGTACTCGCAGCCAGCCAGTCCTGCAGCCACTCTTGCTTCTACACCTGTCAACCCTAGGCTCCTGTAGGCCTGAGCCCGGGGACATCCGAACCCTGAGCTTGGGACTATGGACTGGACAGCCCACATCCTTACATCTACCACCTGCCCATCCGGGAGGTGGAGGACCAAGGGCAGGACTGGAGTCCTGAGGACCTCCCCAGGCTCAAGGCTTGCTCCTTAAGCCACCAGCTGGAAGGGCCCAAGTTCTGGTCAAGTAATTCCCCAACACGCAAGCACCCAAAGACCCAGACATCCCCCTCCCCTATCTTAGCAGAGATGGTATGGATTTTTTTCACCATTAGTGTCCTGAAATTTGCTTTCATTACAAAGTGCATTGATGCCCATTTCTCCTTTAATCTACATAGCACTTCCTTTAAAAGACCTCAACAAGCAGCAGCGCCTTTTCTCCCACACAGATAGGGTGACCGGTGGTCTTGACTCATGGCCAGGGCCTGGCTGAATGTTGGGCCCTGGACTAATGCTCCTTCCAAGTCCCTGTCCCTCCCTGGCGAGCAGGTATGCCCAAACACCCAACAGTGCCTTGACTCTCCATAAGGCATCCTCCACAAACCCCCAGGCTTTTCAGGGATCAAGCTGGGTCCAGGGGCCTCACAGAGAGGGTGTCTACCCGCCCCCAGAATCAGAAGGCTCAAGACCCACATACCTGGGCTGTCCTCACCCTGCTCCTCCATGATTTCCCAGGAGGGCAAAGAGGAACCCCATGTGGAAATCTGGAAGCCCCACATGATAAAGAGCAGTCACTGTTCTAAGCATTTCATCTGTATTAGCTCTTTTCATTGTCACAACAGGCCCTAAGGAAGATATTATGAATCATCCTTATTTTCTGAAGCAGAGAGAGGAGGCTCATATAGAAACGACTCAACTCCCATTCCTCTAACTTCAGGTCCACACTCAAAACTGGAGCCATTAGAAAGTGCCAGGCATCGCATTCTGAATCTTTCCTTCCAAAAACTCCACTTGTGTGTGTTGTTTTTTTTTTTGCCAAGGCCTTTCTCCTCCGTACTCCCAGAGAAATTCACAGGGGCTAGAAGTGTGTGTTGCGGGCATTGGAGGGTGGGGGGTTGTGGGGAGAGGTGTAGGCAACTAACCTCTAGCCACTCACTTTGGGCACGAAGGAGAGTAAAGAATAAAATGGCCCAAAGCCATTTGGAAACTTGTCCCAGAGAAGTCCTCCAGGCCTTACCCTCTTTTAAGAAAGGGTTCAGAGGCTGGGTGGGGATTATGCATGATCTGCAGAGTGGCTGGAGTCACCCTTAGGGTTGTGGGGTAAGAGAGACTAACTGATGTACTCAACCAGGTGGGAAGAGTCCTCAGGGCCTGAATTCCAAAATAGGAATGTCACTGCAGCAGCTGGTTCTGGAGACCCTAAGACACAAAGTCTGGTCCGTCTTTGACCATTACAATCCACTGAGGCCCTGAGCACCTATCTGGAAAGGTGCAAACTCATCAGGCTTACCTAACCAGTTTTAACATCTTGGGAGTCATGGCCATTCACATATCTGGCAAATCTCTCTCCAGAAAAGTGCACAGAGACATTGAAGTTAGCCTTCAGTTTCCAAGGTTCCCCTACCCTCTACAGCCCCTATAGAGCCACCAAACTTCAGACACAATTGCCTGATCCCTTTGATTGGGGGTATGGCTTTACCAGATGTTTTCCCTTAGATGGCAGCTACCTCTCTCCACCTGTCTTCCAGGATTGATTGGCCCAAGGGACAAAACCTGAGGGACTGGCTAGGCCTCCCCACACATCCTCAAGGCTCTGCACGTGCCTCCATTTAAAACCAGACCCTGGAGGTGCATCTGGGTGGAGAGAATGGCGGCGCTGGTGATTCTGCCGTAAAAGGCAGGACTTAGTTTGGGCTGACCTTCCCTTGGGATAAGGGCAATCCAGAGTGCAAGGAACTGGCGGTTATTATGCAGTCCCACACGCCATGGGTTGCTTTCCCTCCTGGGTGTGGTGGGGGGCGGCGGTAGTAGTCCTTCGGTTTCATTTTTAATAGATTTTGACTGGGCACAAACCCTTTCCAAGCTTTCTGGACTGCCCAAAGGCCAAAGGAGCCTGACAGCTCCCCTCTCCCCCTCCAGTGGGGCGCCGCCCCCCCCCACTCTCACCCTGGTGCTGGTAGAGGTAACCCGCCTACTGAGGCGCCTGTCTGGGTGGTCCAGCGCGGGGTGTGTGTGTGGGAGATCCGGGACCCCTACTTGGTGGAGTCGTTACCCAGTAGGATCTCTCTTCTAAGATTTAACTAGCCTTAAATGCCCTAACCGCTCCCTCCCGGTGCGGGTCTCTGTGTGAGTCTCTGTTTCTGTGTGCTCATTGACCGCGTGTCTGTCTCTCCCGGTTCCCGGGCCAAGGAGGAGGCCGCAGCCCCCTCCTCTCTCCCCATTCGGCCTCGCCGGGTCAGGAGACGCGGTGGCGCCGGACTGCGAACGGAGGAGTTGGTCTCCCGGGTGAGGGGTAGGGGAACCGCCCCCACGCGAGGAAGTCCAACCAGTTGGGCCGGCTAAGCCTCTCTCTACGAAATGGAAAAACCTTTGTGTGAGGAGTTCTGGGGACTGATTTTTATAGAGCCCCTCCTGCCCCGGGCTAGTCCTTTCCTCCTATTGAGCTTCACGGAGTCCCGATGGGGTACAGTTCCTCCGGTTATGCAGAGGGAAAACTGACTCTCATAGAGGTTGATGGACTTGCCCAGGGTCACACAGCTGGGAAGTGGCCGAGCTGGGATTTTAACCCAAGTAGTCCAGCCTCCAAAAGCCAGATTCTCTTTGTGAGGTTAATGCTGCGCCCCCAGGACCGAGGACTACGTTCCCTGAAACCGCAGATAGACCACTGCGGTGCCTTGGGTATGACTGAAAGACCTGGACAGAGGCCACATTTCTCGGGTTGGTTGGGTGGATGCTGCTGCAGCCCCAGCAGAGGGTGAGCGGTGAGCGGGAGTCAGTTTCAGCTGTTACCGTAAGTCTCAGAGGAGTGGGGCACAGCGGGAAGGGCGGCTAAGAACAGGGAGGGCCGTAGGGCGCCGCGACGTGGAGGGACTGTGAGTTCCTGGTTCAGAAGCCTTTCGGCGAGCCAGTGAGGGTGCGCACGAGCCTGCAGTTGTGAGTTTCGTAGGTGGGGTACCAGTTATCAGGGGGTTGTTGTAGTGGAGGGAGAGCAGGAGGAATGTCGGCGCAGGGGACAGGGTGTCAGCGGCCCAGCACTGGAGTGCGCGCACAGTCTGGGCCCGGACCTGGAACCTCAGTCCCTTCCTGTCCCCCACAGGGCCGTGCGAGGTGCGGCCGGGAGCCCCCTGAACGTCCCTGTCCGGCCTGAGAGCCGATCAACCGCCCCGTCCTGTCCCCGCGGCCCTTTTCTGCGCCCTCCTCCGCTCCCACCCCTTGCCACCGCAGTGACAAAGCGCAGCTCCCGAACTGCTGTCTTGGTGCGCCCCCCACTGCCGACCGCCAGAGGAGGAAGTCGCGGCTTGTCTTAGCATCTTCGCTGGCTCTGATCCCGCGACTCTGTAGGGGGCGGCAGCCCCATTCCCCTATCCGGAAGCCCACCTTCGCTCGGTAGGGAGTCTCACCTCGCCCTTGCGCGCCCGCCTTCTGAGCTGGACCCCAGGAGGGATGGAAGGCAGGTCGCGGTCCCTTAGCCTTGGCTTCTAGGAAAGGGTAATTACCCGTGAGGGGCTGGAGGGAGCAAAACAGCTCTGGGACGCTACCCTCCCCCCTCCTCTGACACCGCCCCCCCCAACCAGTCGAGGCTTGCCTAAAGGAGGGTCGCATAGGAGAGGGTGCCTTATCGATTCCCCTGCTCAGCCAGTATGATCAAATCATGCCCCCAACACACGGATCGACCCTATTTGTTGTGGTGCTCCCCAGGCATTGGGGAGCCCCTTGGACACCCCTGTCTCCACAGTCCTCCAGCGATTCTTTGAGCCTCACTTAGTTCTGAGCAACAACTTTTCTCGTAGCAATTCTCAGATTCCCTCCGACAGTGTTTCTTGAAGTGTGGTCCCTGCATCACCTGGGAACTTGTTAGAAATGTAAATTCTCTGGCCCCACTCCAGACTTATTGAATTAGAAACTCTGGAGGGGGGCCAGCAACCGGCACTTTAACAAGCCCTCCAAATGATTTTGGTGCACACTCTAGTTTAAGAACTGCTGCCCTGTGGATTCCATCACCCTGGTTTCTAAGTTCCCATGATTTTCCCCTCTGCCTGGAATGGCTTCTTATAAGTGTTTTTGTTTGTTTTGTTTATTTATTTATTTCAAATTTCTGGTGCAGAGCTTTATGCCTCTTTCACCCATGTTTATTCACCCATGTTCTTTACGCTTTAGCAACTCTAGGTATCTCTTTGCACACTAACTTACTACCTAATGATGTCACTATCTAACAGCTCCTCACTCATCTTCTCATTCATCCACTGCCTAAGGACATACCTTACTCCGTGGCAGACTAGAAACTGCTCTGCAACTGCAGCAGCTGAAGCAAAGCAGAGTTGAAAACTTGCCCTACCCAGACATTTCCTTCACAAAAGAAATCAGAGGCCTTGAGATGTGATTGGTTTGTTGGCTCTAGAGTGGGGAAGAGTAGATCTTCCATGTCTGTGTACCCCTATCCTGCTAGAGAACAGATGGAATGGAAAGAAAGGCCATAGGAGTAACTGGGGACAAGGAAAGGTGAGGCATAGAAATGGGTTTTCTATGGGTCCCCCAAGGACTATGAGCAGGGACTCGAGGGGTTCTGTCAGTACCTCCTGCCTGCAGCCTCTTAGGCTTGAGATATACAAGTATTTTTCTTTTCAGATATCTCAAGATGGTGATTTAGGCATCTGCTGTGGTTGGTTAGAAGCAAGCAGCTTTAGTAGGAATCAAAAAGGCCTAACCATCTAATTATATATGTAAATGCTTTTTCATTCAGTCATATTTATCTAGTATCAGACATACTCTGGGATGTTATTTAATAAATTAAATTTACAACTAATGTTATAAATTAGGCAGCAAGAGGCCAAGGTGCCACCAAGGATAAAGAGAGCCATAGGGGCTTCCCTGGTGGCGCAGTGGTTGAGAGTCCGCCTGCCGATGCAGGGGACACAGGTTCATGCCCCTGTCTGGGAAGATCCCACATGGCGGCTGGGCCCGTAAGCCATGGCCGCTGAGCCTGCGCGTCCGGAGCCTGTGCTCCACAACGGGAGAGGCCACAAGCGTGAGAGGCCCGTGTACTGCAAAAAAAAAGAGGGAGCCTAAATAACTTTGTGTACTGGGTACTACTTTAAATGCTTTATATGTATTATATCATTTAATCCTCACAACTCCATGAGGCAAGATGGAGTAATCAAGTCAAAGAAAGGTAAAATGCTGACTCAAAGTCACATATCCTGTTAGAGGTGAGATTTGAATCCCAACACTATGATGCTAGAGGCCACTCTCCTACTCACTGGATTCAACCTGTGCCTGTGGAAGCCAACAGGTCATGCCCTGGGATCTCAGTGGATTGACTTCATTTCCAAAGAAGACTAAACTAGTTTCATGCCTGTGAATAATGCAACTTCACCAGGCATTACTACTACTAATATTAAGAACAATTAACCACTGGGTGGTCTTTTCTTACTTAGGTAACATTTTTACACCCACTGTCCCATTTGATACAATAATTCTGTGTAATAAGGAGAGCAGCTATTAACATAAGCCCCATTTGACAGATGAGGAAACTGAGGCCCAGAGAAGGTAAGTGCCTCCCCCCAAATCACTCAGCTAATGAATGGCAAAGCAAGGAACACTGTTATTCCTTTTGACTTCTTTGGCTTTGTTTCTTATTTTTTTCTTTCATTCTCACTTTAGACACACATTCATGTATATCATATTAATCCTTGACACTTCTCTACTAGTTTAGGCTGCTTCGAAAGACTTCTCTGTCCAGCATTTTGTTCGCTCTTCCCCAAGTCTCTAATGAGGTCGAAGAGGTCAGAGTTGTTCTTTCCAGTTTCCAGTTGAGGAAGCCAAGATTCAGAGAGTTCAGAGGACTTGACCAAGGTCACAGAGCCGCAATAAGGATCGAAGTATTGGGCATTTCACAAACAAGAGTATGAATTTTGCAGAGAACTCTATAGAATGAATTATTCTTAGTCCCTGTCCATCCTTAAAGCCTGGCAATATGGACAGACGCTCAAAAGAAAGGCAGATAGTTGTGAAATGCTACTGACAATTTACAAGTTTCTAAAACATAATGTTAATGCAAGTTTTTATTATAATGGACTTAAAGTTCTTTCATAACTTCCATTATTGGCAATATGTCAACTTTGGAATGTTTTCCTAATTATTCTGGAGTCAGCCTTACTGTTCTTGGAAAGAATTAGGAGAGAAAGGTCACTTTTAAAAATAGGCATGGAAAGGACCAAAGAAACCCAGATCCAGGATGTAACTCTGCCCTGGTCTTAGGCCCTGAGGAAGGGGTCTGCACTTTCACAAGTGGCAACACTCAGGCCATACATTTAATCCTGAATATGGCCCGTCGGCAACTGAAGAGCCAGACTACCTCCAAAAATTGATGAATTTTCCTTTTATTAGAATCTGCCTTTCACCACAACCCTCATCTTTTCTCAATACAGTTAATGGGGAAAAGCAAAAGCCCGTGTGCTCAGGCTCTAAGCTAAGGACATGATATGTGTTCTCATCTAAGCCTCACAACAATCCTCAGAGGAAAGTATGGGTCTCCCCATTTTACAGATGAGGAAACTGAGGCATAAAGAAGTTAACCAACTAGCCTGAGGTCACACAGATAGTAAATGGGAGAGTCAGGGGAAAATCCAGGCTTGTAAATACAAAATTTTATTTCCAATAGCTGTAAATCCACTTTCCCTATGGATGTAGATTTTGAGGTCTGATCCAGCAGGAAAGGAACAAAAAGGAGCTGTTCTGAAGTGTAGTGAGGCCTGAATCTTGAGTCCAGGAGGAAGAAAGACAGATCCCAGAGACCTTTGGGAAGATAGAAGATGATCTGCCACTTCTATGAGAACAGAATCGATGGTGGGGGAGTGCTCTCAAACTCACTCAGCCAAGACTTCTGGTGCTTCAAAGACAGCTGGTAACAAGACAAGAGCATGCAGTTGGAGGCCAGAGCTTGAACTCCAATTCTGGAACTTACTTCAGTGACCTTGAGCAAATCGAAGCTGCAGATGTCAGATCTAAGGGATGATGTGAGGCCTGCCTGTCAGAGCTGTTCTGAAGATTGAATGAGATGTCAAGTGGAAAGGGCCTAGCACAGTGTCTGGCCTCCAGTGGGTCCTCACTTCAGTGCCCCTACATCACCCTATGTTTCCGATCCTCTTTTCTCAACATTATACTCTTGGTGAGTGAGAACCAGCAGTGAATGTGAAGTGGAATGGTGCCCAGGGAACCAGTAACATGTTTATGCCCCTCTCCCTA
>NW_006792921.1:2945381-2959402 GCF_000442215.2 Lipotes vexillifer | reverse complement strand
CCCGCCCCCTACACGGTGGCTAACATTTCCCAGAAATAGCTACATAGCAAAACTAGCGTGCATTCATGCACTTGTTGGAGTTCAAACAAATATGGAGATGGTAACTGTATAACTGAAGTAAAGAAATTATCTGGCTGGCAGCTTTGCAGTACCATCATAGATGGCGTCCAGGTTCCTGTGTCCTTTCTGTAACTCCATTCACTGGGAACTGGGTAGTGAGAACAAAATCTAGATATATCTAGTGTGACAGTGGAATTTCCCCTTTATGGTAGATCAAAGGCATAGGCAGATGATACGTAAATAATAATAGGGAACCATTGTTGCTTTCTTAACTGTAGTGGAAATTTAGCATAATGGTTAAGTGCCCAAACTCAAGTTAGACTGTTTGGGTTCTAATTCCAGTTCTGACACTCACTGTACTAGCAGTGTAATGTTAGGCAAATTACTTACCTTCTTTAAACTTCTTTTCTTCATCTGTAAAATGGGGCCACATGAAGATAGTACATATATAGCACTTAGAAGAGTATCTAGCTTGTAGTAAGTCTCAGTTAATGCTAGTTATTACTACTGTGGTGTGTTACTTCCCTGTGAGCCCAAGGGATTTCTGTGAGTTTGTGGAATGAAAGGAAGATGAGTGAAGGAAGCACTCCATGCCTGGGGCAAATATACCAGTGGGGAGCCACTTCTATTCAGAGCCAAAGAGACCTGGGGTTCAATTCTGACTCCACCACTAGTTGGCTTGGACAAATCTCTTAACCTTCAGGACCTTCCCCGTAAAATGGGGGTGAACAATAGCTGCCTGGCCATCTTCATGCACTTATTGGCCCAGATAGATCCCTACTGCCTGCATTTTAGCTTTTAATCTTTGGAACCATGAAGTTTTCTTCTGCTTATTAAGGAGTACGCCCTCTGTGAGGAAGGACATTTTACGCCATCACCTGCTCAGTCCTTAGCGACCCAACAACGCTTTACCAGTGTTATGGCAGTGGGTGAGAGGAAGGCCAGGGCAGGAGGGAGGCACGGAGGCAGGATTGAGGAAATGAGGAGAGCAGGATATGAGTGGACCTCCAAGACCTCTCACTTCCTTCACATTGTCAACTGAGGAGCATCCCGCCCAGTGCCTTACAGTAATGTCACTGGTTTAATGCCACAAGTATAGTAAATTGCTAAATGAGAACTATTCCTGTCAGTCTCTTTTCTATTTTGAGGGAAGAGACTAAGTTTTGGTGGCGTGGGACTTTCTTTGGTATCTGTGGGAGGTGGATAGTATAAGAAATGCAAAGAGGCTGCCATGTTGGGCACTGTTTTCAGTGGGCATGGGGACAAGAGGCTGGAAGTGGAAGCTGGTGAAGGGGAATCAAGTAGTTTTCCTTTCTGAATTGGCTGTATTTTTAAGCCAGCTCTCTGGAGAAAGGAGAAATCTTTGTAATGTATTCCTTCCACCTCCCAACATTTCACTGAAAACAGAAGTATATAAGCCCTTGCACTGTCGTCTTTACTGTTCCTCTGTCCTGCTGCCTGGAGCTTGTCTACTGACATCCTGGACCTAGATATGGCAGAGCAACGAGGCAGAAGAAGCCTGGGTCTCTGACATCATAGAGCACAGGCCCACAAGAGAATGGGAAGTGAAGGAGTTCTGTTTTCCAAATTAAAAAGAGAGAACAGGACTTCTCTGGTGGCACAGTGGTTAAGAATCCTCCTGCCAATGCAGGGACATGGGTTTGAGCCCTGGTCTGGGAAGATCCCACGTGCTGCGGAGCAACTAAGTCCATGAGCCACAACCACTGAGCCTGCAAGCCACAACTACTGAAGCCCGCGCGCCTAGAGCCCATGCTCTGCAACAAGAGAAGCCACCGCAATGAGAAGCCCGAGCACTGCAACAAAGAGTATCCTCCGCTTGCCGTAACTAGAGAAAGCCCACACGCAGCAACGAAGACCCAACGCAGCCAAAAATAAATAGATAAATTTATTTAAAATAATAATAAAAAAATAAAAAGAGAGAACAAGAAAGGGGAGGGGGGAGGTGGAAAGAGAGAGAGAGAACTATAAGAAAATGCAAATTTCCCAAGGTTTCTGGGTGGTGATAAAGGGGTGTGCACGTGCGTGTGTGTGTGTGTGTGTGTGTGTGTGTGTGATATTTTCCACTGACAAATTATACAACATCTTAATAGAACTTCAGGCTACACTAAGCCTTTTTCCAGGCAGGCAGCTGAACCGAAGAAAAAGTTGCTAGAGTACAAGCAGTCATCTAATTATTTTTACATGTACAATATGCCACTTAAAAAAATCATTTTACCTGCACAGTGATAACACCTAAGTGAGATACTGTAGAGAGATTGTGAAGAGGGCATATGAGAAGCTCCTCTGGAGACAGAATGAAAATGAACAAGCCTTTCTCAGGAGACCAACTGAGAAAAACAGCCAACTCTTGTATTTCTAGTTCTGTTCTCAATTTGCTGTAAGACCTTAAGTGAGCTATTAAACATCTTGGACCTTATTAAAATGGGTGGTAATGTCATGTAGAGCGGGTATTGTTAAACCTTCTTGATTTCAAATCCAAATTGAGCCTCTCTCACACACAAAAATGTAACTTTTGGAAAAAGCTGTTCACTTTCTGCTAAGGAGGTAAGGGGATCTGTTTGAAGAGCTCATGAAGTTACAGATAGATATTCCACATGCTAACCTAACATAAATGCCTCAGATTTTCCTTAATGGAGAAACATGAGGGTCTCTGGCCTGCTTTATGTGCTTTAGTCTTGGGTGGGAAAAGCTCCGAAGTAAAATAAGAAGCCATTTCAGAAGTCTTCCTCCTTTTCTACATCAGTTATTATCTCTAACAACTCCCTTTTCACCCACCATGTTTCCCTGTTTTGGTTTTATGATAGGGAGTCTCCACCACTGTGGGCCCTCTGCTAGTCTAGCCAATTCTTCCTGGCTCCCCAGTGAAAAACAGGAGACAGAACGCAGAACTGTGACAGGGCTGCTCACATGACACGGCTTTTACTTTTGCTGTCTTCATCCACCCTGTAGGTGGCAAGTTTGAAGGTTTTGGAAAATTCCCCTGATGGCTAGGTGGATTTCCAATGGGATCAGATTAGCACATTCAAGTATAATTGCTATAGTACCAACCAGGTCTATTTTCAGACTGTGCATGAGGATGAGGAATAGCTGCCACAGGCCTGTGATGTTTCTTAGACAAGAATCCAGCCCCTGAAACCTGAAAATTAGACACACGCCAGCCATTACGGATTTCTCCATTCTATAGGTGTAGATGGAAGCAAGGGAAACGTGGTTGGTCTAACCAGTGACTAGGTCAAAAGCCCAAAAGCCCAGGTCAGGGTCATGTGCAACATCTTTGGCCAATGACTGCATTTTACTGAGGCCCCTGGGCAACCAAGAGAATGGGCCAATGGTCAGGGAAATGGACTCTAGTACTGCCCCTGCCATTGCCTGGCTGGGTGACCTTGGACAAGTCACTTCACTCCTCTGGGCCCTTGTCAATAAACAGAATGCCAATCCCAACTCTGTTACACACTGGTGACCTTGACCGATTCACAGCATCAAGTATCACAGGAAGCTAAAGGGATTTGTTTTCCAGGGTGTCCCCACCACGGCATTCTGTGACCCCAGCAGGGGACGCACACCGATGCCTACAGGAGTAGCCCTGTAGTAGCAATGAGAGAGATGTCTTGGTTATATTAGGAAATTGAGAAGACTGGGATGGCAGATTCTCAGCACCAGCTAATAGAGTTGCCAGATGTTTCATTTTCAAGTGTTTTTACATGTTGGCAACTAATTTGAATTGTTATAAAATTCTGTATTGGCCAATGACTCTAGGTCAGAAGTGCCCTACTAGGCCAGCTGGGGGCTTCTGCATTCCACTGACCCAAGGAAGAGACCGACTAGGTGGGGACCTGGCGGGGAGGGGTGGTGGATGCAGGGTCCCCCACATGGAGAAAACGTCTGTGCTGGCCAAAGCTGGGCTGGCTCGTCTGAGCTCCTACCCCAGCCTACCTCAGCCTCAGTTTCCCCGGCCCACCTGCAGTGGTGTAGGTCAGCCTGGCCTGTTTGCCTCTACCCCCGGGGTGGAAAAAGGAGGATGTAGCAGGCAGGAACCCACCCCTCGCCTGCGGGTACCGGACCTCCAGGGTCCAGCCAAAGGGGAGACGGGCGGGCTCGTTGCCAACAATGCCGCGGGCAGGTGCGGGGCGACTCGGCGACTCGGGCGTTGGAGGCCGCGGGCGGGCTTGGGGGCGCGGGGTGAAAGGGGGGCACGTAGCCGGGGAATCTCCAAACCGACGCCACGTATTTGTCGGGAGGAAATTCGACCCTGGAAGAACAGTGGGCTGGGCGAGACCATTCCTGCCGGCTTCAACATGGATTCTCCACCTGCGAGAAAGCCTTGGGCTCCAGGCGGCGGAGTCCCATCCCTCTGAGTTGTGAGGAGCCCTGCAGACACCCCGACCCCCGGGGGCCCTTGCTCCGACCCGCCCCTCTCCTGGACACACCCCAGTGCTCCCCGACGTGGTGTTCCTTTCCAGGCCCCTCACCTATTCCGGTCAGCCCTCCACGGAGGTGGAGCTCTGGCCAGTTCAAATACGGAAGCCGATTTTCTACATGGTTCAGTTTGTGCAAAAGAACTTTGAAGACGGACGACAGCGTACAAGGACACTCACCCTCACGCTGTTGGTTAAAGGTAAAAACAAACATACAAACCTTTAAAACCTCTTTGGAGGCAATTTTGATAGTTATGAATTTAGTTATTATTCCGTTTGTCCTCACAATCTCAGTTCTTGACATTTTTCCTGCACGTTTTACAATCTGCTATGCAGTTTAAACAAGGTGATGTGCATAAAGCTTTCAGAATACTAAACTCTTTAGAATACTAAGAACATAGCTTTAGAATATAAAGCTTGCTAGAATACTGAGTTTACTAAAAGTTAGCCACAACTATTACTTACTCTTTTACAGCCCCTAAAAAAGCTTATGCTTTCCTCCATTCTCGCCTCCTTAAGACACTGTCCACACCACATTCTCCTAATTGTTTTAGCTCCATCCCTGATTTAACGGAGATTCTGACAATAGCTTCTCCCCTGCGGTCTGCCTTCTCTCTCCTACCCAGTGGGAGGCAAATGACTATACCACAGTCTAAAGAACATCTAATTAGAAACCTGGATTCTGTTCTACCTCTTCTTCTGTGATAATCTCTGAGTTTTTAAGACAACTTTGCTGACATATATTTTATTTATTATTAAACCACCCATTCCAGATGTATGATTCCATGATTTTTAGTAACTTTACCAAGTGGTGCAACCATCACAATAAATCAGTTTTAGGACATTTTCATTCCCCTCCCTCCCTCCCAAGATCCCTCATGACTTACAGTTAATCTTTCTTCCCACCTCCAGCTTGAGGCAACCACTAATCTGCTTTCGGTCTCTAAAAATTTACCTTTTCTGGATAATTTTAGATGGATGGTATCATACAATAGCTAGTCTTTTGTGTCTTCTTTCACTTAGCATAATTTTTTAAGGTTCATCCATAATGTAGCATATGTTAGTGGTTCAATACTTCCTGTTTTATTGCCTGTAATAGTAGAATGATTTCTACCATGTCTATGAGAATTACATTATATAACAATATTGATATTATATAGTTAAAGCTATTACACCTACATTATTGTAGGCACTGGGCTAACTGCTTTATTTGCATCATGAAGCTTAAACTTCACAACCGTCTGTCTTACGGGTTTATCTAGGTGATATCATATCCATTTTTGAGTTGAGGAAACAAGTTTAGAATTGTGAGCAGACTTACCCGAGTTCACAAATCAAGTAGGTGGCAGAGTGGGGACTTAAATCTAAATCTGTCTCACACAGGAACTAAAGCCAGAGTCACCTTCAAAATTAACAAATCTTGAAATTTCATACACTTCCATCATCACAAAAACAAAATCCAAGGAAACATTCACATTAACCCCACGAAAGAGATGGAGAAATGGCCAGGGCTTTGTCAATTGTAAATCCCCACTCATATGTAAGGAGTTTTCATTCCATCATATTCTCCATACCTGATGCTATTCTGAGAACATTTAGATCCATCTACCACCCAGTGGTACTTGAGAAAACTGTTTAGTAGGAAGATTCTGCTGGCATAGGCAGAAACACTCTTGTCTAAAGATTTCTAAAGAAAACTCCAGTTGTTGTTTAAAGTACAATAGTAAAACCTCTTTGAGGTTTCATGATGAGCCTCAGGCTGGCAACATTCACCTTCAAACGTGTCAGTATTATGAATGCATTAATAATATTTGTTTTATTAATAATAAACACAACAACAAGCCATGCTCCAAATCTGTCCTATTATTTCTGAGATACACCCAAGCCACTCTCATTCGTTGCAGAAGGAAGGGTCCTCAGAATGGAAGCCGAGCCCCTCATTCCACGGAAGAAGCCCTGAGATCACAGGAGGTGCCTAGGTCTTCTGGAGATGAGAAACCAAATCTTCCAGTCCCTTGGAAAGATCCAGAAGAAGCAGGTGCTCAGATAAATGTCACCCCGGCTCAACAGCACTTAACTTTGATAATGATAGCATTTTCTTGCCTGTGTGCAGTGCCCTTTCACATCATTTATTCATCGAATGAAAATAACTATTTGTTGGTGTTAGAGGTCAGGATAGTGGCTCCCGTTGGGGAGTAGTAAGGTGCTATGTGCTGTTTCTTGATCTCTTGCTGGTTACACAGGTACTTTGGGATATTTTGTTGATCTTACGCACTTTTTGGTACATAGTATTTCAATATAATTTATCCGAAAAGGCACAAATGAAAAATAGTTTGGAATGAAAAGAGCCGAGCATAGTGCCTGTCATATAGTAGGTGGACATCTCATATGTGTTCATGGAGTAAAGGACCGCATTTGATCCTATCACGTAGGATAAGCAGACGCGTAGAGTGCTGTTGATACTGTTGTCATTATTAACCTTTCTTCACAGCTTAGAAGACGTTCCAGGACTTTGCCCCACCACGCAGTTGGTTAAGCCGCAGAGCCGGGAGCCTCGGTTCCTGTCCCCCAGCCGGAAGAGGGTGGATCACTGCCCCATTTCGATTTCGCCGCCGCGCCGGCCCGTCCTGCTGCAGCCCCGGGCGAGGCGGCCGGAAGAAGCCGGGCGGCCGGAGGCGACTCTCCAGCCCGCAGCCCCGAGCGAGCTCCGAGGACTCGGCGGAGGCGGGCGGGAGGAGGCATCACCGCGCTCTGTCCGGCCGGCGCTGTCTCCGCCCGCGGGGTCTCCGCCGGCTCCGCGGCCCGCGCTCCCCCGGGCTTCGCGTTCTCGCGGTCGCTCGCCGGGCCTGCAGTCCTCCCGGCCGCTCCGGTCCGTCCGCCCAAGCCTTCGAGGCCTCCGTTCCCTGGTCCCCTTACCCGAGCGACGGGGCCGTCTGACCCGCCCCAGAAAAAGAAAGACCCAATTTCTCAGCACTATTGGATATCAAACGTAGGATGTGACGGCGGCAGGAGGGAAATACAGAAATGTAAGAACAACACAGCTTTTTCCTATGCGAACCGCAAACGAAAACCTCCCACGTGGGCTCCCCTTGACCTGGACTTAGCTACACAAGCCCACCTATGGACCTGGCTCAGAGTGGCTGAGAGAGGAGGCTCCCCAGTCACACAGATCCTGGCCTTGGCCACCCAGCCCTGGGACCAGGCACGAGTCCCTGACCCTCTGCCTCAGTTTCCTCATCTGTAAAACGAATAATAACCCTGCCCAACTCATAGGGGTGTGTAGAGAGTTAAATGAGATAATCCTGCAAAGCACATCATTTAGAACACAGTGGGCACCGGAGAGTACTTCCTTTACCCTCCCCCACCCGTCTGTGCTTGTTCCCAACAACCCCCCTCTCTGCCTGCCCCAGGTCAGAGACACCCTCTAGGCCCAGAACAAGCACCCTGGCCACCTGGCTGCCTGCCCCAACCGGGCCCCCACACCCTCGCCCTTCTCAGCGCACTGTTCATACGGCTCTATCCCTGGGTCCTTATCTCAGCCTTCAGTGCAATCATTTATGTAGCTGGGTCACCCCATCTTTCTCTCAGAAACCCACACGTGCACACACTTATGGACTATTAAGGCTGCTTGAGGATGTCCCACCTTGCTAGTGTTAAATGCCAAGTGGTGCCTAGCACAGAGCCTTGCTGACTCATTAAATGTCTGTTTGGGGGCTGTAGGTAGAGAAGGCCTGCTCCACCTCCAGCCTCCCCCTCCCAAACCTCACCCCACAGCCCCCTGCCCCCTTCCCTGCAGCTGGTGGTGCTAAAGACTAAGTCTCCACCCCCTCCCCCCAACTCAGAAGCCATATTCACGCTAGCCATGGTGACAGGTTGATGACTCCTATAACAGGCCCCTTTCCGCCTCTGGGGGGTTCCTGCTGGGCATGGACCCTGGTGGAGGGGCCACCAGCAGGGCCAGAAACCTGGGGAGAATGTCTCTGGCTGCCACTGATTTCTGTTACTAGAACTGATGTTTTTCTACAACTACAACCTTCCCTCCTTCATTACGTCTCCTGTGTTCCTGAGGTAGTAAATACCAGGGATATGCGTTACATTTCCCATAACTTACTTTCAATGATCAGAAAAGCTTCAGTTACTAGACCTGCTGTTGACCAGGAATCTGGCTTTGAAGCTCAGAGTAAGGGTCCTAGAGCAGTGGCTACCTGCTTAGCACAGAGATGCCCACCTCCCCAACTTCTGTCCTCTGGGCCACTGTCTGTACACAGCACATTAACAAGAGGCAGCACATGAGTGGTTGAAAACATGGCCCCTGGACCCAGGGCCTGGGTTCAATCCTAGCATTGCTTCTTACTAGCTGGATGACCTTGGGCAAGTTACTGAACCTGGCTGTGTCTCTGTCTCTCCATCTGTGAGATGAGGATGATGACAGTAATAGTTCCTAGAGTTCAGCAGATTAAATGAGTTCATCTTTGTACATCGATTAGCACTCTGTAAGCACTCGGTCAGTGATTTTTGTCAAATACCTAAAGCTTAATGCATCTAGAGACCCTGACTACTAAAGGTGTCTAGCTAGCCCGAAATGGTTATAACCTGCTCTGGAGGAGAGACTGACCTGTAGTAAAAATACACATAAGGACTACCCAGTTTAACCCTGGTCTCATTATTGATATTTAAGCCTGAAAGAACTGTCCTTGGGAATAAACTAATTTCTCTCAATCTTTACATTCCTTCATTTGTGTTATACGTGGACACATTCTGGAAGGAAAATGGGGGGGGAGGAAGGAAGGGAAGAAGAAAATGAAGGAAGGAAGAAAGGAAGGGGAGGGAGAGGGGAAGAAGGGAGGAAGGATCAGATTGAGATGGCTGGATTGTGGTAAAATTTTTTTTTTTTTGCGGTGCGCGGGCCTCTCGCTGTTGTGGCCTCTCCCGCTGTGAAGCACAGGCTCCAGACGCGCAGGCTCAGCGCCCATGGCTCACGGGCCCAGCCGCTCCGCGGCATGTGGGATCCTCCTGGATTGGGGCACAAACCCGTGTCCCCTGCATGGGCAGGCAGACTCTCAACCACTGCGCCACCAGGGAAGCCCAATTCTTATTTTTTAAATTACTTTCCATCGTTCAATAAATTATGCCCAACATAATTTCCTGGACCTTACAGTTTCTAGAAAACCTAGGTCAGAAGAGGTTGCTCAGAGTCAGGTCAGCTGGGTCTCAGAGCTGGAGGGAAGCAATGGCTGCAGAGCTACAGGGCCCCTTACTGCGTAAGTATCTCCCCACCAGCATCACAGAGACCGACTCTCACCTCCACACTTGCAGTAGGGCCTCCACTCCCTGATAGCATCAACAACACAGGTTGCACAAAAGCTCAGCCATTTCCCACTTCAAGGCCAGGTGTGCCAAGGAAAGGAGCTTTCATTCACTCAACCCTGCCCGAAAAGGTGAGGCCTGGATCCCCTTCCTGCAGCATCTAAACACACACACACATTTATCCTAGATTCAGTATGTCTAAAGGTTTGGATTGTATGCTCTAGAAGCTACATGGTTATTGAAAGGCTTCATTGAAGGTGTTGCAATGGAGGTTCAAGGCAGCCTTGAGAAGGTGTTCATGACCCGGCTGGCCAGAAGGCCAAAGAAGAAGAGAGAGTCCCCCATCCTGCTCCCCTGGCTCTCTAGAACCCTACAAAGATCATTTCAAGCAAAGTACTCCACTTTTTCCCAGAAATGCCTGCTTCACCGAGGCCTAAACTGGTAGTTCTCCACGGGGGGGGGGGAGGGGGGGGGTGATTATGGCCCCAGGGGACATTTGGCAAAGTCTGGAGACATTTTTTTTTTAACATCTTTATTGGAGTATAATTGCTCTACAATGGTGTGTTAGTTTCTGCTTTATAACAAAGTGAATCAGCTTTGTTATATTTTTTGATGGTCATAACTGGGGTAGGGGCTACTGGCATCTAGTGGATAGAGGCCAGAGATGCTGCCAAACATTCTACATTGCACAGGACACCTTCCACAGCAAAGAATATTCCAGCCCAAAATGTCAATAGTGCCTAGACTGAGAGATCCGGACCTAAACCAAACTCTCCCTGCCTCGGAGGAAGTAATGCCTCAGAACTCCTCCAGCAAGTTAAGCAGAGAGCAAATTGGAGCATGGGGCTGGGGGTGGAGGAGGGAGCCCAAGAGAACCCTTTCTCAGGCCCAACACTAAGAATGGGGAGGTCCCAGCAGACTCCATCCTCCTCCTGCTTCTGCGTGCAGAACACAGAATCCTGGCATTTGAAAAGATTAAATGAAACCCATGATTCCCAGCCCCTCAGGCTGCATAACCCTGCCCCTCATCTCCTATTTCCCTCTTGTACCCCTCACTCTTGGAGCACAGTTGGAAATTCAAATTGCAATCTTTACTGTCCAGCCCTCAAAGGCTCGGCCTGCTTCCTCTCCTAGAGACAAAGTCTCCTCAACGTCCTGCCTCCCTTTGAGACGATACCCCAAACCCTGCCTCTTTCACCAACTGTAAGTTTTTCTTCCCCACCTCCCTCTACCCCGCCTTCTCTCTCTAATTAAACCACATCCAGGGTGTTGGAAGGGAAGGGGAAAGGATTCTGAAGACTTCCGTGCTGCAGGTTCTGGGGGCCTACAGCCTCATGTTTTTTGTGAGGTGCCAGCCATGCTGTGATCATTAAACCCCACCGTGATGGGGCATTTTCTTATTGCTGTTACCCTGGGAGCTACATCTTGTTTATCAGACTCGTTTAAATTCAGCTTGGTCAGGTTCCAAGTGTTGAGGTGGAGATTAAAGGCACCTGAAGAATCCAATTAGCTGCCTAGTCTTCTTTAAGCCAAAAAATCAGGTCACAAACTAGATCAAAGTGAAATTATTTCTCGACAGCTCCGTTCATTAAGGGGAGGGCGGGAGCTCACATGGCTAAGCTGGGCTCATTACGGGGATTGGCATTTTAAATACAGTATCTCCCCCAAATTACATGTTTCAGAGGTCGCAGGGAGAAACCGAGATTATCTTATGTGTAGTCTCTCTTTGGCTAATAGAAAACAGAAAGCCGAAGAACGAGCATACAAACTTCTAGGAAAAGACTTAAACAAGGCCCCAATTTTCCTGGGCCGGAAAACCAAATCTGGAAAGTGGAATTCGCAACAATCAGTCCCAGCCAGAGAATTCCTCCTCCGGGCAATCTAGAGAGCTGAGAAATCTAAGTTTTCCAGGTGGCCTATATTCACCCATTTTCTTGAGAGCCCACCCTTTTCCCTGGCTGTGTGCAGCTGCAAGGGAGGCCCCCTGGCAGCCCAGCCCAGCCTTCCCCCAGCCCCAGGACCCAGGCAGCTTTTGAAGAGAAACCACTCACCATTTCTGGATTCTGGGTCCCAGGCAGAGTCACTTCCAAGAGCAAGAAACTCCCCTTGGGACTTTCTGTGTTTCTGTGGGCTCTTTTGAGGGCCTGGAGAACAGAGGAGGGGGAGAGCAAGGAAGGCCCTGATCAGATTCACTTCCCAGAGGGAGGATCAAATATTGAATTGCTGTGAGGGCATTTAGAAACCCTCAACTCTAAGAGAGAGAGAGAGAGAGAGAGAGAGACAGAGAGAGAGAGAGAGACAGAAAAATTACATGTAAGAGAGCAGTAACGGGACACATGCCCCTCTTCTGTGAGCACTGATTTTGAACTAAGTTAGGAAATCAACAGAAACAGTGGCTTCCCACCCCCACCCCCGTTCCCTTCTGCTTGCAAAATTCTGCTTAGCTGCTCAGGCAACCAGGAACGTCTGGGTTAGAAGATGGCATCTTTTAGGCCCTCCAGGCACAAGCCTGTGGGACAGTGAAAGTGCTTAAGTGTGTGAGGGTTTTTTTTGGGGGGGTGGTGGGGAAGTAGGATGTGGCCACTTCTGGAGTCTCCGAAATCTGAACCACTAGCGAGACCCCTCCTCAAACTTCCCAGTCTCTCCATCCAATCCCAAGTAGAGCCTGGGAACAAAGCCACTTGCACCTGGAGGCCTGACCCCCTTGAGTGGGGTAAAGATAGGAGAGAGAAAGGGAGACACAAGGGGAAGGAGGAAGAACAACGCGAGGGAGTCTGAAAGCTTCCGTCTGCACCTCCTGCCAGGTCTGGCTGTCCCCAGATTTCTAGCTGCTGCACAACTAACCTACTGCCTCCTCCAAGTCTGGGAACCTCCTCCAAGTCTGGCAAATTCATTTCGTGGAGGCATCCAAGGCATGGTGTTTGCTTTGGGGTTGTAGCCAACCAGGACCCCCACTAGGCTTTCCTTCCCCCTTTCATCCCATTTAGCTGGAGCCTGCACCCGCAGGGGAGAGGCTGGGAGCTCACATCTCAGGGAGCCCCCCTCAACACTGGTAGATCTAAGGACCCCGACCCCTGAGCCCAAATCACTGTAGCCCAAAGGGATTCTCCTTGGACGATGCATTTGAAGCAGAAACAAATCATGTCTGGTGGGTTTTGTTTTTCTGCTGTGTGTGTGTATTTCCCTTCCTGGGATTATGGGATTATGTCATCCTCCCGGATCCTTCCACACCCGCCTATTCTCCATGCCCTGGGGCCAGGGGGTTGGCAGGGGCAACAGCGCTGCCAGGTCTCAGAAAATGCACCCTGGATCCTACACCGATTTTCTTACGTGTCCCACAACATGGAATGAACGCCCAATGTTTACGTTTTGTTTTGTTTGAAATCAGCGGCCAAAAATGAGTCTCAAAATCCGGTTGTTTCCTAAGGAGAAATGGGAGGACACAGGTCCGCGGCGGAAGGTTGCACTAATGGGACCCCGGACCCAGTGATTCCCGTAGGGAGTCTGCAGGCCTCCAGCAAAGAGGAACCTCCCGCAGCCGCCCCAGACCCGCCTCCCAAGGCCCGCGCTCCAGGGGTCTCGCGTCCGGGGATCGTGGAGCCAGAGTTGCGCCCCGCCTGGCACTCGAGCCAGAGCCGCCTCTGCTCCACACCGCGGCCTTGTTTTTGTCCTAAAAGCCTGAGCTGAAACAGAAATCTGGGGAGTCGGGAGCTGTTGTTGGCTTGCAAACGTACGCCTTGGTCCCTCAGGGGGCTGGTCCCCGTCCCGGACTGCTGTCTTCCCTGCGCTGGTCACTCTCGCTCGGCTGGCGGAGCCGCTGCCTGAATATGGGGACCGAGATGTACGTGTCGCGCGGTGGGAGGTGCCAGCACAGGACCTTACAAGTTTCCCGGAGAGCGCCAGGCGCCGCACGCCAAGCCTCCGCCGGGTGGAGTGGGTGCGCCGACAGGCCGGCCCGGGGGTGTGGAGGCGGGGTTCCCCCATCCCAGCTGTTCTCTCGGCCCCTCAGCACCCGGGACCCGAAAGAGCCAGTTCACCCCGGGTCAGCCCAATGCTAGCCGACCCCGCACCCCTCCCCAGTAAGGGCTCGCGGGCCCAGGGCCTCGGCCCAGCGTTCGCATTTGCAGCCGGAGCCGCCTCGCAGTGGGCTTGCGGGTGTGCCGATCGCGGCCTGATGAGGAGGTGCGGAGGGAAGTGACCCGAACGGCCGGGAAGAGC
>NW_006792921.1:2944741-2945371 GCF_000442215.2 Lipotes vexillifer | reverse complement strand
GCCCGGGGCTGCCTGGGGCCGTCAGGGCTCCGGGCCACCAGCCCAGCCGCCTCCCGCTGCCAGGCCTGCGCGCCAGGCCCGGCCTCCGAGGGCCGCGGGCTCCGCACGCCCGCGCCGGCCGCTCCGGGCTCTCCTCGGCCGGCGCCTTCTCTCTGGCGAGCCCCTGAACCTGACACAGACGCTGCCCAATAGACACTTCGAACAATACGGGAGAAAACGAAAGGAAGAAACCAGTTTGCCCGCGTAAACGCGACGAGTCACTCTCCAAGTTTTCCTGGCTTCTCGTAAAGGTGGCCGGGGCCGTTTACAGTAAGAGCAGAATACTGTTTGCGACTGTACGACATAATTATCTCCAGACTTGCCTCTCCCCCGCCCCCAGCTAGGGTTTTCACCAGCGAAAGCGGCTAGTGCATTTGCACACATTAAACATCTTGAACGCATAATTACAGGCTGCAGACAGGCTGAACAATAAAATATCTCGGCTCGATATTTTTGGAAGCCTTTTGCGACTGTGCCTGGAATAAAAACAACCGCTTTCTCTATCCTCGGCCATCTCGCTGCAGCCACCGTAATTTCAGAACACCCCACGCCACCCCCTCTAGTGCTTTTGAGAAAAGGTGCGGGGGGGGG
>NW_006792921.1:2942275-2944731 GCF_000442215.2 Lipotes vexillifer | reverse complement strand
GGGGGGGGGGGGGGGGGGCGGTGGGTACAGGCGGGAGGGTGCAGCCTTCTGGAGGGGTCTCCGGGACGAGGGTTCTCCCAGGACGCAGGCTCTGCTGCAGGGTGCAGGGTGCCTGGGCAGGGCTGAGTGGAATAAGGAGAAGAAAATAGGTTCCGAGCCCCAGAGCCCGCTTTCCTCATTAGAGGGGCGCAAGTGGGGCCCTCTAGGCCTTACAGCCTCTGGGCACTGTCCTCCTCATCCTCTCCCTACTCAAAGGCTAAAAATTTTGAAGAAGGAGCTGGCTATCACATTCCTGCCTCACAACCACCCTGGGAAGGGCGTCTTTAGACTGGGCTGGTTCCTGTTACCTGAGAAATCTGCTGGGAAAGAAAGAGTTCCCTATTGAAGCAGCCAGATTGGGAGGAGGAAGCTGGGAGTGGTTATTTTCTCCCACGGAGGCCAGGGACGCTCTAGCTTCCCTTGAGTCTTAGTTGCAGTGTCTGTAAAATGGAGATGATTATAATAACCTCAGGACCTACTTCGCAGGTTGTTATGAGGAAGCACTTAAAAATTTTTTTATTGCCATATAACTTACATATATAGCAAAGCATAAAAATCTTAAGCACCCAGCTCACTGAATTTTTATATGTGTATACACTTGTGTAACTATTACCCAGATCAAGATATAGAGCATTACCAACCCCCAAAAGGCTCCACGAAGGAGCACTTTTAAAACTAACTTTAGTCAGTGATAATATTATTGTCTCTAACTCAAGAAGTCAACACCCCAGTCAAGTATGTGGAGCTTCTTGACCCTTAGAGACAAAAATTGACAAACCAAATATACATGGAAAGGATATTTACTATCCACACCATGGTTAGGGGCTGTAAGCACTCTGAACTGAAGGAGCATAGAGCGGCTTTGTCTACAAACCCTCAGGCACTCACGGGTTGGGGGAAAATTGAACATAAGGCTTTAATTCGTTTTGAGACAGTGGGGTTCTCCTGTTGCTGTGAATAGTTGGGGTTCTATATCCTGGGGTGGCATGTTCACTTCCAGGTCAGGGCAAGCCCAGCTGAGAAAAGCCTGAGAACTTCTCCCAGGGGATGGGAATCTGAGTGGATGCCTGTAGGGCTGAGATCTAAGTTTGGGGGGGCCTTATTTCAATGTCTCCTCTGAATCCAAATCTGGTTTGATATATGGAGGGAATTTCCTATGATGTTTGGCCATGTGATAAACAGGGCACCCTATTTCCTGACAAGTGCTACCCCACTGGCTAGCACATGAAATTTGTGCAAATTACAAACAATACAAAAATAGTGAATTCTCCATCTGACCCTCTGACCCCCAGTTCACCCCAGAGGAAGCCACTGTTATTGGTGGTTTGACTATCCTTCCAGCCCTTATTACTCACCCCCCTTTTTAAACCACACTGGTAGCCTTCAATATACATTCTGCTCTAGCCTTGGATTTTTTTTTCCTAAATAACTGTCCAAGACAATTCTCCATGACACGGATATTGGTTCAGAAAGTTATATTCAGCCCTGGTGACTCAATCCAGCTGACCATTCAAGCTAACTTTGTGTAGTCTGGCATGGGGGAAGGGCCTGGGTTCTAGATCCAGAAGTACCTCTCAAGGGCTTGGCAACCTTAAAAACAATCAGCTAACTTGGCTGCACCATCCATCATTACCAGCAACACCCCTCTCTCCTTGAGCGACCAGAACCATGCTGGGGAAAACAATCAAGGCGCTGACCATGACTTTGGACCTACAACTATTCTCTGGAGTCAGGGGAAACTGGAAGTGCCTCTTGGAATTTTTAACTCTTCTGTCTAGTAGCTATAAAAACTGTGCTCAGGTCATTAGCCCACCCTGGGTGTCTGCCTCCGATCCCATTTCCTCAGTCCTCCTTGGGGCACAGTGGGATGGCCCTGGCCCTGGCCCCCCACCCAGGCCTGGGTAGAGGCAGGAGGGCACAGTGAGGGCCTCAGCCCCAGACCTTGGACCCCGCAGTGTCTGCCAGGAGACGTCGGAGGAAACGCGTTTACCACCTGGGCGACCTTGACTGCAGCCGATTAAAGTTTAATCCGAGGTGTGTACTCAGCCTTGCCATGTTATTTAAACACATCAAAGGTCATAAAAAGATTCCAATGCCTTGAGCGGGTCCGAAGCGGGCCCATAGGGAGCCGGCGCTTAATTCTGATAGATTTCCAGAGCCAGAGTTTGGAGCACGGGGCGGGGCAGGGGCCATAAGAAAGAAAGAAAAAGGTTTGCTTTCCCAGCGGAACTCCAGACTTCAAAAAGCAACGGGGGAAATCGAGTCTCGGTCACCGGGAACAGACAACGCCCTTCAATTCCGATTAACTGGGAAGACATCTAGTGGGAAGAGGTCGCAACTGCAGCGGCGCCTTGAGATCATCCTCGGCCTCTGCCGGCCGCGACCGTGACTGCCGCTAAACTGTGCGGGGGCGGGGG
>NW_006792921.1:2929202-2942095 GCF_000442215.2 Lipotes vexillifer | reverse complement strand
GGGGGGTGGGGGTGGGAGGGCCTAGAAGAGAAGACCCTTTCTCCCCGGCCGCCCCTTCGAAGCATGCGGC
Organism: Lipotes vexillifer; assembly: GCF_000442215.2. Taxonomy (NCBI): domain Eukaryota; kingdom Metazoa; phylum Chordata; class Mammalia; order Artiodactyla; family Lipotidae; genus Lipotes; species Lipotes vexillifer. The sequence continues at coordinate 2,942,025 of NW_006792921.1, read as the reverse complement.
TGCCTCGATGTTCCCGGGCCAGGGCAGGGATCCCACTCGGGACCGAGGCACTATTTCCACCTCAGAGAGGAAAGGTCTAGCTCTCACTGGCTTTCCTCTCTCCAGGTTGGGGTCCTGGTCAGCCAACGGAGGGCATTTGGGCCCAGGATCCTCAGATATCCGTTCAACTCTTCCTGGAAATCCTGAACCCAGAGCCAGTAGAGTGCTAGAGCGACATATGTGGTTTCTCCTCCAGGGTACCGAGTGACTCTGGGAACCAAAAGATCGCTGCAGAATTCAGGTGAGGCAAATGTCCTGAAAGCCATCCCACCCAGTGGTCTGCTTTGAGCCCTCGCCACCTGCGGGCTGGTGTTGGCCAGGCACACTGCAGAGCTGTAGGAGCCCAGCTTCCCGGGGTGCACAGGTGTGTTTTCACTGCATCTCTGTTGCAGAGCCATTGGACCTTGCCCTGTCTTCTTTCTCTTGCCCAGACTGTCTCATTTCTATGGAGGACTGGGCGCCTTTCACAACCCTGGGAGAACGGGCCCCGCCATGAAATGCCGTCTCTTACATTAGCTCTCCCAGCTGCGCCAGCACCTCCTCCTAACCTGGAGGTGGGCAGAAAGATAGGTGGGTTCTGTTGCAGGCCTCCCCATCTGCCTCAGAGATGCCAATTGCAGCTTCTCTCTTGGCTGGCTTCACCTGTTTAAAGCAGGGTCTTCTCCTCGGGCCCTCATGGCTGACCACTTTGGCTGGATCTAACTTTTCCCTCTTGTTCCATTGATTGTGCCACTACATCATCTAAGAATTATCAGGGACGAGGAGCAGCCCCGGGATGCCCGGGATGGTACAGGAGGCCAAGGGATATGTATGTGCCACATTGCAATGTGTAAATCCCAGGACTTCATGGATCCACGACTGGGGCCCCCAAGAGTGGGCCTGCAGCCCCGCTGATAGACCCTCCAGGCCCTCTGGGGTGGGGCCTGCAGGGGACAGTGATGATTGCTGAGAGTTGCCCTCGATAGGAGGACTCCCACCTTATGCTCAGTCCAGGGCTGTCAGAAGTGGCCTCCTCCCTCCTCCTTTTGTCCATCAAGTTGCCTTCTCCTCGCCTACCCATACTCCAGGGCTTAAACATTCCTTGATTCTCAAAGGAGGGCTCAGGGAATCCTGTTCTTTTGTTCTGTGTTATCCTACTCCCCCCGAAATGAAAGGAACTGGAAACAGTGGATACGACAATTGTAGGCAAACGATTTGAAGCCCTTCACCAAGATGTTAGCCAGCCCTGTCAACACTGAAGTCATCCCCAAAGGAGTATAAGGTGTATGGTCCCTTGTGCCCTCTCCTCTTCATACCTCTTAGCTGGGTGAATCTCGTTCCTCAGGTAGAGAGACTCCCTTTGGTTTTTTGTTTTTTTTTTTTTTTTTTTTTTTGCGGTATGCGGGCCTCTCACTGTTGTGGCCTCTCCCGTTGCGGAGCACAGGCTCCGGACGCGCAGGCTCAGCGGCCATGGCTCACGGGCCCAGCCGCTCCACAGCATGTGGGATCTTCCCGGACCGGGACACGAACCCGCGTCCCCTGCATCGGCAGGCGGACTCTCAACCACTGCGCCACCAGGGAAGCCCCTCCCTTTGGTTTTATTGAGCCCGATACAGACCATGAGAGCAGCAGTGAGTGGAGTGGGGTGAGGGGGAAAGGACTGCTCCTGGTTTAACCAGCTTTAACTTCAGGGAATGAAAAACTGAGACTTGGGTCCTGTTGAAAATGAACTTGGGATGCAAGGGCCTGAAACAATCTGGGTCCCACACAAGCTAACGGGCTGATATGTGTGCTTGGAACAGAGCTGACTCCTCACTCCCCTGCACCTACATGAACAACCCAGAAAGCCCCCTCCCAGCCCACCTGGCTAAGCCAGCACTGGACCCATGGCTGGATCCCCCAGCCCCAGCCAGCCCCGCTCTGCTCTGCTCCCAGCTCAGGCCCGTGGGGATGTCTATTCCTCTGGGTGACAAACGAGTCTGTTTGCTCTCAGTGACATCAAATTACTTTGCACCAGCCAAGGGTCCCATGACCCGACATAACCCCACATTAGGTCCTAGAAATGTAAAGAAATATGGCCTTTTTAAAAGTGGCTGAGAGCACGTAATTGCTAGCAGGCTCGAGGGGTTGTCCCAAGTATGGCTCAAGACCTATGCCGGGGCAGCGGATACCAGCCAGAATTCCTTGCTCCCGCTCTCTATGGGCAGAAGTTCATGCTCACATTTAACTCTGGACTCCAATCGGTTTTTCAAGCTTCAGATTATTTTTGTGCCGTTAAAGAAATCGCAGAGAGACCTGCAGCCTAAGCGTCCCCTCCACCCCAGCGGGGTGGGGGTGGGGGGCCCAGCCAGGCTTCCTCGGAGAACAGGCTTCCGCAGAGAATGGATTTCTGTGGAGCTTTAAAAACACGGGCCTGACTTGGGCTGCATGGCTTGACTTTTTGATGGGAGTTATGGTTTCCTTTTTATTTTGCACCCTCCCGTCTCCCCTTTCCTCTTTGTCTCCCAGCTTTGCTTCGGGATCTCTCGTCCCTTCTCCCTCTTCCTCTGAACCTTCCCACTTCTGCAGACTCAACCCGTGACCCTGACCCAAACCGTAATACCCGCGGTGGTGAACTCCATCCTAGAATCAGGAGACCAGGGACCCTTGAAGGAGCTGCCCAGATCCCTGGTAGGGACTGATCTCGCTGGTGCTCCATAGGCTGCAGGGGAGGGGCTCGAGGCCAACGTCTCCAGGGGCTTCTGCTGGGTGTAGTTGGAGTTGTCAGAAAGTTATATAAAATCTGTGCACGTAATTTCTCCCTTTGCTTAATTTACACATCTCTTATGAGTTTAGCCAAATAGCTCTTTTCTACTGTGATGAGCAGTTATTTTAGCGTATATCCTAGTATATATTATTAGCATAAAAGCACCCCAGGGTCAAAGTGTCCCAGATATTTCACAACTCCTCAAAAAAACTAATTAAGGAGACATAAACAATCCAAATGCAAAATAACCCGACACTCTGCCACAGAAAGGATGACCAATATCCACTCAGACAAGTGGGATTCGAATTTATTAAGTAGCTGGATGGTGTCGAATTTGTCAGATTCAACGGTTTGCTATTTTCCATGTTTGCCTTTTTGCTTTCTAAAATTGCCAAGGCTTTAGTTAAATCACGCCTCAGAGGAGGATCGTACTCATTGTCAGTTAGCCCACTGAATTAAAACAAAGCAAGCCACGACACCTTTAGTAATTCTTTTTAAAAAATATTTTACTGCTGAGGAGTTTTTTTAAATACATAGAATTGCACTTGTTCCTGAAAACTGTGGCTACTGCAATGATACATCAACCCAGAGCAAACTTTCCCTCCCTAGATTAATCATTAGAAGTCTCTCGGTGCTTTCTACAAGGGGAGGAGGTGTGTTGAAATGGGAAATGATTATTTGTCCAATAAGAGGGAAATAGATGTCAATTTAGGACATAGAAAGGACTGAGGCATGGTTTTCATCTCTCCTCCCAAATCCTGATGCAGCAGTAGAAATCTTCAATTAAAGGACGACACGTTCATGGTAAAAGGTAACATGTGTTTCACTCATACATATGTATTCTTGATGAAGAGACACAAAATTTCAGGCGAGATGCCTAACACGCCACTCTCCTTTTTTGTCCAGATTTCTCTTGGGTGGACCCTCAAGTCCTTTCTAGATTGTAATCAGAAAAATTCAAGTTCAAACACACTGACCTCTTACCCTCAGACATAGGAAGGATTCATTTCATTGAGCAATTTTGCTTAACCTTGAATTTATCTTCAAAATCCTATGTTGGAAGTGAAATGATGTGATGCCTGGGATTTACTTTAAAATACTCCAGGGGAAAAAAAAGTGGAAGTGGACAATGAAACATGAAAGACTAAATGATAATAATGTTTGGAACTAAGAGTTGGGTATATAGGGGCCCGTTGTACTTTTCTGTGTGTTTGGAAAGTTCCATAATAAAAAGATTTTTTAAAAAATGTTGTGCTAGGCAAAGGTGGAAAAATTATCCCTGCCAGGGGGTCAAATAAAAACGTAGTCCGTCGGGTAGCACCTGGAGTTACCCTTTTAATCTTCGTTTTCCAAAAACGATAAACGACCTTGCTCCCTTTTTCATTTCTCTGGAATCAGCCAGCCATCCCCATGCTTTCTTTCCGGCAAGCTCACTTTCCCAACCCATAAACTGAGCATCCGAACCCGAGGTTGGGGGCTGATTAATGGAGCTTCCGTACTCAGCTCCTCTGACCAGAGTGTAAATACCCATAAAAACTAATATCAAAAGTTTTTATTGAGCTGCTTCGTTTCCCTGAGCGTTGGGGCGAGCGGGGCCAGAGCAGCGGGACAAAGGAGCGGCAGCTGCGCCACGAGTAACGTCGGCGCTTCTGATCGGCTCAGCGCAGGTCCCCAGAGCCAGCCAAAGTTTCTGGGGAGAACACCCGAACCAGGTAAATGCCAATCGGGGGCTTGCCTTCCACTGGGGACAGGTGTATTTGCAAAACCGTGGGGGAGGGAACGGTGAGTGGTTGGGAAAATCAGCAAGGGTAGGGAGACGCCAGCCACCCCGAAATATGTCACCAGACTGGTCCGACAGGGTGAACTATTCTTCCTCAAGACTTGGTATGATGCCTGTATTTCACCCACAGGACTTTGGATGTCCACATTCACTGGGTGTGTGCGCTCATTTGATGCGTGGATCTGTGTGTGCACACACTTCGTTACGATTAGGGCATATAACCTGCACGTAAAAGTCTGATCACACCTCTCGGTGCTCTGTTCCGAGTTCCCCTTTCTCGTGGCTGCGCTGGTGAGTTTTCTTCCCTTAGCTGCTCTATGCATTAAGAATCTGCCACCCGGGTCAGGGACGTGGGAATCTTTGGGGAGAGACGGACTCACGCGGGCCCAGGCCCAGGCCGCGTGGCCGCCTGCACCGGTTTCTCGGCAAGAAAGCTGGGGGCTCCCGCGGGGCCAGGCTTACGTCCAAGCCCCCTATTTCCTTCAAATGTTCGAATGTCTTCGGTATATTTGTTGACATAATGAATCCACAGCCCCCAGAGCTGGTTTCCTGTTTTGTTGCGGGCCCGAACATCAAGCTAGGATGGGGGTGGAGGTCGGCAGTTGGGACTCCTCTTGGGTTGTGGCAGGGACAAACAGACAGCGTCGGGACAGAGATCTCTCACCCTTTTCACACCGCAGCCTCCCAGAATTCCTCGGCCTTCCTGCGCTCTCCTGGCACCCCGGCGGAGTGACAGGGAGCTCACCCCCTGGGTGGCATGGGCCCCGCAGTCCTGTGGACCGGTACCCTGGCCGGCCCACTGAGGACTTTGAGAAGGCGCTTCCTGCCTCTGAGGAGCGCTTCTCTGAGTTCCCTCTGCTTCTAATGCAGGCTCCTGTCCTTTAAGTGGAGGCTGAGTTTCCAGGTCCTATTAACAGCAGAGCAGCGGCAGCACCGTCTGGGCAGGCAGCACTCCCCTCACCATCACTGCCTCCACCGCCACTGAGGGAATCACCCGGGTCTCCCTGAGCCGGACGGCCGCTGGTCTCAGAGGCGGGAACGCACCCTTCACTCCAAGTTTGCGCCAAGCTTGCGGGGTCTGGGCACCGCTGGCTGGCACTGTGCAGAGGGGCTTGCTCCTCAAGGGAGCCTGGGACCTGGGCCTGGTTGTTCTAAAAGGGAAGACGCCCCTATTCCTGCTCAAGGACTTTCTGTGAGAAATACCACAGGGCAGGGCTGGAAGTGGGGTCCTTTCTGGGGCTCTGTGCACTGGTGGCCTTGAAGGCCTGGTACCAGAAGGAACACACCAGGCAGAGGGACAGCTGCTCCTCCAAAAATTCACTGTCCTCAAAATCCACAGGATGAGGGCATCTTTCAAGGCAAAGTGGGGGTCTTCGTGGATCTTCCTGCATCTTGCACATCCTCCCATTTTCACCATGTTAGCCTTCGGTCACCACAGTGCCAAGTGACTTCCCACAGTCCAAAACTGTCCCTACAGCCTTGGGCCTTGTGTTGCCTTCAAATGGCAAAAAAAAAAAAAAAAAAAAAAATTCAAATGGCAAAAAAAAAAAAAAAAGGAAAAAAAAAAAAAAAAAAAAAAAAAAGAAAAGAAAAGAAAAGAAAAGAAATGAAAGAAAGAAAGAAAAGAAAAGGAAAAAAAATCTAAAACAAAAGCTTCAGCAAGTGATTCAGGATGTGCCATTTCTCTGCCTATTGGCCAGCGCTGGCCCAAATTTCTTCAGAACCTACCCTTTCTCCTTAAGAAAGAGTACAGCTTCCACCCTGGTGGGGAAACTCATAAAGCCCACCATGGACAAAGCTGTCCCTCAACTGCATCTGTCCCAAACAGTCTGGTTGACTACAGTTTTTGAAGTGCTATCCTGTTCTGGTGTTGCCCCCTTTCTCTCTTTCTTTCTCTCTTAGCTAGCCTCAGCTCCTCAGCCATTTCCCCGTCTGGATCTTTCTTCCTTTGCCATTATCTCTGAGCCCCTACCCCTCCTGCAATGGGAGAGAGAGGGTTAAGATGTTCTGCAAATGCAGCTCGTAAAGCTGCTTGGATACATTAGAAACACATGAATATCCTGAAATACAAAGTGTCTTTAAAACCAACCAAGGAATGTTTATCCTAATGCTGGATGGATGCAGAGAAATAGTGCCAGAGAGCAGTGCTGACAGCCTCCTCCAAGTTAAAGTGAGAGCAGGTAAATTTCATTTGCTAGTGAAAATCAAACTCGATTAAAACCCGGTTTCCCTTTGTCCTTTTCTCTTCCAACCCTGGGAACCCAGGGCCTCATAGCTCAGGCTGGCAGCGAGTCCCCACCCCACCCCCAAAAAAAAACCCAGCCACAGTATCTTTCTTCAGCTCCAGAGCAACCAAAGTCCCTCAGGGCACCCCAGCCTGCCCTAGGAGGTCGGAAGCTATGCCTGCCAAGGCACTGGCAAGACAGAGGATCTGGCAGCTCCTGGAACAAAAGCTGCTGCCCTCCAATCTTGCCGTGCTGCCCACTCGGGTCTCCTCTAAAGGAAATCAGGGAGCGCCAGGCAAAGCCCACCTCCACTCCTGCCACCCTCTTGTTCAAGGGGCCACTGCCACCCGCAGATCCCAATGAGTGCCATGGCTTCCCAGCAAAGCCTACAAAGGGTCTGAGGATAAAATTGTCATTGCAGGGATTCAAGTGGAGGCATCTCCCTGCAATGCCACAGGAATTCCTGAGCCTAGTAGACAAAAAAGCAGAGGGACAGCTCAGAGGATGATACCCAACCAGCTTCGAAGGCAAGTGAGTCTTGACCTTGTCTTGGGAAAAGAGGAAGAACACTGGGAGAGTCTGTGCTTGCTTCCCAGAGCACTCTCCAGTTCTTCACTGCCTTCCAACCTTTCTTTTTCCACAGCAAGCAGGTTTGGTGGCTGCCTGGAGGGCTAAGAGGCTAAGAAACCATATTGGGAACCTCCAGTGGATGTCTTAGGTCTCTCAGCAATGGACAAGAAGGGAGAGAAAGAGGTTTACTTCAAAGCAAGGAGAAATTCTAGAAACCCAAAATTATTCATGGAGTTCATTCAAATTCTATAAACTATCCCCACTGGTGGCTACAACTCAATATCTAAAGGGACCCGCAGACTTTTAAAAGCAGTGACGGCACACCAGGACACCACTAACTTGCCTGGTAGAAAAATCACTTTGTGTATATTGAGATCCAAGACAAGAAGAGAACAGGCAGGGCTGCCTCCCTCTAAGTAGGGAGTTTTTAAACATCTCGAGAGTTTTTAAAATTTGATAGAGAGATATTCGGAACTAAGAAAATATCCCAATAACTTGATCACGAAAGATCCACCACAAATCTCAATAAATAATTCAGGCCTGAAGCCCTTCCTTTGCGGGGTTACCAAGTTTAGGAAGCAAGGCTTAATTCGAGATGCAATCCAAAGCCTTCCCCCCAGTGCCGTCCCTCCCAGACAAACCTTCTTGGGGCTCCTCAGCAGACAAGATGAAATCTTGTCTCACCATTTTTGGTGAGGAGGGACCTAGCTGGCTCTGGCAGTCTGTGGAGCTGGGGCCTTTCCTCTGCATGCAGGGCTCGGTCTCCGGTGAAGTGGGGAGAGTGAGGGAGGAATGTGGAGCTGGCCTTGGCCGCGGTGTGCACCGGGAGGCAGCTGCACCATGGCCAGAGGTGAGCTGGCACAGGCGCTGGCTGGTGGGGTCTCCCCGAGCTGTGTTTTCGTTTTTCCGGGTCTGGCTGGAAAACAGAAGAGGAACGAAGCCTGGGCCAAGAGCAGGGCGGAGGCAGAGAAGAGTCTGTAAACACCGCCCCAAAAACTCCACAAAGGCAGCAGAAATTGCTGGGTAACCAAACAGAGACAGAAACAGGAGGAATTCTAGAGGAAAAGGGAATCAAGAGTGAGGGGAGGTGGACAGTGGGCCTTTAGGAGCTGCCTGGGGCTCCAGGCTTGCATGGCAGTTCTCAAGATGGCTAGACTGCAACTTTCAACTTGACCTTGGCCTCCAGCCCTGTCTGACCTGTATGTAAAACAGCCCTTAAGTCCTCAGGAACTGGGGCCTCAAACCCTACCCTGTCTCTTTGTCATCATGAGTTTTACAATGCCACTTGGAGGAAGGAAGGGGGGCGAACGGGCCGGAAAGTAACACAAAAATCAGGTCCCTACAGAGGCTGGTTCTTTAGTCTGCAAATGGCCAGTTAGGGAGGAGGTAAACCGGGGGCAAATCAATATTTACCCGGAGCTACTAAAAAGGCAGGAGGGAAAGGGCACACTGGGTATGTGTATGGCGGGGGGGGTGGGGGGCGGGTCATGGAAGGTTTTATTGGGCAACACTTACATTGGTCCGGGCAAACCTGGGATTAGGGTGGATAAAAGCCGGACGGAGCCCAGCCTCGTTGGTCCGCACACTTTGGGAAGACCAGGAACCTTAGAGAGCAGACCAGGGCGGGGGTAAGGGGTGGGGATATTCGCAGTGCCCTGATCTGAGGGCTGAGTCTGCAAGCTGAGACAGAAGACAGGTCCAAGCCTGGCTGCTCACCAGTCTGCCCGGGATGGAAGGGAGTCCAGCACTCTTCCATACTCTGATGCTCTGGTGGAATGCACTCATGTTCACTTTGAATGCATGTTCCCTTTCTGGGCATCTGACCAGCTCACAGCATCCACAATCGGAGGTGAAAGTATGTGACCGAAAGCGACAGGACCCCCAGAATCCCTCTCCAAAATATGGCAGCTGCTTGCCTCTTCCAGCACCAACACCCCACTGTGCTCTCAGGAAAGGGTCGCATTTCCCAGGCACAGAGGAAAAAATGCTTCTCGAGCTGGTTCATGGCCAGAGGAGAACCGGGCACCCGCTGCAGGCTGGAGACAATGCTCTCCCCAGTCCTACTTGGCGGGGCGTGGGGGAGGTGTGAAGTGGTCCCAAAGAGTCCCTTTCTCCTGTCCCCAAACGGAGTGCAATAGAGAGTGCCCAGGTGCCTGGAGAGTCAGCTCCGGCCCAGGCTCTGTGAAGCCTCGTTAAAGCCCCAGAAGGGGGGCTCGAGTCCCAGCTCAGCACCCAGCTGGGGCCTGTTCCTCTTAACCTTCCAAGACAGGCCAGCCTGGCTGGAGATGTGGGAGCACTGAATAACGGTGCACAAAGATCGCTCTCTCCATCTCAAAGTCTCTGGAGGAGGAAGAGTTGTTACTGGGACAAAGTGAGGAACAGTCCGTATATAAAAGTGTGAGTGTGTGATCAGAGTACACTTGGGTTTGCGTGTGTGCGCGCGTGTCCGTGTGGGTGTGATGGGTCGTTCTGAGCATATGGGCCTAAATACGAGTGTAGGAGATTGCCCACCAACACTGTGGACAAAGAAGGGGAGGAAGCTTCTACATGTAGTCCAAGTTTTCCAGTGGGATGTCCTGGGACCCATAAGCCAGGCGCATCCACAAACGCCCCGCCACGGTTCCCCCGGAAAGAGAGCCAAATCGCGACGCTGTCGAAGCAGAAAGCGCAAGTGTCCGTGCTGGTGTCCCGCTGCAGAAGGAGGCGCGGATACCTGGAAAGAAAACAGCGCCAGAGGCCCCAAGAAACACCCAGCCTGGTCTACGCCTCGCTACTTTACCGTCCCCAGGCGTCCGCAGATTTACCTGACCCGTTCCCACCGCCTCAGGTCACAACCCAACATCTCGCCCCATACCCTCCCCGCCTTACGCTGCTCCGAGCCCCACTGGGAGAGGGGAAGGGAAGGGGAGTGCTAGGAGTTCGCTCTTCCCTCCCGGTCCCGCCCGCCCTGTCCTCCGCCCCTACCCTTCCGCACCCCCCGCCTCTCCCTTGGGTGAATGGTGCGCGGCCGCGCGGCGGGCGCGGGCGCTGGGGACCTCGCGGGCGGCGGCAGGGACTGCGGGTGTACAGAGAGGAGCCCGGGTTGGAGCCGCCCGCTTTGCATACGCCATGGGCGGAGCGGGGAGGGGGGGCCCGGGCCAATGGGCGGCCGCCTGGCGCGACCCCGCGGGGCGCGATCCGCCCCCCTCGCTCTGGCCCCGGCCCCGCGCCGCGCGCGCTTCACTTCTTGGGGGCTTTTTAAAACAGCGCCACTGGGGTCTTCTCCATGCGGCTCGTGCTATGACAGCCTCCGTGCTCCTCCACCCCCGCTGGATCGAGCCCACCGTCATGTTTCTCTACGACAACGGCGGCGGCCTGGTGGCCGACGAACTCAACAAGAACATGGAAGGGGCGGCGGCGGCGGCGGCGTCGTCCTCGGGAGGACCGGGCCCCGCGGGCCCAGCGGGCGCCGAGACCGCCAAGCAGTGCAGTCCCTGCTCGGCGGCGGCGCAGAGCTCGTCGGGGCCCGCAGCGCTGCCCTACGGCTATTTCGGCAGCGGCTACTACCCTTGCGCCCGCATGGGCCCGCACCCCAACGCCATCAAGTCGTGCGCGCAGCCCGCCTCGGCCGCCGCCGCTGCCTTCGCGGACAAGTACATGGACACCGCTGGCCCCGCGGCCGAGGAGTTCAGCTCACGCGCTAAGGAGTTCGCCTTCTACCACCAGGGCTATGCGCCCGGGCCTTACCACCACCATCAGCCCGTGCCTGGCTACCTGGATATGCCGGTGGTGCCGGGCCTCGGGGGCCCCGGAGAGTCGCGCCACGAGCCCCTGGGTCTTCCCATGGAAAGCTACCAGCCCTGGGCGCTGCCCAACGGCTGGAACGGCCAAATGTACTGCCCCAAAGAGCAGGCACAGCCTCCCCACCTCTGGAAATCCACTCTGCCCGGTAAATGGCGCCCCTTTCTCAGTCCCGGTCCTCCGGTTCTGCCCCAGATTCTCCTCCGCTCGCTCCTGGGTCACCCTCGTGCCCCTCTGCTCTCTCCCTGGCCTGTCCTAGTGGTGCTGCACCCCTGGGAGCCCGATCCCGGATGGCCTGCCCTGCCCGCACTGCTCTTGAGTTGGGCTGGTCCTGGCTTTCCCTGGGTGAGGGATAGCTGAGGAGAAGCTTGTGGGGACCCTAGCTGGCTTCCTTCTCCCTCTGCGCCCCGCCCTCGCCAGCCCTTGACATCGACTTAAGTAAGGATGGGAAATGGACCTGGAAATGGTTCACCAAATTGCCCGTATTCGTTCTCTCAAAAATCCTTCAGTGCAGAAACATCAAGTGTTGGGGCTTTGGGGATACAGCGAGGAATGTGGGCGTAGAAGTGTTGTCCCCTGAGCCTGGTGCTAACGTTTGGGCCAGGAGATCAAGCAAAGCCCGCTGCTGTGTGGGCAGAGTGGCCTGGGCTGGAGTGGTCATTGGATCCCTGGGCGATTTCATTTCAGTGCAGAACTAACCACCCTCCCCACTGGCCCTCCAGATTTTGGCAGAAAGGCTGGATTGTACAGCATGGCAAAGGGCAGCCGGGCACTGCAAGGCGGTGTCTCAGATAGAGCTGTTGCCTGTGTCCTGGCCTGGATCTGACCCTTCTGTAACTTGCCTTCCCTATTTTCCAGATGTGGTCTCTCATCCCTCAGACGCCAGCTCCTACAGGAGGGGGAGAAAGAAGCGCGTCCCTTACACCAAGGTGCAATTAAAAGAACTCGAACGGGAATACGCTACAAACAAATTCATTACCAAGGACAAACGGAGGCGGATATCAGCCACCACGAATCTCTCCGAGCGGCAGGTTACAATCTGGTTCCAGAACAGGAGGGTCAAAGAGAAAAAAGTTATCAACAAACTGAAGACCACTAGTTAATGGATTAAAAGTGGAGCTAGAGGGCAACTTGAAGAAATGCTTCAGAACTCGTTGCTTTGTGCAGATGATTATAATGCTAATAATAATTGAAGAATGGGAAAGAGAAAGATACTGGCATTTTGCTTTCCTAAGGGGGATCTTCTTCTCCTGTGGAATCTACAACTCTTTTAAAACTTTACTTTAAGAAATGGTAAAGACTGCCAGTTCTCCCGCCGACCCCACCAGACCATTTAAATGAAAAACTCTAGAGTCAAACATCAACCCCGAAATACGCAATTTCAGATAAGTTACACATTTACTGAAATCTTGTAAGTATTTATGTGACCGTTATATTTTAGGACACTATGTTATATGATAATAATCCGAAAGTTTGTTACAAATGCAAGAGGCTGTTGTAAACGTATGCTTGTCCTTGGGTCACCATCACCATCCCCTTTGCATGTTACGTGACTGCTCAGGTAAATCTTAGTGAAAGTCCTACCATTGTTGTATATTCTGCAAAACATGTCATGTATAGATTTAGAAAGGAAAGGAGAAGAAGGTACTGAAATAATGATCTTGGACTATTTACTATGAAGGGGCAAAGGGAGAGAAAGCTCTT
>NW_006792921.1:2921293-2929136 GCF_000442215.2 Lipotes vexillifer | reverse complement strand
AAGCTCTTCCGAGGATCATTTGTCTTGGTAGTAAATACAACCAGCTGAGTGAGCCTTTGAGGCTACAGGGGAACCCCAGGTTGGGAATGTCCTTCTGATAATAATTTTTACTTGCTTATGACAAGATTTTTTGTGGCATTTCGACAATATTTTCCGCCCCAATGTAATCTACTTTTCAAAGGATTTGATAGCTTTAAAAAATATTTAAAGCATCAGATAATTCACAGAATTCACTTTGTGTCAGATCTCCTGAGAGGTCCTACCCTAACATGGTGGCCTTTGGTTTGAACACAATTAATTTTTCATTTAAATTGATATTTCCCAGTGCTTACCAAACATATTGCTGGAGAAATAATTTTCCTTTTTTATTTTTTAGAAAAGTCAGAATGGAAATCCATTCCTCTGAGACAGTTAGATGTTTACTTTCTATATTTTGATCTATTAAGGGATTAGTATTTTTTCCTTGTTTATTGTGTTATGAGACTGCATTAGAAAGTTGAGGGATTCATCTTCACAGCACATCTTTAATCAAGCAGTTATTTCAACCAGCACATTCATTTTGTTCATATTCACTATAAAATGCTATCTTGTAAATAAAGACATTCAGCACACTGTGAAAATGTATTTGTGCACCTGCTTTTCAAATATTTCTACTAAAAATTATAGTAAAAAAGAAACAACTTAGACCTGTAGATAGTTGATATAGTGGTATTAATTATGTTAATAAAATAGTCACTGCCATTAAAATCTGAAGGAAATACTCGTTATTTTCCTATGCTAAACATGCACTGCACAGAAAGAAAAGGAGCAGGTTTGTCCTATACAAACCAAGGACCATTCTTTTCTATTATTATTGTTTTGTTTTGTTTTTTGGCTACTAATTTTTCAAGCAAAAGGAGAAATCCCTCACAACTAAAATCCTAAAAATTTAGATAAGTGCTTCAAGAAGGTTAAAGTGTCAGGTATTCTAAAAGGGAGAGAAAAGAAAGGAGGAAGAGATAATATAAATTCCCAGGCTCCCTGTGGAAAATGAAAACCAGTTGTTTAGTATCAGCGATGCCCAGGCTGTCGTATTTTAAAGTCTGCTGTTGGGTCTGCATGTGTCTGAGAGGGCAGGTTTTGATATTTGTTGAAATGACAGGACTAGGAAAGGCCTTAAACCTTGACCTTGATGAAAAAAGACAATTTGTGACCTTGACTTTTGACAGCTCATGAATTGGCCTCGGCTGGATTAGTAGATCAAGGGCGCCACCTCGCGTTGACAAGCTTCCTTGTAATTCTTCAGCTTCAAGGGAATCAAAAGTCTTACCTCCTTGACTCCTTGTTTTAGAGAGTTAGTACTCATTTCTTTGGCTCCAGATGGAGCAAATTGGAATATATGTAAGTTATACATGTGCCTGTATATATGTGAATATATATCATATGTGTATACATGAATGCATTTGCATATCAGTGCTTGTGTGTGCTTGTATATGTATTTGTGGAATCTGTACAGATATAGTATCATTAATTACTGATGACCCAGGATGATATAATTTAAGGTGATTTCAAGAGTTCAGGTACAAAATGTACCTTACATTGATGAAGTTTTGCTCCTTTTCTTTAATGGCCAAGTTTGATTGGTATTCACAGTGGCTTGCTCTGCATCAGATTTCTGCAGATCTGCTTTTAAGCTGTACATTTTTGTTACAGTCTAAGAGGTGTTCTTAAATAACCATTCTCTCTTGGCCCTCACCCTCCAAGGTGGTCTACCATCCTAATTAGAGCTATAGGGGAATCTATACGGTAAGTAAAAAGTTTCAGATGCCTTTCTAACTCTAGAGCTCTAGAGTTACATTTCAGAAATTCAAAGAAACTCACCTCTTAAGAGGTCAGTACGGAGAGCTTAAAGATCTCATATCTACAAAATGACCATAATATGGATGCAGAAGGAGAGTTATCCTGGATAGCTCAGAGTTGAGTGCTGCACCTGGGTGGTGTGCAATCTTATACTGATGTTTTCTAAGCTGCCATTTGATTTATGGAAGAAATATATACATTTAATATTAACAACCACCATCAAAACTATACTGGTAATAACAATCACATCTACTACTTATTGACCCCAAACAATACATCAGATGTGTTTAGAATCATAACTAACACATATGTATGTTTATATGTTTAATATAAACATAAGGTGATGTGTTTTGTCAGAAACATGCTACGCATATATGTATTGAAATGTTGGTGGAACCAGGATCCTTAGGGTGCAGAATTTCAAGATGAGGTTAATTTTATCTGTATGTTAGAGGAAAGTAATTGTGAACTGAGTAAACGTATTCATCATTTTATGGAAAATAATATTGGCTGGTTACAAACCTGGCTGACGGAAACCTCTCCAACCTGAAGGCTTAAAACTCCTTTATTGATGGAGAATTACAGAAAGAATCTCTAAAGCTGTCTCAAAAACAGCATGGTCTTGAAATGTACGCATGGAATGGTCTTGTGAAGTGCAATCAAATTTTGTTGCCCCGAGGATTTTCACTCCACTTGTGGGAGCAAATGAAAATGATGCTTCAGATCAACCTCCCCACGTCTTGTTCCACAGCACTCCGTTTCCAAATGAGCTGCCATCAAGCCAAAATAACAGCTTTCTCCCAAAGTGTTTAAAGTGGTGGAAAATCCCCTCAAAGCTGGATCAAACTGTGTGTTTACGAACAGCTCCAAAGGGGACTCTTCTGTTGACGGGGGATATTTTTCTTTAGATGTAAGAAATATTCTGAGCTTCAGGCCTAGGAAGGAGGCCAACAGCAGCTCTACAGCCGGAATACCACCCCTTTCACAAGCCATCGCCACTGCAGGAACTCTGGGTAAAGTAGTAGTTTTCTTTTTTTTCTCCCTTCAGCTTTTGAAACTAGTGACAGAAGATATTTCAGAGCTTTTTTCTCCCTGTTCTGAAACAGATTTTGATAATGTTGATCTTACCTCTTACTTAAAATTCCCATGGATCTACCAGATAACCTGAAGTAAGCATGGATTATGATGGCTCCCCAATACCCAAATAGCAATTAATCTGAACCTTTAGAAAAAAGACATCCAGGAGGATGCCAGCCACTATGTAGGAATAACAACGCCAAACACTGGGATAGTGTTGTTGAATAGCTGATTTAAGTATTCTTTTTTCCTAAAAGGGACACACTTTCAGAATAAGAAATTGTAATATGGAAACAACTAGACACCGTTTCCGTCTATTAAATTAGCAATGATTTTTAATCCTGTAATGGCCTGTCATGTGACCATTTTTTAAAAATTCTAAATATGGGACTTTAAAAAATCTACTTTTTCCATCTGCTCTTAATACTGTCAAATTTATTGAGGTATTTTAAGTGGATGATTGTAAAACGCCACTTTGCATTTCACAACTATTTATGCCTGATACAGAGCTTAAGCCATCCATTGAAGTTTTTTTTTTTTTGAAAACAGAAAACAACTTTTTAAAGAAAGGGGGAGAAACTTATTCTTTTAAAAAATTCAACCTAATTGAGATATTTTCTTAAAATTCACGAGGCAGCGAAATTCAGCTGAGGATGATACATATGTGTGCGGGTAGCTAATGACACATTTAACCGAATGATAATACATGTGCGGATTACACCCTGCTGAGTGTGTTTGGAGGGTTTGGTGAAGATGCGGCTACTCGCTTCCTCTCTGCGAATTCCCGAGTTTCTTTCGGAGGGGAGACGGAGCCTGACCGGGACTGCTAAGCTCCAGACCCAGGGGGTTCAGAGGCGCCCTTCCGGATTTGCGAACCTCTATGGAGGAGATGCTAGGGGCTTGCTGATTTATGCGCATTCCTTTAAAGTTGATCGAATGCGTGTCAGCAGCCCAAGACCTGGAGAATCAGAGAAATGTGCAGCGAGTTGCTCACATCCCATTTTTCATAAGCAAAGATGTAACGTTATCCAAGAGGCCTGGGGAGATTTATGCCTCAGTTTTAGTACACGCACACAATAATTAAGTTTTCGCCCGCCAGGCCGCCGGGTCAATAACAGCCGGCTTCATTCTTTATGAAAATACCCACTTTCTGATCGGCTGCTTCAATCCTAACGCATCTGCCTAGCGCCGACGAATGCCTGAAAGGTGTTTGCTATTTTTAATTTGATTTTCAAGGGAAGAAAAAAGACGCTGGCACCGAAAAGTCCTCCGTGGAAGCAGTCAAGGCCTCGCCACAGTTGATTTCATTACTGCCTGGCTCCGTCGCGCCTGCGAAGAGCTGGATCCACCCGGCAAGCAATCTTCACAACGGGGCTTCGGAGATGTGCGAACCTTTGCGGGCGGTCGCGCAGCGGCGCGGGGCCTCCCCCAGGTGCAGGGACGGGGACGCGCGGGAGAAGTACCGCCGCGGACCTGGGGAGGCCCCCGATGCCGCGCCCCTCGGGGGCCGAGGAGGCTCGAAATCCTCCGCGCGTCGGTATGAACTCTCTCCTCAAAATGGAGGCTCAAAGCCTTAGAGAGCCGGCCTCGCTCGGACGGCTTGTGGGCCGGAGAGGGCGTGAAGCAGGACGTTAGGCAGAGGTCAAGGCCCCGACGCCCTAGGCCCGCGCCGGGCGGACTCCGGAGGGCCGGCCACCGCGCCGCGTCTCGCCCCGCCGCTGCAGGCTGACGTCACCGCCGCCCGCGCGGGCCTTCGCGGGTCTCTCCAGGCGTTATTTGATGAGGACAAGCCGAGTCAAACGAATGTTTTGTGCGGGTGCCCCTTCTCCGCCCCGCCCCTCCCTCCCCATGAGAATAATCGGGTATTTAATCTCTCCCGGTCTTAATTCTTGGCAGCGTGGAAGGTGGTTTGCAACGGGAAATAAAACTTGACAGGAGCATTTTCTCTAAAAGGGGTTCTGAAACGGGCTGAAAAGAAACCATGTTTTTCTCTACCAAATACTTCCGCTTTCTGAGCCCCGGCCTGACGGGTGGGGTGAGATCCGAGGGAGAGGAGAGCGAACCGGGCACGCACGGCCACGTTGCGGACCCGTGCGGCCGCATCCGGTGGCCCCGCGCAGTCCTGGGTCTCCGCCCGGGCCGGAAAGCAGATTCGGCCTCGCTTCATCCCGCGCCTCGGCCACGCTAGGCTCGGCTGTAGGCCGGGCGCCGCCCGCAGCCCGAGGCCAGGACCCGGCGCACGGGAAGTTGGCACAGACGGGGGCCCGGCACCCAGAGTCGTACCCTGGCCCGGGCTGAGGGCGGCTGGGGTTAAGTGAAAAAAGAGGGCGCGGTGGGGGGCGGGGTAGATCGCTGGGCTTAAGCTCTGAGGCTTTTGGCCCAGGGGAGTTAGGGACAACAGCTCGCAAAGGCGACGGTGACACCACTGCTGGGAGCTTTGTTCCGGCTGCGGGTCTGCGGACACTGCACAAAATGGAGGGGGGAATGGGGGTGAGCGGCATGCGTTGTCCCGGCTGCTATTGGGTGGGAGAGGTTGGAAAGAGCAGAACCCCCCTCCCGGCATCTCAGAGAGCGCCCTCCTCTCGTGCCGTAAAGGTCAAGTCCTCCGCGCCATGGCTGTCTCCATGGTCAGGGCCGGTCGCCGCGGGAAGGCGCAGGACACACAACTGGCCGGCTGCAAGCTGGTTCTGATACCCTGGGATCGTGGACTGGAGGCAGTTCTTTCTTGGTTACCAACTCCTTCGCCCCCAGCCGTATTGAAGAGGAGCTCCCGCAGCCAGGGGTGGCCCAGGCTATGTCCCCGTCGAGTCCTGGAAGAGCTGAGCCCGCGGAAGCTTAGCCGGGGTGAGAGGCAACGCCTTCAAGCTCAGGAGAGCGGACGCGCGGCTGGATCCGAGTCGTGAGCTCCGGTAGAAACAAGGGACCTGGCAGGGGCAGCCGGGCCAGCTGGACATGGAATCGAATAGGGAAGCAAGGAACCTGCTGGGAACTTCTGCTGAGGTCCCTGAGTCCAGGTCCGCTCCCTCAGTGCATGGCAGGCCTTTGGTGAGAACTTTGATGCTCTTCTTCTGCCTAAAATATGGGCCAAGAAGTGAGGTGCATTCTGCCAAAGGTAAAAATCCCTGACTCCCAGACCCCAAGACCCCCCTCACTGTGCTGTGGAGGGGTCGGGGCCGCTTACCTCTGCCCATATCCTGCTTGCAGCAGGTCACCGCATCCAGCCTAGTGGTCAATCGCTTAAACCTGCTCTGCCGCCGAGCTTATTGCTCCAGGTGAATCAAAGAGACCCTGCAAATTATCTCATTTTTTTTTTTTTAACAGAATGCAGGAAAGCTGAGCTTTATCCCTAGGGCTGCATGGGTGGAGTCTTGAGGGGACAGTAGGTAGAAAGATTGTCGGTGGACAGGTACCATCACAGAACTGCCTATCAGGGCACATAGGGGAGACTCCTAGGGCAGGGTTTGACTAGGCAGGGGCTCGCTCTTCTCCAGCCTGGAGTGTGAGCCATGGATCGAGGCTGAGTAGAACCAGAGGAGCCTGGGGAACTGCCCTAGGTGGCAGCTGAAGCTTGGGGTATGGGAGCTTCCTGTTAGCCACAACCGTGCGGACCAAGACCCCGAGGACCAGAAATGGCCTTCTGGTTGGGCTGCCGTCTTTTGTCCTGTTTCTTACGGATACACTTGGCTGGGGCAACCCAAGCCCCGTTTGGGCCGAAGTTGCGGGGAGAATGGAAGGCAGACACTGGGAACCAGGGCTTTGCCCTTCAACCCCCACCCCCATCTGTTCCCACTCAGTAGGGGAAAAAAATCTTTAATGAGTCCACAACGATAAAAATAAAAATAGTTCTTCTCAAAGGAAGTAACCCTCTTTCTCCCATCACTTTGGGACACACGAAACTAAATAATAACCAGATTGCTTGGGTGTCTGAGACCCTCTGCTAAACCCTACGCCCCAGCCCTCAGTGGCCAGTGGAAGGATGTGGACTTGTCAGATCTTTAGGGACCTTGGAGATTGAACCTGTGAGTCAGATAAGAACCAACCATAAGGTCAAGTTCAAGGCATTACCTGTTCCCCTGCTTTAGGGAAGGGAGGAGGAGCTTGTGGGTGGGACAGGTGCCTCTCCAAGCCAAGGAGATAAATTAACCCCTGCCTCCACCTAGTAGTGATAGAAGGGGGTCTCCTGATATTTCATTGAAGCCTCAGTGCCTCCTCTAGACGGTGCCTGGAAATGTGATTAGTTGGCCATGATCTGCCAATAGACCATTTCCTAAGAACAAATTCTAGGAGATCTCCTGAGCTTCCCAGACAACCCATCTCCCAGGCTTACCATGGAGGACAGATGTACCTCCAGTATATCTCCCACTTGGAAAGAGAAAGCCCCCAAATCGCGGCCTGGCCTCCAGCCCCGTGAAGGGCTTGATAGCCATTTCCACCCTGGGTCCTCCAGCTGGCTCTTGCACCTGTGTGCAGTTATGATCACAGGGGTTGAAATTGTCTTTTGTATAGCTTTCTAGAAACAGGTGTGGCATTTAGGGACAGAGGAAGGTAGGGGCTCAGACCAGCAAGAAAAAGCAAAAAATTTGGTGCCCTATGTGATCCACAGATAAACAACTGTTGATCTTTGGGAGTGAATTTTGGTTTGTCAGGTGGGCCTTACCCCTCCCATGCCGGCTGCCATCCAAGGTTGCCAGGCCTACAAAAGCAGGAGCTGAGTCCTAAGAAGAGAAGGAGGGAGTGTTGATCAGAGAGGGAGGGAGAGAAAAAGAACCTGGAATGGAGTATTCAGAAGAAGGAAGTGAGAGGTCCACTTCAGACCCCTGGTGGAGGCCTGAATTGGGGGAGAGTCAGGAACTTAACCAGCCTCCTTTCTCTGTGCTTTCCGAACTGAGTGCCCTCCAGTGGCACCTCAGCTCTTGCTCAGCTTAGG
>NW_006792921.1:2916865-2921256 GCF_000442215.2 Lipotes vexillifer | reverse complement strand
CGGAAGAGGCGGGAGGCCGCAGAAGGGGAGACTCAGCTGGAAAGAGGCAGGAGACCGGCAAGCAGGAGCTGCAGGGAGATGGAGACGGATGGCTAGGGAGGAAACAGAGTGAGCGGACAGCCTGATGTTGGCATTCACACTAAGGGTTATGCACTGAGCAGTCACAGGGCTGCAAGTGGCACGGGGACTTCAGGTTCTCAGATTCCAGGACAATGAGCCGCTGCCAGAGGCCAAGCCAGCCCCAAAGAGAGAAGAGGGCAGCCTAGCAGCATGGCCAGTTGGGGTTGGAAACCCCGGAGTGTGGAGGCACTCCCTGCCCCCCAGCTCTATCCTCCCTCAGAGTGAGCGGGTGTTAGGCTGCCTATCAAGTGATGGTCCTTTCTGCTCACATCCCTTGAATGACTCTGCTGGAAACGCCCCCAGCACGACAACACCGGTGCACACTAACCGTGCCAAGGCTACCCAGCCTGGGCACTGCCAGCAGGCACCCTCAGGCTGCTGCCCAGACCCCTCGGCTGCAAGAAGAATGGGAGGCGGCAGTGCTGGGCAGAGGCATCTGGACACACTTTATTCCCATATCCCGCCTGGGAAGGCGCGTGGAGTGCAGGGCTCCCGAATCCCCGCCACGGAGCACTCAGCCCGCCCGCCAAGGAGGGTCCGGGAGGTGTTTCAGAATCCCCCAACCCCCCACTTTTAGGGCCAAATCAAATGAAGTTTGGAAAGGCTTGGTCTGCTTTGCTGAGCAAATCGCCTCGTTAGCCGTTTCCGCCTGACAAGGCTGGCTCCGGCGCCAGCCTTCTCTTCTCCGGGTGGCCATCTCCAAATGCTGCGCGGGGAGCCACGGGTCGGCCCTGCGAGGGCTGCCTGGACCCTGAAGTTTGGAAAAACAAGAAGAGATTGAAATGGCTCCCTCCCTTCTCCGCAGACACACACGCACCGTCAAGCCGCCGCCACTTCCTGCCTTTGTTTTTCTTCCTCCAAAACATTTTTGGCCTCTTGCATTAGCTGCCATGGGGCTCCGGGTTGACGATAAAAGGAAATACACACTGAAGACTGTTTTCTGGAGATGGCCTCACACTGTGGAGCTCCTGAGAAAGAACAACTCATGGGAAACCAGTCTCCAGGGCCAACGTCACAGCCATGCCCATCTTGGACTCTTCAGAAAATGCAACTCGCACTTGGCCTTCCAGGGCAGCCTTAGCATCCCCCCACCTCCGTCGGGTGTTCTCTTGAGCCGGGTGGGCTCAGCTTGGCTGTTGGGCCTCCTGCAAAGCAGAAGAGTCAGTTAGGCTCAGAGCAAAGTCAAAACCAAGGACCCGAAGCTCTGCCTCCCTAAGATTTGGTCTGATCCTCATAGCTGCACCTACCTCCGAATAGCCCCCCCAAAAAACATTCACACCGCCAGTATATTCCAGGAAAGGGGGGCAGAAGCAGGCAAAGCTGGGAGGAGTGCGCAGCACTGGGGATCAGAGCATCCCCCTCCCGTCCCTGCCGGGGAACTAAAAGCATTCGCTGCTCCAGGCGGTTTCCTTTCTGGCATCAAGAGCCTTTATCCTCATCCATCTTCACAGCAACGCCCCCACTCACCCCCTTCCAGGCTGCAAGACCGTCCCGGCACCCCGCTTTGGTTCAGCCGAATTGCCCTTCCAGCCGCTCCTAGAGCGCCTTGCCCTGCCCCAGCCTTTCCTCGGGAATTCGCCTTTGTCTCCTGCAGACACCCATGGGATCCAGACTGACCAGCACCCTCTTGGCTTGGCTCTCGAGCACATGGGAGGCCCTCGTTCTACGGAACGGCACGTATCCCTATACCAGCCTTTCTGTGGTGACCCCCCTCTCCCTGGCACCAAGGGGAAAACCGATCTAATGGGGAGAGGGGCTGCGTGCAGCTAGGGTAGGTAGCCTGGCGTCCCCCGCTGGCGGGCCACTGCAGCCGGTCCGCCCAGGCACAAGCTGAAGCTGACTGCCAACACTGCTATAAAACCCCAGGTCTGTCTAGAACAGTTTTTGGTTCTCCTAGACGCCCCCGGGTTCAATTATAGTCTTAAAAGCCCTAATACAAGTGCAAGAATTTGTTTGCCTTCACCCAGGGGCAGGGCAAGGCCCGCAATGGTGGCGCCTTTGTTATGGCAAAGTCGCTGAAACCCCTCAAGCATTCCTTTCGTCCGAGGGTCGGGGTGGCGGGGACTGGGTGGGCTGCTGGGAGAGAGTTTGAGAGCCAAAATCAGCCAGGGAGTGGCTTAAATACTGCTGTTCGCGAACCTCTCCTTCTCCCTTTTATATTCAGTCTTCAAGAAAGAGATGCTGTGGAGAAATAAATATTTTGCCTTGTTGGTCGCCGCTGGAAATAGAAGTTTTTTCGCTGCAGGGCAATCCTGTAACTGTGATTCCCAGCTTTAGGAGGTCTCAAGCTGCCCTTCCCAATGACCTTCCTTCCCACCAGACCTTTTCACTCACACCGATACTGCCCTCTGCACAAGCCACAGTGCCCAAATATGTCAAGCTGGAGATGCACGAATGATTTCAAGTTCACCTCTCAGGGATTCAAGGGGCATGGAAGTTCTTGCAGCAAATCCTGAATAAAGCGTTCATTAAACCAATGTGTCGGAGTAGTTTGATTTGTGATACGCAACCCTGTAAAGGGGGGTGGGTTGGAGCCACATAAACATAAATGCTAATAAATTAGCGTACTCCACTACAGAGTAATTACTCGATATTATTGATATTTACAACGAGCATTCAAATGCAATGGTGGGCCATCATTTAGAGAAAATACATAATGAGAATATTTCTTTTGCAGTGCAATACACGATTAGATTTTGTTATTGTGTCAGTTACAGTTAGCTCAGCAATAAATAAATAAATCGATGTTGACACTTAAATACCAAAGATCTTAGAGGTTATACTCTAAATCTCCCCAAGATATATAAATACCTTCGGCTATTTCCTGGATGGGGAAAGGGAAAAGGTTATTCTTTTTCATTTTTCAACTTTCCTTCAGCAACATCCAGTTCCTTCCAAGAAGATAGGTGTGGGGAGGCCTCAGAGCTGGACCCCTCCCAGCGCCTGGCCCTGCCTGGCTGCTCTATGCCCGTCTCTTCTGCTTCTCCCAAACATTGTTCATTCAGTCCTGCAGGATAGCAAGCATTTTTCACCATCTCATTTTTTTTTCTTTCCTCTTCCCAAGAAAGCTAGACTCATACTAGCTGCTATGGCCTCTGTCTCTCTCTTTAGCTCAAACCTAGCCTTTTCAAAGCGTTCTTTTCACCCAAGGTGCTGGGAGGTTCAGAAAGACGTCTCTCTTCTTTGGCATTGTGTCCCTTCTGTGGGATGAGTAGCCGGAAAGGCGCCGAGCCTTCTGAGTTTCTGCCCTGCACATCCCTGGCTCTCAAGCTTTGCAGAGGAAAGGTGGCGTGTTACCCCTTTCTCAGCCACGGCTCCCTGGCCCTCGCCCCCTGCTCACTGCCCCCACACTCCCTACAGCTCTGGAGCTCAGCTGTGGGCTCCCGGAAGGTGCAGCATACCCAGGAGAAGTCTCCTTGGATGTCAGCGCCTCTAAAGCAGCCCAAGGCTCGCCTCAATTCCATGGTTCCCCGAGTCCTCAGCTCCAGAAGACCCGGCAGGGGGGCGGGCGGACCAGTGCGCAGCGGCGCAGCTCCCACGCCTCTGGCTCTGCGGTGTCACTCCGAACCCCGGCAGACAGCGAGGAGGAGCGGGTTTCTCCAAGGGCAGGGCGTGGGGTGAGGAGGCCGGCAGGGAGAATGAAAGGGAGGTGGATCCCGGGTGAGACGAAGGGCTTTCCGGGACCTGCGGATCCCTGACAAACCGCGGGGGAAGCCGCCCAGGTTGTTGGCGGTTTAGGGACGGAAGGCACTAAAGCGCTTCGGAAGTGACCATGAATGCGAGCGTGTAATCGAGTCACCGTGCAAATCGGGCGAGCCACGAGGCAGGCACATCCACGGCTGCAAACCCTGGCCCGAAGGGGGTCCGGCCAAAGTCGGAGGCAGAGGTGGTTCCCAAAGCAAGCCTGTGGGAGGGGGACAGCGAAGAAGGAGGTGCGAACGCGAGCCTCCAGGCGAATAGATTCCAAGACCACGCACGGGCCACGCAGCGACGAGCTCCCACCCGGCCACCCCCAGCCTGTGGCTTCCCTCACCCGGGGAGTGGTGGGTGGCAGGAGTTGAGCTCTCTCACCGCCCTCGGCGCACTCGAGGGCCAGGACCGTGCAGCTGAGCACAAGCAGTTGGCACGGGGTAGCACCCAGCCTCGCCGCGCGCCGGGAGGCACCCCCAGCCAACATGAGTTACACCGGCGATTACGTGCTTTCGGTGAGAACACCGAGTGACGATCTGTTGCTTCCCCTGAGGTGGCTACAAAGAAAGGAAGCTGGGGGC
>NW_006792921.1:2896449-2916465 GCF_000442215.2 Lipotes vexillifer | reverse complement strand
GGGGGGGGGGAAGGTCCGGACTAGCTAGCAGCTTGTCAATTTCAACATCGGGTCACGTGACCAGCACCTCCCTGCTAAGGATGGGGATAGATTTCCACGTCAGCTTACGTCTCCAAATTTCTACTTCACGGATCCGCTTCAAAGAGGCAGCTGCAGTGGAGAATCATGTTAAGCTCGGCTACTGCGGAAAGCCCAAGGTAGCCCAATGATGGATTTTGATGAGCGTGGTCCCTGCTCCTCTAACATGTATTTGCCAAGTTGTACTTACTACGTCTCGGGTCCAGATTTCTCCAGCCTCCCTTCTTTTCTGCCCCAGACCCCGTCTTCGCGCCCAATGACATACTCCTACTCTTCCAACCTGCCCCAGGTCCAACCCGTGCGCGAAGTGACCTTCAGAGAATACGCCATTGAGCCCGCCACTAAATGGCACCCCCGCGGCAATCTGGCCCACTGCTACTCCGCGGAGGAGCTCGTGCACAGAGACTGCCTGCAGGCGCCCAGCGCGGCCGGCGTGCCTGGCGACGTGCTGGCCAAGAGCTCGGCCAACGTCTACCACCACCCCACCCCCGCCGTCTCGTCCAATTTCTATAGCACCGTGGGCCGAAACGGCGTCCTGCCACAGGCTTTCGACCAGTTTTTCGAGACGGCCTACGGCACCCCGGAAAACCTCGCCTCCTCCGACTACCCTGGGGACAAGAGCGCCGAGAAGGGGCCCCCGGCAGCCGCGGCGACCTCCGCGGCGGCGGCGGCGGCGGCGGCAGCGGCCACGGGCACGCCGGCAACTTCAAGTTCGGACAGCGGCGCCGGCGGCTGCCGGGAGGCGGCGGCGGCGGCGGCGGAGGAAAAGGAGCGGCGGCGGCGCCCCGAGAGCAGCAGCAGCCCCGAGTCGTCTTCCGGCCACACTGAGGACAAGGCCGGCGGCTCCAGTACGTATAAAGGCAGCGCCCTGCGCTTTATGAAAGGGGAGTTGGAAATCTAGCGCAGCACCGCTGTTAAATTTTTATATGCTGTTTTATAAGCATATAAGGTTTATGAAGGGCCTTTAGGTTCCCCCAACAAAACTTTGTTATAAAAGGCGGGATCACGTGGCGAGTGCTGAAATTGGCCGTGAAATACCCACCGGCCGAGGCATGCCTGCCAAAACAAAAAACAAAAAACAAACAAACAAACAAAAAAACCCACACAACTGCCTTTCTCCCTTTTGTTCCCTTCTCAGCTCCCAAGCCCAGCAGCTCGACCCCTCTCGGGACCAGGTCGGGGCTGGGGAGCCGGAGGTGGGCGCCTGTAAATTCCCCTTGCAAGGGCTCCGGAGCCTTTGATAGCGAGGTAATCCGGAGATTTTTATAAAAGCCATGTGTTGCGCCGGGATTCCAGTCCCGGCCGGGATTCAAAGACATCGCTGTTTAACGATGGCACTAGGAACGTGTTTAACAGATAAAATAGCCCGCTTAGCTCGAGTAATACATTAAAAGAAACAAACTAACCCAAAGTTGGCCTTTTTGTCCAAAGGAAGCCATTTTCCAGTGGCGCGGTGGCAATTACGTGCTGCCTTCTGTCCGACTGCATGTTACAGTTGTTATTCAATCTGTCAAAAGCGGGTTTTTTTCTTTACTTCTGGTGGAGTTTTATTGAAAGGGGAGCAAGTCGAGCCTGCCCGCAGCTCTGGGAAACCCCTCGTTCCTCCACCCTATCGGAATAGCACCCCTGCTCTGCCGGGGGGACCAGGATGGCTGTGTGGCCTTGGTGTTCAGGAAAGACCCAGGGTAGGGGGCTTCCGCTGCCACCTCCCCACCTCGCGGAAGCCAGGAGGCTGGCCGGGGAGGCAGGAGCTGATGGCCAGGACTCAGGCTGACGAAGACCCGGGAGCTGCCCCATATGTTCACGAGGGCCGAGTCCCGCCGCAGCCGGGAAAGACTGGGGCTGGGGCCGCCTTTCCTGCCTCGGGAACCGGCCGCCCAGGTGCTGGAAGGTGAAATGTCCGCGGGCGGGCGGCTGTTTGTTTAGTCTGGCCGGGCTGTAGGCAGCCGGCGACCCCCGCTCGCCGCTTTGAAAGCGGTTTCAGCGGCGCAAACTCGCCTGTTGCAGTGAGGAGCCCTCCTTTCTGCTCTGGGGCAGAGTAAGCAGCTTCCCTGGGGGCCTATCTAGGGAGCTGGCTTTTATCTGGAGCTGAGCCTCCGCCGGCAGCCTCTCAGCAGCCGGCAGTAGGAGCCTGAAGGCGGGAACCTGGGGGGCACCTCGATGGGGCTTGGACAGGGCCTCCAGTCCCTGCGGCCAGCCCTTTTCCTCCACTTGCGGCTCTGGGATGGATTGCAGCCGTCACACCTGGCTCTCTCCCTGCCTCTTTCTCCCTTCACAGGTGGCCAACGAGCCCGGAAAAAGCGCTGCCCCTACACCAAGTACCAGATCCGGGAGCTGGAGCGGGAGTTCTTCTTCAGTGTGTACATCAACAAAGAGAAGCGCCTGCAGCTGTCTCGAATGCTCAACCTCACTGACCGTCAAGTCAAAATCTGGTTTCAGAACAGGAGAATGAAGGAAAAAAAGATTAACAGAGACCGTTTACAGTACTACTCGGCCAATCCGCTTCTCTAAGGCTCCAGCCAACTGGAACTGGGTGGGGGGCTTCATACACATGAGATTATATGCAGATTTTGACCTTCACAAGGTCAAGGCACACGGTGACTTTTGAAGAAATGCGATGTGCAAGAGAGGGGAGGCTACGCGGAGACAGCCTGGAAGGAGGCCACTCGGGACGCTCCCGGGCATCGGTGGTGAAGATTTCTAACAATCATTGGATTTGGAGAGTTGTGCATCAACGAGAATGAATGGTTTGGGGCCCCTGGTGGTTCACTCTTGGAGACTGCAGAGCTTCGGGTTGGGTGTGGTCTCCATCAGGGACTGGGCCCCCTCCAGGCCCCCTGGAGAATGACCCCGACCAGGGACCCTCCACATGGAGCCTGTCCACTTCCAGGACCCCTGCATCAAGATCTCCAAACCCAATTCAGTTTGGGAACAGGAGCAGAAGGAAGGGGGAGGATTCCTAGACGTCCGGATTGGGGCTCCTTTCCAAAGCCAATGTGAAAGATGACTGGACTAAGAGGACGCTGTGAGGTGGGAGAGGGCTGCTGATCCTTGAGGGAAAAATAATCTACTATTCCAGGTGGCATTAGGGGCTCTCCACCCCCTCCTAGCCACTCACCACACTGTCCCAGGCATGAGCTTCCAGCAGTCGACTTCTGCAGCTCACCTAGTTTTTCCTACCGATTAGGGTGTTCGTCCTGGCCTGCCACTCTGGCCTAAAGCCTAGTGACAGAGCAGACCATTCCCTTAGGTGGAAGACATCAAAAAGCCGAGAGGCTGCACCCAGGCTGCTGGCCCCCAGATCCCTGCAGGAAATGCCTGTGGAGTGCGGCAGCTTGGCAAAGTCTACAGCACACTTAAATCAAGCTTGGATTTGCTCAGTGGAGCGGCGGAGCAGCAGAGCAGCAGGCCTGGCCAGTGGTCCCCAGCTATGAGGGGCTTGAGCCCCCCAAGCACCCAGTTCCCACGCCACGCTCTGCCCTTCGTCACCCCAGAACTGAGCTTGGAAGCTTCCAGCGACCTTCCAAGAGCTCGAGAGTGATTTGGAATTATTTTAAAAGATAAATATTATATTATATATATATGTATTTCCCTGAAGGAACCAAAGCAAGTTTTAAAAGATGCAATGTAGAGGGGAAGAAAAGATGAAGAAAATATTTAAAGGCTCTATCTGTTTACAGTGTTCCACGGTTAAACTCACTCACTGCTAAAAATATTTGAATGTACGCTTCATACAGGGATGGTGTTCAAAAGACTTGTAAATAAAGGAACTATAACCTATTTTGTTTGAGAATATATATATATATATTTTTTTTTTTCATTAGTTGATTGCCTTTGGGGTATTGGAGGGGATGGAAAGTGTGTCGGGAATGGTCTTTTTAATTTCTTGCATATTTGAAAAGTGTTAGGGAGATGCTCTGAGGTTGTTCGGCCCTCCAGGGTCTGGGGACCTCAGCTGAGAAAGGCAGGCACCCTTCCATTAAATCTCCTCTGCCCCCCTGTGTTAAGAAGCATCTGGTGGCTCTGTTTGTAACAGGAGTATTGGCCTGTCCTCCATTCTCACCCACTGCATAAGTCGCAGCATGTATACAGGTGACAGGGCACAAGGAAAATAAAGACTGTGGAAACTTGAGTATCGGGTCCTGGTGTGACATTCCTCTCCCCGCTTGCCTTTTATTGCCAAATGTCTGCCCCCCTCAACACCAACACCACTCCCCCTTAGGAAAGGGGCAAGTTACTAGGCCCCTGAGCGGGTGGGGAGGTGACTCAGGATTTAATTCCATTAGAAGCCAAACTTAGGAAGCCAAGGTGAATGGCCAGGTCCTTGGCTTCCCTCACATGGGGAAGTGGGGTCCCAGGAATGGGGTATCTCAGGGCCTGGAATACGGGGCTTCATTCTCTTAAACTGACCCCAGCCCTGGGAGAAAGCCCTGGGGCTTGAGGTGGCCAGTGGGTCTGATCCCAGGCTGGACTCACTTACCTCAAGACTAGGAGGCCTAAAGTGGAAACACTCTAGGGTGCCCTGGGGAGCCCTGCAGCAAGAGGGAGACTGGTCTGGGTACAAAGACAGAGCAGAGTCTTAGGAGTCTCTAAGAGCACTTTCTTTTCTCCCCAGCTCCCGGTTGAGGCTGCCTTTTCCCTTTGGGGAAAGAAAGATACTGGTTTCCTCTTTGTTTCCTGCCTTTGAACTTCTGCCTTAAATTTGGACATCACCCATAACCTTGAGGAGCCGGGCGAAAGGCCAGAGCCTTTTGTTGCCCACTGCCCCCCCATCCCCACTCTCTGCCTAGCCACTCAGGCAGGATCAGAGCAGCAGAGAGGATGGAATTTGGAGAGAGGCCCCAGACCCCATAGCCCCGCTCTGTGTATTTGTTTGTGTGTTTGTCTAACTTACGCGACTGGGGAAATCAAACTCAAAGGGGAATGGGACGGACCCCGGAGATGAATGCCTAGGTTGATAGACACACAGAGGTGAACAAGGACTCTCCTGGGGGCAGGGAAGGAGTGGGCAGGGAAGCCTCAGATTTAAGGAGACTTACTTTGGGACGGTTAAAGATTAACCAAGTCTCACAAGTTGCTACAGAGAGTCTAGCCAGGAGGACTGTTCGAGGGCGGGCGGCGAGCGGGCGCGGGTTTGATTTCTGAGCCCTATAAAAGCCCATCCTACGATGGCTGTGACAATGTGGTCGTAAACCCGTCCGGGGCCGGCCAATTTGCATATTTGGAATGCGCCGCTATAAACCCGGCTGGGATTTTGCAGCAATTTCTTACATGTAAAAATGAGATCTCTTTAGCAGCGGGCTGGGCACACTCTCCCTCTGTCTCTGCCTTGAGTCTGCTCTCTTTCCCGGCTCCGGGCTGGAGTTCGGGCCCGGCCTAGGCGCTCAGCCGCCACGAGATGGCGCACTTCCGATCAATGTCAAAGCCGCCGGGGAGCCGGGAACCCCAGCGCATTTCTTGGCCTTTGTTCGCTTCTGATACTAAGAGCGGCACGTTACATTATTTCACTTGTCCCGCTTCTCCTTCGTATCAAAAAAAGGGTGGCTCACCGTCAAGAAGCCGTTGGTGCTGTAATTTAAAGCAACGCGCCTTCGCTAGGCCTCGCAGGCGTCGCGACGCGGAGAAGCCAGCTTTCCCTTGGCAGTGGTTTCGGAAATGTGTCAAGGTAAGAGGCCACAAGTTTAGCAATTTCAATCTGGCTGGGGCGGGAGTGGGGCCGGTGTCTGAGCAGGCCTGGGAAAGTGGCTGGGTTTGTGAGCTGGGGGGTGACGCTATAGGCGCTCAGCCCACTCAACCCCCCTTCTCTCGTCACCCCCTAAGGTGGGAAAGCAGGGGGAGGCCTCAGTGGAAAAGCTGACGATTTTAACTCTATGCGCAAGCATTTCACCTAAGGCGATCTTTAGATTTTGTAGAAATATTCAGAATGGGATGAGCCTGGGGTGGGAAGCATCCAAGCAAAAGGGTCCCGGCTGTGCTGGGATATGGGATTGTGGTGGTTAAAAAAAAAAAAAAAAAAAAAAAAAAAAAAAGGGTGGGGGGAGATGGCGGGACTGGGTAAAACTGAAAGTTTCTACTCGAAACAATGATGTGGTCAGCGACCGTAGCCGCTGGGGCAGGCTTATTCCCTGGGGCAGAAGTCAGGGAGGTAGCTGGTTTCCTACTATGTGTGAGCTCTAGGTTTGCCTAGCAGATTGGGGGTAACATTTGTTCCCAAAAAGGCCAATTCAGAAAACTAGCATTATATTTTTGAGGCTGCCAGGGAAGTCTGTGTTGCTTATTTGGAATGTACCGCTATAAACCTGGCTGGAGTTTTGCAGCAATTTCTTAGATGCAAAAATGAGATCTTTTGCACATTTTGCAAATGCGCAAAAAATGTATTGGTAAATACCTATACATTTTCAAAGGCTGGCACCGAGGATAAACTCTGATCAAACAATTTCTCCATCAGAGTTGTCATAAAACAAGTTTAAAAGAATCATATACTTACATTTCAGAGGCCAGATTCAAATTTCCTTTTTTCCTTGTTTTAAATTTTTTATTCCAGTATGTTTTCATTCGTTTCTTGAAATGGTTATTTTCTTTTCACAAATATACTGTGCATGGGTGAGTGGCGGGGGGGAAGTCTCAGAGAAAGTAGGTGCCGCCTGTGTGTGCATGTATAATTTTGCCGATCACAGTCACTAGTCTTTGTTGATCATGGTCTCCCAAACTCTGCCAGAATAAAGCAAGGAGTGGGCGCCCACACGGTGCTCTCTGCAGCCTGAGCCTTCCCTAAAATCCCAAAGCTGCCTCTAGTTTCAAGGCCAGAGGCAATTTATGATGGACGAAACTAAGGATATTGCAATTGAGGGGTGTATGTGAGGGGCGAATGAAAAGGCCCCAACACTCCCCGCATCAGGAGAGAAGGGCCAGTTCAGTGGTTGGATATAGAAAAAAATTTAGGGACACATTGCACCTGATTGATTCTAAGCAGACACATCAAATACTGCATCCCTGAAAAGGCCGACATTCTTAAAGATGAACAGGAGAAGTTTACTGCTCACCCCCGAAAATTTTAAATATGCAGTAAATGCGTGAATCAAAAAGTCCAGAATTTTTGTTAAAGCTGGATTTGTGGAAGTAACATTTATTTTTCCTCTCTGGGGCTGCACCTCAACTCCACAGCTGATCAGATAATTCTGAGCCCAGAAAGCATCGAGAGTGACCTCCAGATACAAATTGTTTACGGGCTATCTCAATCTCAGTACCTGGTATTTTTTATAAGAATATTTTTTGGTAATAACAGTTTATTATTTCTCGTGGTTTGCAAGGGCCTACTCAGGAGAAGCAATCCGCTATCTGGTGAACTGCATGGTAATCCTTGCCAAAGGGCTTATTTCACCAGCCTGGCATTTACTTCGGCTCCATAGCTGAAGGGGCATGTTATTAACCAGGTAGAAATGAGCAATATTTACTCCTAAATAAAATGTGGGCCCTGGCAGCTGCACAGGCCTGGTTGGAGCAAGTAGACACCAGAGAGTTTTAGGTCAAAGGCATCCTGACCAACAAGAGAGAAATTCGGCATCTGGGAAAGAGGGTGAAAGAGAAAAAAAGAAGGTAAATGGGTGAGAGGGAGAGAGAGTGTCCAGAAGCCAACCCATGCTGCAATTGAATTGTTTTTCTTAATCTCTTGGGGTTGGGGAACCCCCGGAAAGCTGAGATGATCGATAAATGGAATATTTTATTGAGGAAGCTAACACCTCGGTGTTACAGTCTGGGGAATGTGGAGGCTTGGGGGCTGTCGGGGATGCTGGGAGCTCTGAGACAGACTGAGAAGGCAGCAGGCGTTTTACTTGAGCTTCTGCTGTGTGGATATCTTCTTGTTCGAACCAGCCAGCCGGGCAGGCCAGTCTGCTTCCCAGGCGCATCTGCGGGCTCTCCACACACTCTCCGCTCAGCGGTGGAGGTGGAGTGGCAGTCTGGACCAGAGAGGGGAATCCCACACAGGCTTACATATTCTTTTTTTTTTTTTCCAAGCAAGAAACAGCACAAACTCAACATCCCATTTGTTTTATTAGAAGGGGGGAAAAGACACTGGAGAGAAATGTCCAGCTTTCCCCAAAGGTCCATGAAGACCCAAGTGCCAATGCCATGGTGTGTGAGCCCTCAGCGGGCCTTCCGCCTCCTCTACTCCACTGCTGAGGTGGCCTTCTCATAGCAGATGCGGTACCAAACTATTTGTAACCTTGGTTGGAGCGTGCATGCTCTTGGATCCCATTCAGCCTAGAAGCCCATTTGGCCACCCTACAAAGCTCTAACTAGATTGGGCCTGAGCTGCCTACAGCCGGGTACCCAGCTTGTCTTACTAGTCAAACTGGCAGGGCTGCTGATTTCCCGGAGAGTCCTGGAACATTCTGGAGACCCCAAGGAGAAGGCTTTGAGGGGTCTGTGAACTCCCTGAAAATAACGGGTCAAATTGTGGGAATGCACAGATGTGCATTTTTCACAGGATAAGAGTCAGAACGTGGCCTTTGATTTACCAAAGGGGGCTTTAACTTCCAAAAAGGTTAAGAACAGGTTTAGATCCTTTAGAGCGTTGTCTTTCACTTAATTTTTTTAGCCTCCACCATCTCAAGCATTCTCTGCTGTGGCCACTGGTCCTTCCTAACCTGTGGGCTGGGAAGTCGCTTTCTGCATTTTGTCTGAAAAGGCACCAAGCCCTGGCTCGCTGGCCTGCTGGAGCTCATTCTCCTCAAGGGACCCTCTCTTGTACTTGGAACCTACTTCCCACTGGGCAGAGATTTCCTGAGAGGTATGGACAGTGCTGAGGGGCAAAACCCCCTTCTCAGGCAGTTCTCAGCTTTGTGGCATTTCCCAGTAGCACTGCTGACCACAAGAGTTCCAGTCAGTTTCACTCTCCTTACAAGGTGGGTAAGGACCAAGCCCATCTGGGGAAGGATCCTGGGCTGCGTGGTCTGAAGCTTTTGGTACTCAAGTTCCTTGACCTCGTGGGCCTAGCCCGATTAAAATTTGCCTTGGCCTTGGGCGTTTGAGCGATATGGAGAGTGAAGGACAGATCCTGATCTCTCACCACAGACCCCTCACTTGATTCGGCTGCGTCGCTACTGCAGCCTCAAGACCCTGTCGGATTGGAGAGAGCTGACTTTCATGCTCTCTCCCCTTTTCTCCCTCGCTTTTCTCTCCCTCTGTCCTTCTTTCCTTCTGCTCCTCTCTTTCTCTCTCTATCCCTCTCTCCTCCACCCCAGACTTCCAGTCCGCAGAGCTGGTCACCACGGGGCGCAGAGGTGTAAGTGGCTGGAGCGCAGCGCAAGCGGTGGCACGGCCTCCGGGTGCTGCGCGCCGAGCAGCCGCTGCCGGCAGAGACCACAACTGCTTACTTGCATCTCAGAAGCCAGCACCCGGGCTCTGTCGGCAGCTCTCCCATACGCTTTCTCTGGGTCCTCTCAGGCTCGGCTTCCTCCTCCGACTGAGTTCATATTGGGAGGAACAAGGCCAAGTGTCTGGCAAATCACCCGGAAGGCAAGGGTCTTTCCCCGCCGCCTCCCACAGCGGGATCCCGGCGTTCAGCAGCTCCAGTCAAGCCCTCTGCAGGGACCGGAGCTGGCGGAGTGGGCAGGCCTGGGGCATCCTGGAGAGCTCTAAGCCCGTAAGCCAGGGACAAGGCAGCGACCTCCTGGGCTCCCTGGATCCGGCCGGAAAAGGTCGCATTTCCTGAGACATGTATGAGGCCCACACTTGGGGGCTAGCGCCCTGGGCCTGCCGTTTCCAGTTGACTAAGAGCGCGGTCCCTACGGCCAGGGAAGAAGGAGGCCCCGGTGTCTGTTGAGCAAAGGGCCTGGCCTCCGAACGCGCCTATAACTGGGCCACGAGCCCAGCCAGGCCTCACAGAGAACGGATTTCCTCACCGCGGGCCTCGTTAAAATGCGCACACTGCGGGAGTGAGGGATGCCCCAGCCTTGGGTTTGGAGGGGAGGGAGGAAGAGGGGAGGGGACCGAGAGGCAGGAGTGTGGTGACACTCGTTCTTGTCGTAGCCTCCGGCAGCGTGCGAATGCCAAGGCTAAAGGGAGAGTTCCAGGAGAATTGTGTTGCAAAGGTGTCCGTTTGCCACCCCCCTCCAAGTTTCCCCCTCCAGGTCTTCGCCTCCTGGTAAGCCAAAAACCCTGAAGATCAATGTTTTCTTTCACTTCCCCCAAAGGCATATGAGCTTGGAGGCTGCCAGGGCCATGTGGCTGCGGGGTGGCTGGACCTCGCTCTGGCCTTGGAGTAAAAGGGTGGGGAAGTCTCTCAGCCAAAGTGGTCAGTCGCCTCGACCCCCGACTCGTGGTAGCCCGCGAAGGTTCACCGACAGGAGCTGCAGAGACGGCAAGCCAGGTGAGCACGCCATAGGTAAACTTCCTAACTGGATCAACCCACGGGCAGAGGAGGAGCGGAGCGCGTAAGGGGTTGAGAGGCCAGGGCGTTGCATTTTGGGGAGAGTTCTGTGAGGGATGCAGGAAAGAAGCGGCAACTGCCGGCTTCCAGTCTGCTCTGGATTTCGGACACTGTGAGGATCCTGGTGACCTTAGGAATAGGTCCACCACCTTGGGGAGACAGCACCAGGTCCAGGGCTGAATGGGAAGAGCTTGAGGCCCTGACGGCCCCCCTTAGTGTCTAGAGTGCACCGAGGTCTGGTGGCTGATTCCGAAATTAAAATGGGGAGCACCCAAGGCGGGCCGGGGTGCGCACCGTAAACACCCCACTTGTTAACTGCGCGGGGCCCAGGGGCCCTTCAGACAGGCCCCAAAGGAGGGCGCGCGTCTGGGCATGGGCGGAGCGAGCCCAGGGGCCAGGGCCCCGACCAGCCACGTTGGGGTTGCCCCCGCAGCTCCTGGCTTTTGGGCTGAGGTATTGGGTGTGCGTCTCGGGGCCCATCAATACAGATTACATATTTATATCAATCGCGGGCTCGGAGGGCGCCCTCGGAGAGCGGCCCCGCGCCTACGAAACCAAACTGGGAGTGGTCGCGCGGAAACTCTGGCTCAGGATTGGCTGCGGGCGCTCGCCGCGGTGCGGGGGGATTGCTAATCGTATTCAGCATGTTTTGCACAAGAAATGTCAGCCAGAAAGGGCTATCTGCTTCCTTCGCCAAATTATCCCACAACAATGTCATGCTCGGAGAGCCCCGCCGCGAACTCTTTTTTGGTCGACTCGCTCATCAGCTCCGGCAGAAGCGAGGCTGGCGGTGGTGGCAGCGGCGCGGGGGGCGGCGGCGGCGGCTACTATGCCCACGGCGGGGTCTACCTGCCGTCGGCCGCCGACCTGCCCTACGGGCTGCAGAGCTGCGGGCTCTTCCCGGCTCTGGGAGGCAAGCGCAATGAGGCGGCGTCGCCGGGCGGCGGTGGTGGCAGCGGGGGCCTGGGTCCCGGGGCTCACGGCTACGCGCCCGCGCCTATAGATCTGTGGCTGGAAGCGCCCCGGTCATGCCGGATGGAGCCGCCCGAAGGGCCGCCGCCACCGCAGCCCCAGCAGCAGCAGCCGCCCCCGCGCTCGTCCGCCGCTGCCGAGATGGGCCCCTTCCCGCGGGGCCCGCCGCCTGACGGCTGCGCCCTGGGCACCTCCAGCGGGGTGCCAGTGCCTGGCTACTTCCGCCTCTCTCAGGCCTATGGCACCGCCAAGGGCTACGGCAGCGGCGGCGGCGCGCAGCAGCTCGGCGCCGGCCCGTTCCCTGCTCAGCCCCCGGGGCGCGGCTTCGACCCGCCACCCGCGCTCGCCTCCGGTTCTGCGGATGCAGCCCGGAAGGAGCGAGCCCTCGATTCGCCGCCGCCCCCCACGCTGGCCTGCGGTGGCGGCGGCGGGGGCTCGCAGGGCGACGAGGAGGCGCACGCGTCGTCTTCGGCTGCGGAGGAGCTCTCCCCCGCCCCTTCCGAGAGCAGCAAAGCCTCGCCCGAGAAGGACTCCCTGGGTAAGCAGGGCGCGCTGAAGGGCCGCAGTCAGGCGGGCAGGCAGACAGGCAGACCCAGAGAAGGGAAGGAGCAGAGAGCCAGGAGTCCGCACGGCAGCCTGTCGGCCTTGGCCCGAACTGCAGGCAGGCTGACCTTGTGAACTTGCTTTTTAATATTTGGGCGTGGGGACGCAGTAAAAATTCATGTCAGGCTTAGCGCCCCACACCAAGACGTCCTCCGGCTGGGGGCGAGGACACCGGCAAGCAAGCAACTCCCCTCTTGTGCGTGCCCTTCTCCGAGCCCCGGAGCACCCTAAGCGGTGGTCTGGGCCCAGCCTGCCAGGCGCGGCCCACACAGGGGGGAGGAGGAGGGAGGGAAAGTGTCTCGCCCGTAGATAGCGCGGATGTTTGTAAGGCATCCAAAATAAGCAGCCGCCAGCACCAATAAATAAGCCCATTAACCGTCGAAGTTCGAGTTTACGATCCCCCTTGCTTTTTTCAAAGTTGCTGGAGGGATGGCAATCCTCGTTGCGGGGAGAAGAAAAGGCATATGCAGCCCGGATGCCTGGGCCCTGATCTGAGAGTCAGAAAGGGGCCATTTCGCTTCCCCTGGAACTAGAAATCGCCCAGATTGCACGTCCCTGGCTCCTGGAGAGACGTGAGGCAGGGCCCTTGACCCCAATCAGTTTTTCGTGCCTCCCCATGTCCCATCTATGTCCTTCTTCCTCTCCCCATCAGGCCTTGGGCAACCAGGGAACTGGAGTGAGACACAGCCACGTGGCCCGCCCCCCTTCCAAGTAACCACTCTGCGCCCCCAGCCTGGGGGCTGCAGGAAATGCTAGTCTGCCTCCGGGCGAGAAGCACAGAAAGGCGTTAAGTTCAAGATATACAGCCTGCCCTCCCAGGCCGTTCCTTCTGCAGGCACCTGGCAGTTTTGTGTTAAAACAGGTGTTTGGAAAAAAAGCGGAGGAAAATGTAAATTGGGAGAGTAGGTGTAGATTGGAGGCCCACTCGATTTTGCACATGACTTTTGGAGGAACTGCTCTCCCTGGGCAAGCTAAAGGGGGGCATAACTCTCTCCGTGTGACTCAGGGCCTCCCTCTTACGGTAGGCACGATCCAAATTCACCCCTGTGTGCAGCCCGTGTGGCCTCGATTTAACCTTCCCCTCTTTATTCTCTTAAATGCCAGGCAATTCCAAAGGCGAAAACGCAGCCAACTGGCTCACTGCAAAGAGCGGCCGGAAGAAACGCTGCCCCTACACCAAGCACCAGACGCTGGAGCTGGAAAAGGAGTTTCTGTTCAACATGTACCTTACTCGAGAGCGGCGCCTAGAGATCAGCCGCAGCGTCCACCTCACGGACAGACAAGTTAAAATCTGGTTTCAGAACCGCAGGATGAAACTGAAGAAAATGAACCGAGAAAACCGGATCCGGGAGCTCACAGCCAACTTTAATTTTTCCTGATGAAGCTCCAGGCAGTGCGGTTCTTTTCACTTCCAGAGGGCCGTTCTGCTCCCTCTGTCTTCAGCTCTGCCCAGGAACTCGCACCTGTGCTGGAGCCCCATTCCTCCCTCCCACACTCACCATCTCGCTGGCTGTTACATCTGTGCAGGGCTGGTTTGTTCTGACTTTTTGTTTCTTTTTCTGTTTGCTTGGTGCTGGTTTATTTGTTGTTTTCTGGGGGGAAAAGCCATATAGCGCTAAAATTCTATATAGAGAGATATTGTCCTAAATGTAAAGCGGTGACAGGGATGGTTTGCTGTCTCGGGGTCCCACTGCTTGAAATGGCCTCTGTCCTCCTGGTCGAGCTGGTTTCCTGCAGGGCCGGCAAACCTAGCCAGAAGGCGGAGGTCGCATTGTAGGCAGCTGAGGTGTCTGGCCTGAGGTCAATGGTGCAAGGAGCCGCCACCGGGCTTGCCTGCCTGGAGTGCTGGGCTGTGTTTAATCAGGGGATACAGGCCCCTGGGTTTCTTTTTTCTTTCTTCCTTTCTTCCTTGGCAAAGAGAAGGGCTTGCAGGCATGGACACGCAGTTTGGCAAAAGGGCTTGACTTCGGCTGATGGGCAAAACTG
Source organism: Lipotes vexillifer (assembly GCF_000442215.2). Lineage (NCBI taxonomy): Eukaryota > Metazoa > Chordata > Mammalia > Artiodactyla > Lipotidae > Lipotes > Lipotes vexillifer. The sequence continues at coordinate 2,902,394 of NW_006792921.1, read as the reverse complement.
AGAAAGTCAGAAAGATTAATTTTTCCTTCCTCTGTAAGATATCCCAGCTTTAAAAGAAGAAAAGGATGACCAGGAGAAGGAAACTTCTCTTCCAGTTTGTGTAAAGGTCTCGCATTGTGGGACTAAATTACTTCACTCACTCTGAATTTCCATGCCCTTCTGGCTGTAGATAAATAATCATATGTTGTTTTGTTTATACCTGCAGATTTAGTGGATTTTTTTCATTAAATAATTGTTACCACTGGTAACACAACAAGCACACCATAATTCTCCCTATCTTGTGGAGGTTTTTTCCCTCGTTTTTCCCTTTTTTCTTTTCTTTTCTTTTCTTTTTCTATCCAAAATTCATGGAAGCCAAGGAGGGCTGGGGCAAGCGGAATAGACTAGAGAAGGGAAACACTGTTGGGTTTCCTTTATACTGTGAAGTTACATGCATAAAAGGGTCAAACCTGTAGGTGCAGAAAAAGAAAAAAACTATAAAATACAAATCTGTATAAATGTCTATTATTATGAAAAATTGCCAATCTTGTTTTATGCAAATGCATTCTATCGTTATTATAAATGTTAGTTCTAGCTCTATTTACTTCTAATCTTAAATCAGAATAAATTAATATTGTAATGCTGCTGTGCGTGGAAAAAGACGATGTTTATGTTCTTATAGAATAAAAGCTGTGGAATGAAGCTTTTTAATTTTACCTTTTTTTTTTTTTGACTTCTTATCTTCACCTTCCACTTTATCCCATCCACCACTTTTACAACAGGAGGACTAGCCCGCGCCCCCTGCAATTACTTTAGGCATCTATTTAAATATTACCTAGACGGTCGTAATTTGTCTGGGCCCTATAGCCCTGGTGCCGTAAGGTTTGTCGGCTTTTGTTCAGTTTTATGACTTGCTAGTATATCTGGATTGTGGCTGTCTTGGACCAGTGGTTTCAGTTGAGAGGGGAGCTGCATAGACAGAGGAAGCCAAACAGGATTTCTTTCGGGAGACCCCCGGGAGGTTCGCAGAGGCTGCTTATTTCGTGGGTCTCCGGGTGCTAAATGACCCCCAGCCTAGAACTCCGGGGAGCAGGCTGGGCCCACAGCGCGTCACTAGCGTCCGCAGCAGCGGTTAGGTAGACCGCGGCGGGGCTGCATGGGTCCTCCCTCCCCCAGCAGGCCTCCTCGACCTGGTCGCCCTCGGCGGGGCCACGCGTTTCCTGCTCGCGGGAGATGGGGGGGGGCGACAGCAGGGGGGAGGGGGCGTCCCGGCTGGCTGGCTGGCTGGCTGGCTTCCATGGAGCGCATCTGCGAAGCTGTGGGCAGAGGCGGGCTGAGGGGAGAGAGGGGGCGAGCGAGTGGCAGGGAGCGAGCGCGGAAGGCCGAGGCCAGACAGGGAGCCGGACTCCTTGCTGTCCCTTGCGCTTTCGAATCGCCCAGGGCTGCCGCCGCTCGGCGCCGCGCTGGGTCACTGAGCTGCAAGATTTGGGAAACCAGCCCGCACACTGCTCGTTCCCTCCTCTCTTCTCGCTTTCTCCCCTCCTTCCATTTTCCTCTCTCTCCTTTACCTCCCTTCCCTTCTTCTCCCAGGTTTACCTTACCGGGGCCGGTGGCTTCTCCTTCCGTGACGCCTTAGCGGCAGCCCGGAACACACAGTGACAGCGGCGGGCGCAGGTTGGCGAGGGGCCAGGCGCGATCACAGGGTTCTCCTTTGGCGGCAGCGGCGGCAGTAACGGCGGCGGCGGCGGGCGAGGCAGCTCCGCGCGGGCAGCACCAGAACTGGTCGGTGATTTAGGTAGTTTCCTGTTGTTGGGATCCACCTTTCTCTCGACAGCACGACACTGCCTTCATTACTTCAGTTGAAATCGTCTCAGGTACCTGTGCGCGCGGGGACCGGGCCGGGCGGGGCATCCGGGCCCTGGTCGTGCCAGGCCTGCGGTGGCAACCTCGGCTTATCCCGCGCAGAAGCCTCGACGCTGCCTCCTCAGCGCTCTGCCAGTCTGCTGGCCTTATACGCCCCCCCCCCGCCCCCACCTGGCCCGGAGCAGGTACGGTCAGGTTAGCTGCTCCTTCGCGGACGCCAGGGGCGTGGTAGGAATTCTGGGCCTCGGGCCATTCAAGGTCAGGGGCGCACGCTTCCATCCTGGGCCTCCCCGGCTCCAGGCCTGCGCCTGGCTAGGGACTCTGCCATTCTCCTGCAAGGCTGGGACAGACACCTCCAGCCCCAATCCAGGGTACGAGATCAGGAAAGATCCCTTTGCCAGTGGAGACTCAGTCTAAATTATGAGGGACAGGGCTAACAGGAGCTGGGATCCCGGAATTGTCACTTACCCTTCTCTCTGTAAACCGCCCTCTACTCCCATGAGCTGCCTTTGACTCTTCCTTCTTTCCTTCCCTCCTTCCTTCCTCTTTTTTCTTTCTTCTTTACTCCTTCCTTTTTTTCTTTCCTTTTCTTTGTTTTTCTTTCACCTTCGGTCTATGTCCAGTTTTCTATCTCCACCTCCTGTCCTCCCCAGCTATTCCTTTGGGAGGGAACCGGGAGAGATCCAGGGCTTGCTTGGGGAGAGCGGTGGGGGGGGGTGTCTTATTTTTCTCTGCGCGTTCAAGTAGAGGTCGGAATCTGCAGAGGAAGGGCTCGAGGGGCACGGCTGTCGAGGGCTGTGGATCTGGGCCTGGTACGCCACGGAGCAGACAAGGCCTCGGTTACGATCACGACCGGATGGCGGTGGCCTGGCGTTTCTACTCCGCGGCAGCCTAGGAGATCTGATTAGGGGGCATTTGCGGCGTTTCTGTGTGCCCACTCCGAGGGCAAGGAGGCCTGTCGCCAACTTCACTGGGGAGCTGAGGCTGAGGCCTGGGCTGAGGCCTAGCCACGCTCGGTGGAGCGTCACGCAGGGAACTCTGCCGGGAAGCTTCCTCGGCTTTCCCGGCCTGCGAGTCCAGGCTCCGGCTTTAACCGCGATAAGGGAGCCCCGCTAGGGTAAAGATTGGCTGCTTGCTTGCCAGTAACTTCTGTCAGGTTCAGAGCATGTTAGATATGGCATCCTTGTGGGGACAGATGCTAGAGAAGGGAACCCTTCCAGTGCCAGTCTGTTTCAAATAATAGGGGAAAGGAATCCTAAATTCCAGAACCGTTGGAATACAAACTTGAGTCCGTGTTCCAAGTTGTAGGCCATGGTTTAAAGCCAGAGGGACCATTCTCGCTACAGGGAATTGAAAACAACTACCCCTCCATATCCCCCAACACACGTGTGGGCCTTCAGGCTAAAGCCCACGGAGCAGCGCTTCCCTTCCCAGCTCCAGCAGCCTAGGAACTATTTTCACTGCTCAGCCTGCCCTCCTGTTATCTGAAAGGCCGGCATAGGGCATTCACCTCAATTCCTCCCTACCATTTTCAGGACCTGAGTATTGGATTTGTTTTGGAGGCCAAGGTTTTTGAACTCAGGCTAGAAGAGGCAGTTTGTAATCACACCCATTTATTGTTTCTGTATGCACATACAATCCTTTTCACTTCCAAAATAAAAGTAGACACAAAAGCCTGAATATTCTATCCCCAAACCTGTGGGCTAAATAGGGATAACATTTAGTTTTGTGATTTCCCTCCTTTCTAGGCATCAGTAAAGACTGCTTAATTCTCAACGCCTGCTAATTATTTAGTAAGCGTCCTATTTGGGGGCGCTAAGGCTATTTAAAGAAACCCAGCCTTTTAATTTTAAAAGATACTAATAATCACTGGTGTCTTCTCTGGCTACAAAAAAAAAAAAAAAGGAAACGGCAAGCAGGCGTATCCAGCCCGTTGGCAGACAATTACAATTAGGAGTGAAGGTTTCCTCCAGGGTTAATTTTTCTTAATGAAAATCTAAGAGGTCGATATTTGGGACACCCTGGGCTGCGGTGAGGGTGCGGATAAGGCGGAGGAATTTACAGGGAAAGGAAAATATTAGGGAGGAGGGAGTCGAGGCGGCCAGGACCAGCCACGTCGGAGTTCATTGTGTCGGCCACTTCCCTCTTCCGGCGCGGGCCGAGGAAGGGGCACCCGGTTGGTCTCTTCGCGGCTTCGCAGCCTTATTCTCGGGGAGAGCCTGGCATTTGAGGGTCCTCGCCTGGGATAGGGGTGTATCAGGGTTTGGGGGATTACTGGAACAGTTGGGGAGGATGAAGGCAAAAAAGAATATGGAAGCGACCGATGCCGCCCTCCCGCCCTCGCCGCCAGGGAAGTGGGCTAATGAGAAACACACTCTTGCAAACACAGTGTTCACACGTGAATTTAATTACCCCGTTTTTAGGAGTCGCCTCTTTCTGTTCGGGTTTGGAGTAGCTTTTTGTTTTTGTTTTTCAATTAACATCCAGGCCGAGGCCTTTTAATTTACCTCTGAAAGACTCTAAGGGGTGAGAAATACCTTCCTCAATTTGGCCAAACTAAGGAATGGGATTAAAAGTCAATGCCCTGTGCCGCTCCCCGTTTTAATTTCTAGCCCTGGACTTGAGCTGCGGCCCCTCGCTTTGGGCCTTGTAACTCTGCCGAGGCTCGGTTCGGGTGGGTAACCGAGGCGGGCCTGGGATAGGAGTCAGGAAGGAAGGAGCCCTGCAGGACTCATACGGGGGCCCGGAGGCTAACCGCTGCGGTGCGGGCCTCCCAGCTACTGGAGCCGCGGGATCTCTTAGGCGGGTCTGCCTTTTTGCCATCGGGCTAGACTTTCATTGACACTGCCTCGTGCTTTCTCGCAGCTCAGATTCAGGGAATGCGACGAGGCCTGCAGAGCTCAGCGTTAGGGCCTTCGAGGTTGGAGCACGGGGCTGGGCCGCCTGCTGCGTCCTCCGGGTGGGGGTGGGGGTGGGGGATAGTGATTCCGGGCTGACGACGAGCAGGGCACGCTGGGCTCGCGTGTGCGCGGGGTTGGGGCCGAGTGCGCGTCACAACCAGGTCCTCAAGCCCATCTCCTCAGGGACGGCTGGCCACTCCCTTTCTGGCCGCTCCTCGGTCGGGCCCTCGCTGGAGGCTCAGCAGCGAATTTGGTAGCTGTCCGGGCGCCCTGCGCTCCAGTCGGGCAGATTCCGGGGACCCACAATAGGTGCTGCCCTCTCGGCGGCCCGTCCCTGACCAGTGCCCTCCGACAGGGGCGGTGGTGGCTCAGTTTGGGACGGATACTGCGTTGAATTTGACTTTTCTCGACCGGCCCCGGGTAAACTCGGATCTCCTGGGACCACAAGGATTATTTAGCTCGCCAACCAAACACAACAGTCTAATTTAACCTTTCCAAGTCCTCGTAAATTTTTACAGCTGGGAGCCACGACGAGTCAAACGGATCTGTTGGTCGTTCCCAACTTCCCACCAGCCTGTGTGGCTTCTGAAACAATAACTCCTTATGAAATATCATAAATATAGATTTAAATACAGTAGAGCGAGAATGCGATTTGGCTGCCTTTTTATGGCTTCAATTATTGTCTAATTTTATGTGAGGGGTTCCGCCGGCCGCACTCGCACGCTGGACCCTCGCCTTGCTGATGGCGTGATTAATTGTGATATAAAATAGTCCGCTTAAGAAGTGTGTGTCTGGTGGTGGCGGTGGGAGGGGAAGGGAGAACAGCGGCAAGGCCAGATTTGATCTTTTAATCTTCGTTGGCCACAATTAAAACAAACCCGATCGTGGAGCGCTGCGATCCCTTTGCATAAAAACATATGGCTTTTGCTATAAAAATTATGACTGCAAAACACTGGGCCATTAATAGCGTGCGGAGTGATTTACGCGTTATTGTTCTGCCGGGCGGGCACGTGACGCGCGCGGCCAATGGGGGCGCGGGCGCCGGCAACTTATTAGGTGACTGTACTTCCCCCTGGTGCTACAAAGTTGTTACATGAAATCTGCAGTTTCATAATTTCCGCGGGTCGGGCCAGGCCGGCCGGGCGCTGGGCACGGCGATGGCCACCACCGGGGCCCTAGGCAACTACTACGTGGACTCATTCC